>NC_063191.1:31911327-32256770 GCF_017589495.1 Alosa alosa
ACAGTGAAATAGAGGCCGCAAGCGTGCATAATGCAATCTAGGAGCAGTGATTAAGCCAAAACTCCCTTATTGCAGTCGCACACATTTCTTCTAATTTTATGTTTTAGTAACGAGTAACGAAGATGCTTAGTGGAAATATAACGGAGTAAAAGAAGTATACATTTTATCTAGGAAATGTAGTGGAGTAAAAGTGAAAGTTGACATAAATTTAAATAGCGAAGTAAAGTACAGATAAGTGAAATTTCTACTTAAGTACAGTAACGAAGTATTTGTACTCCGTTACATTACAACACTGGACCCCGCCCATGAGAACCCGGCTAAAGTCGCCAGATCTTATTTTGAGATAATGAGTAAGTAGTCCTAGTCATAAAAAACGACAAAAATATGGGATATTTGTTTATACTTGTAAATAGCTTAGATACTAATGTTTCGAAATGTAGTGTTTAAATTATCTTTTCTGACATGATAAATATTAAAATTGACACTTTTATTGACGTTACGATTACATTTTCCCACGAAAAATACCAGAAGTTAGTTCCACAATGTCACATTTTCAATCGTCTGTGAGTTTAATGTTGGCGGATAAACACCGTATAATTTGGGTGTCATTTGGTTCAGGAACTTCTTCTTTCCCATTAGAAAGTTAATACAGACCATAATATCAATGTGCAGTACCGTCACCTAGCTCAGTATGGCAGGAAAGTTTCGACTTAAGCTGGGTATGGATTTCTCATTGGATTGCTTCGTATCACAACGGACATTTCAGGTGAACTGATTTTTTTTTATTGAAGATTAACTTGTTGTGAATCTACCAACCTATTTTAAGGACATGTCATGCATACTATCTCTTGAAACAATTCGGTGTTTAGGCACTGACTGACCGTATGCAGCGCCACTGCTTCCGTATGGCAGGAAATTTGCGAGGTAACCCTGATATGGATTTCTCAATGGATTGCTCCGTATCACAACAGACATTTCAGGAGAACTGATTTTTTTCATGGATTAACTTGTTGTGAATCTATAGGCCAAACCTTTGTCAGAAAGCATTGTTTCACATACCGGATGTCTGTGCCAAATTCCAAGACTTTTTGCCAATGGGAAACATCTCAAAAGAAAGGCTAAAAAGTGACAAAAGGAAAAAAAAATGAAAAAAAATAGGGCCTTGCCCCCTTCGGTGCTCGGGCCCTAATAATCCTTTCAAAAACAATAGGGGCTTGCACCCTTCGATGCTCGGGCCCAAATAATAATAACGGAGTGTCTATTCGTACCAGCCTTTGCCACACAACTGGGCTATTCACACCCTGTTACATAACAACAAAAACATGTTGCTCGCGTCGACATTCGTTTTTTCGTCAGCAGAAAGTGAAGAATTCTGAACGGTTTCAGCACTAATATCTGTTCAAATTAAATTTGAGATGGAAAAGTTGTGTTTTATTTTCATAATCTTTGTTCAGTGAACACATACAACCGTCAGTTTGCTAACTAACAGACATTTCGTGAATATGACGTTCAGGCCTATAAACTATAAGTTTGGCTGCAAACCTCAACCCCTTAAAACAGATAGCAGATAGTGCAGTGGTCACAGGCACGGGCTGGCATGCAGGAGACCAGGGTTCGAATCCCATCTGATACATTTTGGCAGAGTGAATGTGCATGTGTACCAACATCTCTGGAGAGAAGGCGCGCAATTTGAACAAGAAATCGGTTCTTAAACAGAAGTTTTGATTGCAACAATTAGCTAGTTCATGCACCAGGGTGTAAATAGCATGCAGTACTATAAACACCAGGGTACGAATAGCATCCACTTCTAACTGTACATTGATGCAAACAGCATACCTTATTCAGAGTGTCTATTACACAGCTGAGCTTTTCACACTCTGTTACAACAACAAAAAACATGTTGCTTGCTGATATTTGTACCAGACGAGGTACTAATAGAACACATTGCTGTGTGCACCGGGGTACGAATAGCATACACTGATATTTGTACCAGACGAGGTACTAATAGAACACATTGCTGTGTGCACGAGGCAATAATAGCATACATTGATATTTGTACCAGACGGGGTACTAATAGGACACATTGCTGTGTGCGAGGGTACCTAAATAGCATACATTGATATTTGTACCAGGCGGTACTAATAGGACACATTCCTGTGTGCACCGGGGTACGAATAGAATTCACTTCTTATTGCACCAGGGTACGAATAGCATACACTGCTAATTGTACCAGGGGTGCAAATAGCCTTACCCTAATAATAATCCTTGCAAAAACAATAGGGCCTTGCACCCTTCAGTGCTCGGGCCCTAAATATACATGAGGTAGGTGAGCAGAACAGTGATGATTGACTTTGTTCAGTGTAAGGGTGGGGGCTGTTTCTGAGCGGTCAACAGAGTGACTGCTTGGGGTTAGGGTGTTTTTCCTAGGGTTTGTGTCTGGTGTCTTTGTGTTGGGTGGTTTTGCCGAACAGTGCCCTGTATCGCCTACCAGAGGTGGAGGTTGAAGGTTTGTGACCAGGATGTGAGGGGTCCGCAGAGATTTTTGTTGCCCTTTTCCTGACCCTGGACTGGTACAGGTCCTGGATTGAGGGAAGGTCAGCTCCAATGTACTTCTCTGCAGCCTTAATTGTTCGTTGCAGTCTGGCCCTGTCCTGTTTTACAGGTCTGTGTACTCTATTATTGTGGTTTCTATGTTGCCGAGCTGACATGGGAGTATTTGGAAAAGCTTCCTATAAATGACAACTTTGTGATATATTGCAAAATATATATTTTTTTCAACTCATGGATATCCCCCCCTGTATGTCCCTTCTGGGGCTCTGTAGACCCTCTTGGTAATTGACCAGCAAATTAACAGGTCATCTGGAATGGCATTTTGGTATTGTGTATGCCAATGGTCCAGAAAATCCGGGAAATTGGACATGCTTTGTCACCATCTCTCCACATTTGCAGTGGTGGGCCAACACAAAATGCATTACTTTCATAAGAAAGTGTGACTTTTTATTTCCTTTTTCAACATTTTCAGCTGCAAGTTATTCTGCCTTGAAGCCAGAGCAGACCGGATTTACTGTCAGACAACAACAAGAGAAGAATGGAATTGTCTGAAAACATTTATGAAGAGACAAAACAAAATGAAGGAAAACATATCTATGTGGTTTCCAATGAGTCTAAACAGAACAAGCGAGAGCCAAACAGTCTTCAACTTGGTAAATATGAATATTTCACTTGATTTCTCTTATTTCTCATTAGACCTACTAGGCATATAATTACATTTCTTCTCTCCCAGGACGTTACAAGTGTGCTGTGGCGTGTCTGGGGCTACTTTGTGGTCTGCTGGTGGCCACCATCATAGGACTGCTACTCAAAACACCTACAGAGACCAATCAGATAAAAACCATGTCTTATAATCTGACTAGGGAAATAGAGATGTTACAGAACAGATACAGCCTCCTGACAAGGGACATTTCCCAATTACAGGTTAGATGTAACAACTTAACTAGAGAGAAATCCTTCTTACAGGACAGATTCAACACAGTGGCTGATGAGAATAAGAAACTACAGAAGAGACTTTGTCATCCGAGTGAGTGTTGAGATGTTATTAAATCTGCTTCTGGTTAAAACTGCATTTTCCCAGGACATCCACAAATATACTGAGCTTGCTCACTACTTGTAAAGTTAACTGTAAGCTATTTAGCAGAAGCTTTTGTCCAAATCAAATTGCAGTAAGCACTATGTAAGATTCTATATACTAGAGCAGTGCCCGTTCAAACATGCCATTCCTGAAGAAAACCCGTAGCCCAATTACATGCCCACAGGTATGCCTGCTTTAAAAATAGGATGATTTGGAAAACATAATTTCAGCTTTATACGCATTCAATAATGAATACTGTATATTATAATATATTAGCCTATAATTAATGTGGCCTCTAATACATGTGTAATAAATTTTGGCATGGCTGCATGTGACATTTCTACAGATCAGAATGACATAAGCCTAACAACTGTTTTGAGTTAAGGCTAAATGTGTATTAAGCTTACTGAATAACTTCCTAATACTGAAGACAAACCATTTTGTGGAATGATGCATCATTGTTTAAAATTTGCAATGATGTGACTCAAAAACAGTCTTTAGCATAAGTGACGTCGCTCAGTCTGCCACTTGTTGTTGTCTAGCTATGTGGCATTAGCCTATCGCTCATTTCAATTTGGGACCTTGCAGTCGGAATTGTCGTTTGTTTAGTCAAAGTCTCAAGTCCAAAGTAGCCTGGGCTATTCGAAGCGTCAGTTTATTGCACATACTTTTATTTTGAGTGGTCACTACATACCCGTGTTTGTTGGCGTGTTGTTGCAAAATCCGCGTAATAATTTTATGCAAGCAAACTGCATACAGGGAGTCTTTATTGTTGAGGTCAGACATGTTAATCGTCTTGCATCTTAACCCACAAGCGGTTCCCGAGTAATCCGTTTTTTAAATTGCGACTGACTATCATCAAAGTGAGACCTGTCAGTACACGATCCATGGGGTGGAGCTCCCCTGAAACTAGTCCCATTGGAAACAGTGCAGTGCAGCGATAAACGTCCTACATAAATAAGCATATTTTGAAATATGCATTCAAAAATCTTCAAAATCAAGAGTGCACATCTTTATGCCACACGCGAGCCACATACGAAATCTTAGGTCAGTCTGACAAATGGTCAGCAAGATATGCGTACCACAGACATACAGACGCTTCTTGCTTTATATATAGATATAAAATCTTATATAGTGCTTACTGCAGGCCACCCTTACTTAAATATTCTCATCCCACATTATTTTTCAATGGTTCCTGAAGGATTTTTGAAATTGTGCACTTGTGTTTGTTTTCCCTTATTAATTTATTTATTGGTGGAAAATAGCGTCATTGGGTGGCCAATGCTATGTGTATCTCAGTGCAAATAGATGCTGTCATGTTTATATGTTGAGCATTAGATTCAATGTCCAATAAATGAGGGAAATACTAAAGTACTAAACATGTTCTTCCTTTTCTAACAGAGATGGAAATGGCACAGTATGTGGGTATGTGTGATAAAAGTATTCTCAATATCATTTGGTCAGGGATCACTCCATTGAAGTTAACAGAAGCAACATGTCCGATATGGCTGTTCCCTTACTGAACTTTAATCTGTGTGCTTTTGCACTCTTGCAGTCGATGTATCTCTGGATCCTGATACAGCCGAAAACAACCTCATCCTGTCTGCTGATGGGAAACGAGTGTGGCATGTTGACATACGACAGAACCTCCCTGACAACCCTGAGCGCTTTGATCCTGTTGTCTGTGTCCTTGGAAAGCAGGGCTTCACCTCTGGTAGATTTTACTATGAGGTGCAGATCAGTGGAAAGACTGCATGGATATTAGGGGTAGCCAGAGAGTCCATTAACAGAAAGGGAAGCATTAAAGCAAGTCCCCTGACTGGATACTGGACAATATGGCTGAGAGATGACATATATAAAGCACTAGCTGGTCCCTCTGTTGTCCTCACACTCAAAGAAAAGCCAGAGAGGGTTGGAGTGTTTGTGGATTATGAGGCAGGTTTTGTCTCTTTTTATGATGCAGACAGATGGACTCCTATCTACTCTTTTAAAGATGTCTCTTTTAATGAGACAATCTATCCATTTTTCAGTCCCTTTCCAAATAAAGACAACAAGAACTCAACTCCATTGATTATTGTCACCCTTTTCACCTGCCTTAAGTAAACTAAGTAGACAGATAGATACATAGATACTTTATTGATCCCCAAGGGGAAATTCAAGTAATTACCATATCTTGGTCAGCCAGGCTTGTGGAATTTCTCATCAGTGCCAAGTTGTCAACCACAATGGCTTAAATTATAATGTAGTTTATGTCATCTATTTCTTTGTCCCAAGAGACTGCCTGTTTTTGTTACCAATAATACCCCAGAGCAACAATGTGTTATTAACAGTAGGCCTTGTGAATAAATCAGAAATGGAAAAAATATTACCAGGTCTGGTTGAATGAAACACCTGCAGCTGTCTCTAATGTTTTTCATGCTTTCTTTTATGCTTTATCCAAGCCCACATCATCTATAAGATGTGTGCAATATAGACACATCACCAAATAGCACTGTAACTGTCATTGGATACAGTGGATCAAGCACCACACAGTAAGACTGCCCAGATAGCAAAAATACACAGGGACGGAACTAGGCCACACCTACCAGCAAGTATCTGCATAATGGACCTGATCCGGCGTCCAAACACACATCGGTCCAAAATTGGTCTAGATCCATTTGACGGATCTGGTGCCAATAAGGGCTAAGACTGGCCCAGTTCCATATGATACTCTGTGTTACTGACGTGTTCCAGACCTGCTTATCATATGCAATACGGGTCCGTTTATTGTGTGCGGTACGGACCCATTTATCAGATATCAGCCGGCTTTATTTGACATGTGAAATGTGATTGGTAATTATTCTGAAAAATCTGTTTGCTACATATTTGCTAACAGGTTCGTTTAGGTTCACCCAGGCTACAAGTTCGTAACGTTTTCCCAACAGCTCAACTAAACATTATAAGCTAGGCTACAAACACAATAGAGGGGGGAGGGAAACTTTACACATAAGTGTCTTGTTACTTTTTATTTATATCAACAACCTGGCTGTAGAAGTGCAATCCCAGACAAAGTTTAAGTAGGCTAGGGTGAACAATTCCACTGTTCCCAATCGATATTCAGGCTGTCTTCATGCCTCAGTCATCTCCATGGTCAATCTGAAACAACACAAAATAAACATCAGCCATGTATTCCTTTTTGAAAATAGGCTAACTCACAATTACACTCGTCTTTTATCATCAGTGATCCTGTTAGCGTTATCACTGTTTTTCCAAAATTGTTTTTGTGATGGCTGTTTTTTTGCCCACTGTAAGTTAAGCTAGTATAGGCTATTGCTGGAAAATAATAGCATAGTTTTAACCTTACAGTAAAGTTATCAATCGCTCGGCTGCTTGTTGTCTCTGAATAAACCAACAGAGATAAAAAGCAGATAGCCTACCTTGAAAAGTTGGGCTGCATCCTAGACCAACCACAGTCTGGCTAATCATGTCAAAACATTGATAGTGAGCAAAGCAAAGATCCTTGATTAACGTTACTGCTCGGACTCCTGCATGCGTGTCAAAAATATGGGGTTGTCTCATAGCACTGTTAGATCTGACACAAACAACAATTGACTACTTTTACCATGCTAGGTAATAATAAAAATAATGAAACGAGCATGTGATAAATACTGAGCCAACTATATCTTAATTTCCAGCCTTACTGTAGAAATGAAATGGCCATGGGAACATAGTGCACCCCCATGGTTTCTAAATTTCTGCCATTCCAAAATACCCTTTTTTCTTTAGCAGCCAGTTGACATTGAAGTAGGGAAAGGAAAGTCAATTTGCAGAATCACACCTTAATTAATGTCATTATTACCACCTGGGTCTGCTGTGAAACAAATAGTCCTTCAGCTCATATCCGTATCACGGGTTTGGGCCAAATCAGTGTTTTGTATTTTAAACGCATCTCCTGACTTCCTGTTGAGTTGCGGAAATCGGACCTGGGACAAATCTGTAAACTGGTGATAAAACAGCATTGCTAGCAGAGCTGAAACCTTTATCAGGTGCAGATCTGGCCCACAGTCAAATACCGTAGGCCTATGTCCGCTACAGGCGGATCTAAATGCTTTTATGCGGATCCGGCCCAAAGGAAATTGTTATCTGGGTGGTCTGGGTGGTAGCAGTGGATGGGGTGGATGCATAGGGCGCTGGAGTCAAACAACACACTATTTCACTTATTTATTCCAAAGGAAATGTAGGAAGAATATACAGGAATGTGTAAAAATTTGTCATTTAGTTCATTTAAAATGGTTAAGACAGACTAAAGTGAAAGAGTGCTCCCTTGTGGCATTACCAATAATCATCAACAGATGGCTGAGAAAGTCTACACACCTTTCAAATGGCTGAAATTCATTCACGTACAAATGTAACAAATCTGCCACCTCAATCCAGTGCTGTCTGTCTGTCTGTCTAAAAGTTTACAAAACATGCACATGTGACAGGTCAGCTGCATTTATTAGTGGCCCAATCCAGCTGCTATTGTTGGTCTAACAGGTTAGACTTTATACTTACTGTATGTACGAATCACATAAATGCACAATAGATTGAGGTTATCTAATTACAGTTTAAATCTATTCAATTTATTCCACATTGGTATTGAGTTGTAGCCCCTCCTCTCCCCCTTAATCTTGTCCCCCCTTCCTCTTTCCTGTCTAATATCTTTATGGAGAGAGGTAGGTTGACTGATTGCAGCCTAATAAGCAATCTTATAAATATTTCGATTAAATATTGTCATCCATAAGATTGCTTCACCTTATATTGTTTGTATTCAGTTTATGTATATTATTTGTGAGTTCTTTTTGTAAATGTACTTTTTAAATGCATTTATGTCCATCTAGCCACATGCCAAAAATAGCCATACAGTGGTGTACAGTAGTTTAGCTAGGTAGCTGAGATAGCACATTAACACCTGTAATATAGTTGGTATACGTGAACTTTTTCAGGAGCTATTGGCAAACTCACCCTGGTGTTTACGTATCTAATGGGCTTGGGAGGGGTTGCTCTATGGAATCAGATGGAGAGGCCAGTTATCAGAGAGTAGGGCAGTCAGTTCTGAATCCAGTAGCATGTTCCACTCCCATTACCCGCGTCGTTAGAAGCCCACCAGAACAGGTGGTAAATTCAATTGGCTATCCTACCAATAGATATGCAGAACAAGGACATGACATTAATAATACAATGCCTCACTCTATACCTAGCACTCATTCAGACCCAGCACATACTCCACAGACCTATTCAGGGGGCTGCCTGGATGCTTCAAGGCTGAATGTGGTTGTCCAATCAGATATTAAACCGTCCCCATTCTTCAGAGGTGATCGTACTGACACATGTACTGTCCATGAATGGGAAGATTTGATGCAGGCTTACATTCGCCGGCGCAAATAAAGCACTGCTGAAATGTATGATGTGATAGCAAGCAGACTGATGGGGAAAGCGAGGGACATTGTAAAGGTTTCACTACATAGCAACCCAGAAATTAACCCCTATAGCCATCCTGCAGCTGTTTTTGATATACTGAAGCAGAGCTTTAGTGAACTCCCATACTCTGGCATGCCCATGGCGGACTTTAGCACACTTCCGGCTATAGATGTTGCCGATGAATGTCTCCGCAGACGGGGTAGATGTGTTGAGGACGTGAGTGCTGAAGTTGTGATGATGTTTGATACTCACTGCCCAGACCCAGCACAGTTCAACCGCTCATTCAGCAGCACGCAGGCAGAGATGAGCCATCCTGTACAGTAACCCGCAACTGTGCCGTTGACTGCAGGCTGCAGTCATCACACTGTGCTCTGCTCCCCAGTCACTCTCACGTCACGTTCAGCCTCAATAGCACCAACGGTCCCCTCAGCCTTTAATGTCCCAGAGTATGTAGCAGCACTGACCACTCCACCTTTAGCCATTGCAGGCTGCTGAAACTCTGTCGTCACTGCTTTTTGGCCATTTCAAACATGACTGCCTGAGTGCCTCTCATCCGGCGGCAGCATCTGCACAGACTAGCTGCACTCTGTTAAACTAGATGCCCCACACTGTGAGAGGGCAAGCGTGGGTGGTGGTACAGAAGCACTCATGAGAGAACCAGATCTGCTTTCCAACTACAGTAACAACAGTCAACTTTTGCAAGCAGGACAGGTACACTCAGCAGGACAGGTACACTCAGTGAAGAGGCAGAGAAGCAGTTACTCCCTGGGAATGTGGTGATTGTGGGTTGGTGTCTTGTATCCAAAGTGCTTTGACTGAACTTTTTTCAGACCATAAGTCATACGTTGTTCATATCTACCTATGAAGATAGCACCCCTTTTGCGGTCGCGACCTATTGGTTTTTAATGTACAAAAAGATGCAAACAGCAAAGTAAAGGGAGTATTAAGCCTTATTCACCGCAGTGGCCATTGTTTAAACCAAAACGAGGCTACAGGGTACACTTACTATATAATTAATGCCACCTACAGGTGAATGCATAGAACATAACAATCCTATGGTTTGTGTACCCTGTAGCCTCGTTTTAGCCGCCAATGGCTGCCATGTGAATAAGGCGAATTGAGTGTTCTTGATTGAGATTGAGTTTTCCTGATATAATATTTCAGTACCATCCCTGACCATTGCTGATTAGCCATTGCTGTTCTTTTCTACTGCAGCAATAATGTAGAAAGGCTTTAACTTACACTCTTATTTAATTACTTCAGGCCAAAAGTGTTTAAAGGGGAGATTGTTTTTCTTGTTAATATGCAATTCAACAAGTAAAATCTATACAATCCCATTTCCTCATCAAAGTAACGAATCAGAACATTCTAGATATTGTTCATTTCCATTTGTTGCCTCATCCGCATTTAATGAAAACATGGTAATTTTGAGTTTTACAGACAACTCAGTTTTCCAATGAGCAGCAATACTGTGTGTGCTCATGCAGGAGGTCTGCGCATTTGATAACGACAATCTGGAGAGGGCGCTTTTGTCTTCAGCAACAGATTGTATAAGGTTGACAAGAGGTTGCGATATGGTGAGGGACAGGTCGGTGTTGCGCTATGAAAGAACATCGCGTGGCCTACTTTCTGAGCGCAAAACGCGGTCAGCCATAGATAAATGTAGCCTACCTCTGTCGTGGTGGCTAGTTGCACCAGGTAGGGAAGATGTCCTGAAGTGCACGAACGGTAGGTAACCTTATGGCGGTCTTCTGACACCTGTGCCTTCCTTTAGCAACAACGCATCCATGACAGCTATAGTGGCCTTGACAAATAGACGCACACAAATCATGACGCTAATAGAGGTTCTGGTAGACCTACTGGTTATGGTTTTGTGCTATAAATTAATAATAGCAAAGTTTTAAGTTGACTATTTTAATTGCATGGTTATATTTTGTCAACATACACTCACAACTGTCGTTAAAAGTGAGGACTAAGCAAAATAGGCTACAAGGCTGTCTCTGCGTCACAAACTCAACAGTTACTAGTAGTAACACATCCCCAACATACTTACAGCACATTATTTCATCAGGAAGCTTCTCCAACACACATCCCCAACATACTTACAGCACACTGCCCCCCCCCCCCCCAATACACAGCACATTGTCTCATGAGGAAGCTTCTCCAACACACATATTGCACACTATCCCATCTCCCTTGTCATCCCCCCAACACACACACCAAGACCCCTGGCAGATGGGTTAGCCCCTTGAGCCGTGGATCTGCCCAAGTTTTCTTCCTTGGTAAGGGAGTTTTTCCTTGCCCCTGTTGCTCTTGGGTGCTCCTTGTTGGTGCCCCCCCCATCCCAATCCTCCCCTACCTTTCTTATGCAGCCCTTGCCACTTAATCTACTAAACCCCTCTTCTACTGCACTTTTACCCCCATAAATGCACAAATAGGCTGACACCAGACATAATTTCACTGCATTTCTTACTTCCAGTAACTATATGCATGTTACAATAAACTTCCTTGTATGATTGTATCCTTGTATCAGCTGTCTCGATTGTGTCACTATAATCCAACTTTTAGACTGTTAGTCCTCCAGACGTGTTCTTTTTTTTGAAGCAAACGCCCCAGGCCAATGAGACAAGCATGTAGCTACAACATAAACAAAGCGAAACTCATGGCTGACGTATCTTCTTGAGCGGTTGAGACACAGAAAGTTCTCAAGAACACTATTAGGTCTTTAAACATTTACCATCACACACATTAATTCATCGGACCTAATATTTGTAGTTGCCTAAGGAAAAGAAAAGGTGATAGTCTCCCCCCCCCCATTTTTTTCCCTCATCGGATCTGCATCTGCATTTCTAAAATCAAATTGACGGAAATCCGTTGTACGACGGAGAACTTTAATCCTTGAGAATACTGGGAACTCATTTCCTCCGAAACCCTGAATGTGAGCGCTTCCTGGAGCTACTGAGCTGTGCGTCACGGTGGGAGGGCCCAGGTGTATGAAGGTATATTGGGTGCAAAAGTGGCGAGCACATTTAACTGCAGATTTTGCATGTGCACACTAAAGTCATAAATGTGTAACAGTAAAGTTGAAGTTGTACATATTTTTTTATATTTTGTTAACACAAAATAGGGGCTACGGGTTCACAAATCCTTTTTACAGGTATACAAATCCTATCCTGTGAGTCACAACTTTCAAGAGTCAATGACTTTTCGACACTTTTGCTCCAATCGTTGCAGCGCGTTGGTGCGAAACACATTTGCACATCCGTGTTTCATAATCTGAGAACATGCACAACATTACGTGCATTTGTAAACCCAAATGTGAACTAATGCATCGAAGTTGTGCATCTGTGAAATAATTTCTCATTAATAAAATTCTACAGATCGCTTTGATTTTCTTGCACGACTACAAGTCAATTGATACAAGTGCTCGAATCTGCTTCTCAAAGTGACGATACTTTTGCTCCTGGCTAGGTGATATAATAGGAGCAAAACGATTTGTATGTGTGCACGCGTCGGCGAATCGTCGAGAAAACAAGGCGGCGGATCTGGATCGCTTCAGACTACCATTGCCTGCTCATAAGGTAAGTAACATGATAATAATATGAAGAAAGTTATCTTGTTTGTTGGTTTACATTATCATGACAGCTATGTTTAGCTTAGTTTACCTGCTTGCTAAATCCTCCAGTGCCAGATCAAGCTAGCTATCGCTAGATAAATAACTAGTTTAGAAGTACAGAAATATAACACTGCCCGTCCAAAATCTTTAGGACACACAATCTGACACAATCGTTCTGCAATTTTCAACAGCTGACTTGTATCTTGCACCTAAGACTATTGGATAGTGCAAGGCAAGTTAGCAATTGTTTGCTGTGCAGACATTATGAATAATAAGGTCGTAAAACTTTACACCGCAACATTTTTTTCCTCGCTTTGTGCAAAGAAAAACTATAAATCGTGTGTCCTTCGTGTGTCATAAGGAAACATGCTGAGGTTACTTACTTTATGAGTAGGCAATGGTAGTCTGAGCGCGATCCAGATCCGGCCGCCTTGTTTTCTCGATCGATTCGCTCGACGTGCACACATACAAATCGTTTTGCTCCTATTATATCACCTAGCCAGGAGCAAAAGTATCGTCACTCGTAGAAGCAGATTCGAGCACTTGTATCAATTGACTTGTAGTCGTGCAAGAAAATCAAAGCGATCTGTAGAATTTTATTCATGAGAAATTATTTCACAGATGCACAACTTCGGATGCATTAGTATTTTATTATTATTTAACTATTTTGTGTTAACAAGATATAAAAAAATATGTACAACTTCAACTTTACTGTTACACATTTATGACTTTAGTGTGCACATGCAAAATCTGCAGTTAAATGTGCTCGCCACTTTTGCACCCAATATACCTTCATAGGTCTCGCCCATTTCAGAGCCCCCGCCTTGACGTAGTTTACCGCTTCAAGCTCTGCTGCCAAAATCGGGGCCAATGACCCTTGACCCTCTTAATGCAGAGGAAACAGAACACAAAAAAACTACAGGTAAAAGATTGCATGTGTATTCTATAAGACATATTCACTATTTTTCACTATTTTATTTGAGCTATCACAGCATTGCACTGTTTGAGGAAGGATGCAAAAGATGAGCATCATTTCTGACAGCAAAGAAGTGCGATGAAAGTAATCACCACTTTATTTTTCTTTTTTTTATCAGAGTGTTAGTTCCAATACTCAAAATGTGAATAAGCATTTTTTCATACTCTTGAATAGCATTTACTTCATTTCTGAAAAAAGACACAGATATCTGATGGGGAAGGAGGTATTAAAAATCAAAAATATATATGTATATATATGTGTGTATATACATACACACACATACATACATTTGAGGTATTTATCCACAAGGGAAAAATCTGTTTCATATCTCCTCCTGATAAAGCATTTAAAATAACATTTATAGCAAGTATTTACTGCCACTCAAATAAATGATAATGTAACTTCTCTCAGAGACTGCTCAGATTCCATTATGGAGTCCAAAGCACCAAATGTTCTGTGACACAGTGCCTCTTACACACATTGAGTACAATCTTCACATCCAAAAAGTACATTAAAATATATGAACATCAAATAAAGCTTGGGTCACACATAACATGGGCCCACAACCTTTTTTGAGCAACAGAGTGCCTTGGCTCAAAATAAAAGGTGTCTTGTGCAACAAAAGACAGAAAAAGGTGAACTTCCAAGCCATTGAGGTCACGCCAAGTACTGCTGCATTGCTGTCTTTGCACTGAGGGAGAGATAGACAGAGAACGAAAGAAAGAAAGAAAGAAAGAAAGAGAGATATGATGGTAAGAAATGGGTGCTTAAAGATTAAAGAATATCATACAAATTGCATATAAAAGACATGGTTCAGGCCTTAAAACAAAGACAATTTCTGAGCATGAATTATTTACCTTAGCCGTTACTATACTGACACCTTTTGCCAAAGGTTCAAACTTAATGTATTCTTCATCACAGAGACTCTTTGCAGCCTATACAGTTGAATACAATAGCCCTCATCTATTATTTTTACAGTATCCCACGTCTATTATATTTTAACATGCAAAATCAGCAACATAAGGTTAGCAGTCTAATATTGATAACGTTTACAACAGTAGAACTGAATATGCTGCTACATTGCTACGCTAATTTTCTCTTTTTGAATATTTAATTCTGAAAGTTTCAACTATCCCACCTGTGACCTCACCCTAGACATCTTTCCTGGTCAGCTCACATCACTATTCCAGCTAATATTTCAGACGCACCTGTGCTTGCACATTCTTCCACTTTAATGGTGTGAATGACTAAGGGATGAAAACCGTGAACATACGTTTCAAAATAAAAGCGATAGTTTGTTTATTTTCTGAAGAGACACATATTTTCCCCTTGGGATCTACAGTATCATGGTCCCTCAGAAATTAATTGACGTTACTGTTTCCATTAAGGAAAAATTGTGAATGAAATTCAAGAATTTGTAAACAAAATTCGGTAACACTTTACTTGACACTTTACTTGACTTTACTCGACATAAGAGTGACATGACACTGTCATGACACATGAACCCTAACCCTATAACCTAATCCTAACCTTTAACCCTAACCCCAAACCTAGCCCTATCTTGTTATGACAAAAAATGTATGATACTTAATAACAGAAGCGTTATGTCATAAACGTTTATGACTTGTTTATGACACGTTCATGACAGTGTCATGTCACTCTTATGTCGACACTGTTAAGTAAAGTGTAACCCAAAATTCAATACTTTTAAGGCCTTAAATTTGACAATAATACATTTAAGACTTTTTCAATACTTTTAAGACCCCATGGGTACCGTGTGTGCTATTAACATACCGGTCGCAAAGGTTGGGGTCTAAAGCCTGGGTAAGTTTGTGCAGCACATCCACGAATCCCATCTCTCTCAGCTTGTCCTGTCGTGCTTGTGAACCTGAGAAGACAGGCACCAGTTATTTCATGAAAAAGAAATGAAACATGCAGACCATAGGGCACGATCAGACTGGGCAGCTTATTGCTTCTTAAACGCAACACAAGGTGTTTTAATAAAAACACGATACAAAACAGAAAAAAAGACCTCTCACTGAATTGACAACGTCTGTCTGATTGCACCCTTATAAAAGCTTTGTGCTTTGTGTTTTGCCCCTTAGTCTGTACCCGAGTAGGGGTGCCAAGAATTAATTTGTCTTTCACCTGCTGCAGGGTTCCACATGCGAACTTGGGTTTGCCACAACCCTCTAAAGCTGCTCTCAGCTGCTGTGGCTTTCTTTAGCTGTTTGGGTACCAATCCCGACTTCTGTAGGAAGCACTGCACTGATGTTGCCGGGAAGCCACAGCATTCGACTTTGATGGAGAATAAAGCAGCGTGCCATCCTTTGGCGTGAGCCTCGTCCATCAAATCCTGGTACTTGGCTTTCTTCAGCTGATGTGAGATGTCCATCTTGTCATCCCAGGGCACTGTAAGCTCTACTACCAGAATGGTCTTTTTACTCCTGCATAGGAGGACCATGTCTGATGATCGGAGTGGGGTTAGTGCCACATCTTTTGAAAAGACAAGTTTCTTCTTCAGGTCAACTACAGTCCAAAGTTTGATGTAACATAGAAAGCGGGCACTTGGTGGCTGTTCCTCCCATAGGGGCCTTCTTGGTATATACCCCAGAGCTCCTTCCAGGACAATGGTCACTCCAGTGTTTGGTACCATTAGCCGGCTTCAGACCGTCGAGCCAGGCCAGGCTAGGGTAATTTAGGGGCCACCTCGTGATAGTAGCCCAGGTCTACAAGCCTCATAACCCTGAGACCTTTGTGTTCAGACTGTCAGGCCATAACCTCTCCGCATTACACCTTGACACGCCCTCGCTTGTGAAAACGTCACCAATACCACCCATTTTCAAACAGGATAAGCATAAAGTCGCGTATCTCTTTCCTATAGCCTACTGTATGCTATCGAAGTCAGTCACCTATTTCTGCCCTTTTACGTATGTCACTTAATATTCATTTCTATAGGCCTACAAACCAAGATGGCGGATTCCTAAAGAAACGCAAGCACACATAACATAAGTGTATCTAAATGTATCTATGTACCATAAAGGACATTTTACCGTGACTCGAAGAGTGTTATAAGGCTGTGTGTTCAAATCCGCTTGGAGCTCCAGTGGAATTTTGATTTCTCGACGATGGGCCGCGTAAGAAGGCACCCACCAGCCCAGCACCAAACTCCGAGTGCACAGTAAAGAAAATAGAATTTTGAAGGCAGTAGATAATTGAACTGATAAGCGTTACACGGACCGCAGATGCTCCTGCTAAGAACTAAGCCAGACTTTGTTCAAATCTACACATCTATGGCTACTGGAAAATGTAAGGTTCATTTATCAAATGATATTTTGAAGTATTAAAAACGTCTTTATTTTAGAATTTCCAAACGAAAGGGGCTGAAATTGAAGCTTTTACGATAGTTCTTTAAAGTATGCCACACTATCGATAGCATAAAACACACTGGCAGGAATAATTTAGTGGGACACTTGTCTATGTTAGTAACTAATAAGTTCACTTTTTACTGTGCTACATGGCGACCTCTGGAAAGAGTTAGCCTACTGACAGGCCAACATCTTTAACACGGACGTAACCGCTATCTCTAAACTTGGTGTGATACTGCTGTGCTTTCATAGCCATTCATGTTTCTCGACTCCACACACAACGGGTTGAACCCGCCTTCACCTTGACACCACCCCTAGCCCTGCTCTAGCACCAAGTGGCTCAACGTTTAGGGTGGGTCAGAAATCAGGGGCCAGTAGCACCAATATAACCCCCAAGTGGCACCAGTTAACACCCGCACCTGGAGGTGTGAAAGCAATTAGCCCTGGCACGGCCTGGCCTGGCTAGCTCAGCTTTGGCTCGACGGTCTGATGGGGGCAATTTTATCCATTGCCCCTGGGAGGCGAGCCCTACCACTTTTAAACAGTGCGCCTCTTCTGCTGTCTCTCGGACCCTTTGCACTGTGAGATCTCTCTTGCCTTTGGCATTTGCTGTGCGCCATCTCTTGGCATTGTAGTTTCCAAGTCCTATCCATCCTTGATATTTACATATTTTTTGTTTTTGTTGCATCTCATTAATATTGCTAGGGGCTCTTCACAGGCTACAGAACTCATTGTTGGAAGGAAAAAGAAAGCACAGGCCAAACTATACTGAACACGGAAAGTTTGCAATACAACATAACTATGTTGGAAATGCAAACTTTGGCTCCTTAAACTTTGGCTTGGCTTCTAAATGTTTCAGTTTTGGAAGAAGAATGCTCTCAAATACATCTGGTCTGGAGCACATTTTTTCTATTTTGAAACCTTGCCACAAAGAAAAACCTTCCTGAAATTATCCAGAAAACATCTGTGGTCAATCTTATATAATAGGGAAATTCCATGGAAAATCACATTTTGTAACATCCATAACGCCAATAAATTGCGATGGTATAGTATGATGTGAATGATTACATGAAATTTGAGCATTTGCTATTTTTGGCTGAAGAATGTAAATGAGAAAAAATGCACAAAAAATGAATGTTATCATTCACATCATACAAATGCCAAGGTATTTCACTGGCGTTATGGATGTGACAAAAAGTAAATTTTCCGTGGAATTGCCCAATACTAGTTGGTATGTCATCCTTTTTAATAGATGGCTAGAGAAGAATGCCATAGTACAGCATTTGTCTTAATTTCGGGCTCACGTTACTTGGATAAAATTGCAACTCAAGCAGCAGGAGACAAACAATATAATTTGTGATGCACCACCGCTTAGTTGCTATCAAATTTTATTTTATAGACATTTAAAATCATCTCAAACTGGTCAATGTTTTGGTTCCGGTGCCCACTTTTAAATATTGTGTGGGTCTGTTTTTCCTCAAATCAGTTTTTTCTGCAGAATTTTGTGGTGGCCATCAAATTTTGTGCTGCAATTTTGCATTGCCTATACAAGTCATCTTTATGTTTGTATTTTATCTGATGTCACCCATGTGGCCACATAATCTATGAAACACAATCTTCCCACCACAAACTACATACCATCTTAATACTGTCACAGAAACCTGGCTACTTATAATGTCATTAAAGGCATGTGTGCACAGCTACTTTCTGTGCAGTTAAATTCTACTAGTTCAATATCGAATGAATTAGCTCGCTAAATTTAACTTAGCTGTTGTCATAATATAAAGGTTAAAAATAGGGTAAGGCTATTTGCACCCCTGGTACAATTAGCAGTGTATGCTATTCGTACCCTGGTGCAATAAGAAGTGAATTCTATTCGTACCCTGGTGCACACAGTAATGTGTCCTATTAGTACCCCGTCTGGTACAAATATCAATGTATGCTATTAAGTTGCCCGGTGCACACAGCAATGTGTTCTATTAGTACCTTGTCTGGTACAAATATCAGTGTATGCTATTTGCACCCCTGTGCATTTAATCTGGCATATTGATCACACAATGTAATAATATTTTTTTTTTATTGATGCTGTTTGCATCAATGTACAGTACCCAGGTGTTTATAGTACTGCATGCTATTTACACCCTGGTGCATGAACTAGCTAATTGTTGCAATCAAAACTTCCGTTTGAGAACCGATTTCTTATTCAAATTGCGCGCCTTCTCTCCAGAGACGTTGGTACACATGCACACTCACTCCGCCAAAATGCATCATACGGGAATCGAACCCCGGTCTCCCACGTGCCAGCCCTTGCCTGTGCCCACTGCACTATCTACTTTGACAAGAAGTTGAGGTTTGCAGGTAAACTTATAGTTTATAGGCCTGAACGTCATATTAACGAAATTTTGAATTATGTGTTCACTGAACAAAGATTATGAAAATAAAACACAACTTTTCCATCTCAACTTTAATTTGAACAGATATTAGTGCTGAAACCGTTCAGAATTCTTCACTTTCTGCTGACGAAAAAACGAATGTCGGCCATGTTTTTTGGGCACGCGAGCAACATGTTTTTGTTGTTATGTAACAGGGTGTGAATAGCCCAGTTGTGTGGCCAAGGCTATTCGTACCAGGGGTACGAATAGACACTCCTTTAAAAATATTACCTCTGTGTATCTGCATGTATAAATTGTTATTAAGTGTTTTAGTGTGAGTTGAAGGAGTTAAGGGATACATAGCACCCCCTTCTCAACACTCTGTGTAATTTGAACATTCAGCCCACGAGACGAGACAATACACGATATTGTTCGCGACGTTGTTCCTAAGACGAGACAATATTTTAACGCTAATATTTCAAGAAATCTTCAATGATGAAATATATGACTGGAATAGCTGAAATAGCTGAAAGTCACAAAAGGCAAAACAATCCAGGTGCATTTTGAAATGTTTTAACTAGTGATGCACCGATACTGATATTTCTACCACAAAAATAAGTGCGGTGTCATTAAGTGGTTTTATTGTTTCCTGTAGATACCAAAAATGCTGCTACACAGACTAGATACTATTCCACAAGACATATTTAAATAAATATCGTGAGATCTCATCACACCCCTACTGAACATAAAAGCAGTTTTGTAGGCACTGTAGTAGGCACTGTACTTTAGTAACAACTCCGACTGAGGGCAGTGGATTATGGAATAAACTGGCAATATACAGCATTCAGTAAGACCAAAGCAATGATAGAGGTCAATGAAAGCAATGATGTTGAAAAAAAAAAACACTATCAAGAACAAGGCACCAATTGCCTACACCCTAAAGTATGAAATATTTCAAAATCAAAATTCTAATACAACATAGGACTACTTTTCAAGTGTATATTGCTAGATTATGAGTAATCCATCAATGCAGCGATGATCATTAATTAGATAATAAACTAGATGTACCACATAGCGTTACAAAATATAACCACTGATCAGTCCTGTACATCCGTTCTGCAAACATTTTTTTGTCAATTTGTCTCCATCTGCTATTCCATCGCCCACTCTTGAACTTTTGTGTATTCTTGTATGTGCATGCGTGGGTGTGTGTGCACGTGTGTGCCTGTGTGCATGCGTGCGTGTGTGTGACTGTGCGTGCCTGTGTGTGTGTTTGTGCGAATGTTTGCAAGTGGGTGCCTGTGTGTGTGTGTTTGTGCGAATGTTTGCAAGTGGGTGCCTGTGTGTGTGTTTGTGCGAATGTTTGCAAGTGGGTGCCTGTGTGTGTGTTTGTGCGAATGTTTGCAAGTGGGTGCCTGTGTGTGTGTTTGTGCGAATGTTTGCAAGTGGGTGCCTGTGTGTGTGTTTGTGCGAATGTTTGCAAGTGGGTGCCTGTGTGTGTGTTTGTGCGAATGTTTGCAAGTGGGTGCCTGTGTGTGTGTTTGTGCGAATGTTTGCAAGTGGGTGCCTGTGTGTGTGTTTGTGCGAATGTTTGCAAGTGGGTGCCTGTGTGTGTGTTTGTGCGAATGTTTGCAAGTGGGTGCCTGTGTGTGTGTTTGTGCGAATGTTTGCAAGTGGGTGCCTGTGTGTGTGTTTGTGCGAATGTTTGCAAGTGGGTGCCTGTGTGTGTGTTTGTGCGAATGTTTGCAAGTGGGTGCCTGTGTGTGTGTTTGTGCGAATGTTTGCAAGTGGGTGCCTGTGTGTGTGTTTGTGTGCATCGTACGCGTGTGTGTGACTGTGCGTGCCTGTGTGTGTGTTTGTGCGAATGTTTGCAAGTGGGTGCCTGTGTGTGTGCATGCGTGTGTGTGTATGTCAATTTGCCTCCATCTCCTTATAAAGCCTGACCGATATGGGATTTTGAGTTTTTCAAAAACTGATAATCGATATATCGGCCGTCATTTTTAACAAACACATTGTAAAATCAAGATGGGGCATTATGTATTTAAATAGGCCTAACTGAGTTCCCCAATAAAAGGCTCTTCATATACAGTAATTACTTTTGTTGTATAGAATAGAAAGAATAGTAAGAATAAAAGAGGTCTTTGTTTTGCTACAAACTACATTGTGAGCAGTTTATGCCTAATGACTCCCCCTTTATGCAAGCAAAACATTTTACAAATATGATCAGTTACTTTACTTTAAAGGTGCCATGTGTTATGTCCGCCAAAAAATCAATTCATACTCCACATTCCATAAAAGATGGGGGCAGTATACCTCCAGAAAGTGAGTTGGTCTACCCTAGAGTAACAACCGAGAAACGTGTATTGCAGTTTGGCTGGCGGTTATGTTGCCCGCATACCGCCTCCCATGGCCGAAACTGGTATTATGACACCTGTCGGGCTGTGGCTAGTAATTTAGCGTGCTAATTCAGGTTGATATCTCTGCAGCACTATACCTTGTCATTTTTTTTAATGACATCATCACTCTCTTCTTCTTCTCATTCTTTTGATGCGTGTAGCTCATTTTTTGGATATTTTTACCTCAATTCTTACACATGGCACCTTTAAGTCTTTGAAGCCTAAATCATGCTCTTCCTTACTTGAAACACCTTTGTTGAAATGCGAGAAATTGAAGACTGAAACTAGGGTGTAGTAGTGGGTGTTTAGCTCAGATGCTCACATTTATTTCACATAGACTTTTTGTGGTCTTAAAGTAACCGTATGCAAGAAATGTATTTCAATTAATAATTAAATGGCCCTGATATGTCACTAGACATTAAGAAATCATGTTCATTTCAAATATTTATATCACTGACAACAGTAGTCCGGCCAGGATATTGTCATTTAAAAAGTGAAGTTGCAGCCCTCAACTGATGTTGATGTTGTGTTTTGTCATGTCATGTGTTTTGGCCTGATGCGCCACCCTCCACCTATCTACTAATCACAAAGTCAGTAGTGTTTCGGCATCCGGGTTGGCAACCTTGAGTCAGGGGGAGGGGGAGGGGGAGGGGATACACCGCTCTAGAGTAATTTGAAAGTGACTGCAGTACCAGTTTTGGCCACAATCTTACATATGGTTCCTTTAATGCAACATTTTACAAAGCACTGACAGGGCCACCAAGGAGCGAGTCAACAGCAGAAAAACCTATTTAGCAAGCAGAAATGTCCCAGCCTGGTGTTTAGGATGCATCATAGACAGGTTATCTTTCATGTACATCTTCCATTAGCAAACCATCGCTTTAGTGAACGTTAGCGTTGTGGCTAACTAACTTAGCTCCTGTCAGTATGGTCAGAAAAGAATAAGATGACAGTTGAAAGAGACAATTACAGTGCTGTTATCCATTTGCTTGGCATAACCACGTTTATGTTTCACAAATACACCAACAATCAAACTAGCCTCCATCACTCGACCAATGCTAACGATAACATTATTTTACCTATGGATATAACATTAAGCTGGTGTAAGAATAACGTACCTGCAGTAAAAACCAAGCATGTCCGATTAACATTCTCAAGTTTATTTCGACTTCAAGAAGAAATGGAAATTACATTTCATGTGAAAATCATCCTACCCTTATTAGACATTCTCTGCCATAAGCTACTAGTGTTGTCCTTGTAGGAAATAAGTGAGTGAAGTGGCAACAAGTCTAGTAACGCATGTGTGTCTTGCAGCAAGACGCTGCGCCATCTGGTGGACAAACTACATAATGCCAATACTGGAAATGCAGCCTAAATGAAGAATCAATCCTCAGTTTTCCTTTACTGAATTTGTAATTATATATTGGCCGTTATAATGGCTGATACCGATAGTATGTGTGTGCCTGTGTGTGTGCGTGTGTGTATGTGTGCGTGCGTGTGTGTGCGTGCATTCATGTGTGTCTGTGCATGTGTGTATGTGTGCGTGTTTATGTGTGCATGCGTGTGTCTGTGCGTGTGGATGTGAGTGTGTGTGCATGTGTGCGTGCGTGCATGTGTGTTTATGTGTGTGTGTGTGTGTTTGCAAGACAGAGTGTGTGTAAGACAATATCATCTTCTACCAGCAACCCTTCACTCAATACCACCATCTACAGGCCGATGGGTGTACGGTCACTAAATGTAAACATACATTTATATTTATATATATCATAATAAAATATTAAAAAAATTATTATGGAAGTTTAAATTTAAAATGAAAAGCTTTGACATTTCAAAAATCGCTTAAATTGCAATCTAATTAAACTCTTTAAAAGCTATTGTTCATGCTAAACAGTTAGTCACTATTTAAATTATAAAAATAATATAATTGGCACCTAAAATGACATACTCTTGGCCCTGAATCTAATCAAACTGGTCTCAAACAGAACCGGTTACACCATTTGACATTTCTATTTAAAAGCAAAATTTGCAGGCATTATTATGGACAACTATGTACACACCTCACCTTTATGTGAACATTCAAACACAGTTTCTACATTTAATTGAATATTTTATGATTATTATGATTTATAAACATTTTTAAAAGGTCATACCATTTGACATTTAACCTAAGCTTGCCTGGCCATGGCGTAAAAACACTATTATCTTACTTTAAGAGAGTTGCTAACCTTGACTCATAGCAGTTGGGGTCTTGAAGGGTCCTTCTCTATGACATAATTTCCTGTCACATGATTCTCTGACATAATACATACAAAATTGCTCCTTAAATGGTGGTTACACCACTTGACATTTTAAGTGGTTGATGTGACAGACACGATTCCCCATATTAATTCAAACATTCAGAACAATGGGGTTTCATTACTTGTATTAAATATAGAAAAGTTTTTGTGCAAGATCATGCCAGATTATTTTAGAAGGGATTTTGGAGAGAATTTCACATTTTTTTTAGCAAGTGTAATTATTTGGTTCATGTTTTTGTGGTTACACCGTTTTGACAATTTTACCCAAATTCAGTTAATACCCTTTCAAAATTAAATAAATCCAAAACTTTAAGATTAGGGTTTGATGAAAATGATATTTGAAAATAATTTGTCGATAATTTGCAGGATAAATGTTGTTTTATTCAGTCATTTGAGCAATATTAGTGTAAGTGTTGCTTTTCCAGCCTTTTTCCAGCCAGCATGTTTTCGATGGTAACCCATTGTCAGTCAATAGTGAAAGTAACTTACTGCATATAACTGTCTTGTCGTTGACTGACACACCATGGTGAAGTTAGTTTCACTTTGCCAATGAGTTCAAATAACAGACAAGTGCAAATGCGTGAAGGCTATGCTAGGTTTTAGTAAAGCATGGTTTAGTGAAATGACTATTCCATACGGTCTTGCAAGCAGCCTCCTTCAAATGCGCCGTTGACTGTCAAAATACTGATACATTCTCTGCCGTTAAAGGGAATGACAGATGTCATTCTCATTGGTTTAAATGATGTTACGCCCCCAAACACACCCATAACTGATTAAGAAACCTAGGAACACCTTGTCGCGCCATGCGTTCGACGTTTGATAACGAAAACACTCCCAATGTGGACTGGACATCCTACTAAATTTGAATAAGCTTTTGACGACTGACGATGCACTTTAGACTGTCATGATAGGGTCCATTTACTCGAAATAAATAAGTTTGGTGTTCAGGTATGAACACTGCCCCCCTCTGAAATTGAAATGGAAAAGAGCTGCTTTACTACAGGAATTTGGTGATCTCTTTCCACAGACTGCTGTTCATACTTTGTTGCAAAAGACGCATATTTAGTTTGTTTATTATTGCGCTTCTTAACTGTAGGGGGACCCTGAGAGCAAATATTCTTTAGTGTTGCTATAAATTAGACTTGGGATGAGACAAGAGGTGGGCTCTTACTCAGGAGTTCAAATTAAGAAATGAAAAATTAGAAAATGGTAGTACTGATTAAGCTTACTTGTGTCTAGGAGAAATAGACAAATGAGAGATCTCATTTCGAATTTCCTTACCTATATGTAAGATTATACACCAACACCAAAACACACCTTTTTACTCATCTTTACCAAGGATCTCGATGTACATTTGTACTTACCATCCTCCTCATTCCAGATGAGGTTTGAGATACAGAAAGTGGCAGCCAGCTGCAACTTTACATTTGAGTGTCCCTGAAATAAAATGAATCAGAAAGTTGTCAGGAAGCGAATATCTCGAACTGAGAGTGAGAGGTTCAATTAAACATAAAACAAGAAACCCTACATTTGAAACGTGCCATGTGTTGACGACCAGATGTAAATACGTTTCTCCAACTGCTTTTACTCTTTATTTCACTCCCCCAATATGGACAAATGTGTGAAGCGAAGCATACAAACAAAACACTTAAATGTAGATACGTTCTAGTGTGATTAACAAGGTACACTTAAATAATAAGGTAACACTTTATTTTAAGGTTCACATGTTAGCCACCAATACATACCTAATTAATATCTGTATTAGTGACTTGTAAGGCATGTGTTAGGCAACATTAACCATTTGTTAGGTGTGTATTCACAAATTTCTTGTTCATGATGAATTAGGCCTTTATTATTGATATAATCTTAATAATGACCTTGTAAGCCTTGATCTCTACATACTAATTAGTAGTAAGTACCAAAATAGAATATGCATAACCTACTTGTATACTGTCTGAATAAATCCCAAATAGTAGGAGAACAGTTGTAGAATAAGCAAGTGTATGGCTCAACCTCATTGCTACATTTCACATTGCACTTAATAACTGGGAGATTGGCTCCCATTCTAAAGTGGAAACTGGTTCCTTGGTAGTAAGCACATTATCATCAGTAATACCTCTGCAGAATGTACTTATTAGTCATGAATTGATTCCATATTCTAAAGTCAGGCATTATTATTATTAAGAATTATATGATGGGAACAGTCTAGACTCCTGGTCAATACAGACATTCTTTACCCTTAATACATTGCTAGTGCATACATTGTTCATTCAAAATATGGTCCCTGTTCTAAAGTAGAGGCTGGGACAATGTTTATTTAACAAGTTCTGTAAACATGTTACATTGTACTCTCAATGAGTTCACAAAGCACAAAAAGACTAGCAATACCTTCTCCCAATACTGATAAAATACTAGTCCACTCTGGCAAGTAAATAGCAAATGTTCTTTTGTGTGATTTCTTTACTGCTACTGTAGTTTTCAGGCAAATAGGCCTGCTGTGTACAAGTTTTTGATATATGGTAGGTGGGTCCCGTTTCAAAGAAGACCACCACAGATGTGTTGAATGACAATTCTTTTGCCCTTTTTATTTGTTTAAAAGACGTGTTTTTATCCTGTCAGTTCTAGTTAAAACTAGCTTTTGCTAGTCTTTTTGTGCTTTGTGAGCTCATTGAGAGTACAATGTAACATGTTTACAGAACTTGTTAAATAAACATTGTCAGTGCTGTCACTTTTCTCATCTTCTTTTCTATTGTTAACACCCTCCCAGCCTCTACTTTAGAACAGGGACCATATTTTGACATATCATGACTAATAAGTACATACTGCAGAGGTATTACTGATGATAATGTGCTTGCTACCAAGGAACCAGTTTCCACTTTAGAATAGGAGCCAATCTCCCAGTTATTAAGTGCTATTTCACACAGCAACCTGGGCAGTGAAATGCAGCAATGAGGTTGAGCCATACACTTGCTTATTCTACAACTGCTCTCCTACTATTTGGGATTTATTCAGACAGTATACAAGTAGGTTATGCATATTCTATTTTTGTACTTACTACTAATTAGTATGTAGAGATCAAGGCTTACAAGGTCATTATTAAGATTATATCAATAATAAAGGCCTAATTCGTCATGAACAAGAAATTTGTGAATACACACCTAACAAATGGTTAATGTTGCCTAACACATGCCTTACAAGTCACTAATACAGGTATTAATTAGGTATGTATTGGTGGCTAACATGTGAACCTTAAAATAAAGTGTTACCAATAATAATAATGAAAAAAAGCTAGCTAATATAAATGTAGAACTACAGTATATAGCAAGCAAGCTATATGGTGACCATTTTCCCCCCCGATATGTTGATATCAGGCATCAGACCCCTTAAGCCATTTCCATAAACTATGTCCTTTTTTCACATGTAGGCATGAAGGCTCTCTTGCCCGCCCCTACTGCCTGTAGGAAGAATATCCCACTTGCAAGTTCGGTGTATCCTACCCGACGACCTTCAGTCTCACAAAATCTCAGACATCGCGAGAAGCAGGATCAGTTTACGTCCTGCATCCCCAGCACAGAGGCAGGCTAACGAAATGCTAGCAATTGTTGCAAACGTGTGTATAATGGCAGAGCCGGCGAATAAGCAGCGAAAACCCTTGACGGAAGATGCAAAGAAAAGGAAAAGAGCTTCAGACCGAGCGAGGGCTCGCACACGTATCGTCACGTACAGACGGTAGGGGGAGCTTCATAGAGAAAAAGCATCAGGCTTGCCTGGTATCCCTTTAAAAACATATTATTATTCAAAAGTAGACACTAAGTTGTTCTTTGACAGCATATTTTGATGCTGAAACGTTCTTAAACGTACACTATGCAAGATTTTTACCTTAATAGCCAGTTTGAAGCCAATTTGATGGTAAACAAATTAGTAATAGGGCAGGGGTGGGCAAACTTTTTGGCTCAAGGGCCACATTGGGTTTTGAAAATTGGCAGGCGGGCGCGACAACAACCCCCAAACGACACAGCCTATCATTTAGTATCAAAAGAATTTGTTATTAATTGCTCAAAAATTACTGCTAATTTCATGCTGTTTAAACACATGTATAAATTGTAAATTGTGTGTCGCTTTAAGAAAAATTCACATTTATTTGTCAATGATCTTCTGCCTGCTCCTCTATGGCTAACGCTGTACCTATGGCTGTGCCCTCTCACAGTTTTTAAATGGTCAGTAGTGGGAACTACTGTTGCCTTCATGATTTCCTTTTAAATGTTTCGTATAAGAAGGAGATATCAATTATCAACAATAACAAGCCAGCTGGAACCTGCCGCTCTCTCTCCCTCTCGTGAGCGCAGACGCGTTCCCAATTAAATGGATCGCATAACGTTCACTTTAGATCCGCTGCAAAGGAGATAACTAAGAGTAGGCCTATCATCTCTATTTAACATGATGTTTTGACATTGACATTGTAAACGTTCTCTAAGGAGAGTGAAAAGCAGTTTGCAGTAAAGCTAACCAACGTCGTCTCTATCGCAGAAATTCTTTTTGAAAAATAACCCCTTAAATAATGACTTCTAGTGAATTCTGTGTAAACTAATGGACACATTGAGACTTTAAAAATGTGAGACTCAAGGTATATCTGACTGGCACTTTGGGTCTTTCAAGAGGGGTCTATAGGCATAGCCTATCTGATCAGCAGGCACTTAGTTAATTAAGCGTTTTTTATGAGTTATGGTTTGTATATTATAGGCTAGTATACTATGCTGCTACCTTGTCTCAATACATTTTTACTTTGAACTCTGGCAAAAGTAGCCTTATGGTCAGGTTTAGTACAGCCCCACCCATTGTGAACCCACTTAATGTAATGTTCAGTGGAACACATGAAGCTAACTTTAATTCAGGGCTTAAAATACATTTTACAAACTGAAATCACATTTTCCTTATAGGCCTACAGGCGTCAATGAGAGAACACTTACACGATTTTGGTTTCGATTTTCTAATTGGAGTAAGTCTTTGTGACAACACATCATGATACATTTGATAATGTTTGATCGTTGTTTTAGTATGAAGCATCTTTTACGTAATGAATGTGCACTCTAGAAAGTGAAAGTAGCCTAACCTAGGCCTATATGAGCTCTGTGTCCTGTCTGTGCACGTCCGCAATTGATTACGTTCCTCAAATGGAGAACACATCAATCCCATTGTATTTTTTGCCCTAAAATGCATGAAACATGCAAGTTCAAAATCCCACCGGTAGCCATGTTACATCTGCGTTTCACATTTGCATAGGCTGCAACTTGAACTTGAACCTGAACAGACAGGACACAGAGCTCATATAGGCCTAGGTTAGGCTACTTTCACTTTCTAGAGTGCACATTCATTACGTAAAAGCCTACAATAAATGAATTGAATGAACTCAACTGACAACAGGTAAATCTACTGATTCGGTCATTGAGACTCTATGACTACAGTACAACAAACTTTCTGTCTTTCTGAAGTTTATTTTTGTATTCCTGGGTACAGTAGCCTAATTGTCTAATGTCTTGACAATAGTTTTTCTTACCGGCTTGCTGTTTAAATTGACTGCGCCGCTCTGAACTTTCCTGCCAGGTTTATGACGTAAACCGCTACATCTTGGCTCTGGCATTGCCTAAACTCATCGTGTGGGAAATCTGATTATCTGTCAATATTGGGCTTTGAAAATAAGGGATATTTGCTCAGTAATAGTAGCCTACATTTTGTAACATTTATAGAGAAACCGAGGGGAAGTTAAATTAAAAATTAGAATAGTTGGAAATTGAAAACACATACAAAAAAAAGATTCGGGGCTTGAGCCCCCAAAGCCACCCCCTCGCTACGCCAATGGTCTTACTGGTGAACTAATAAGACCAAACTGCCGTAACTAGTTTACTAGTGAAAGCCAAAAAGCTCAATGTCTTTGGCCTTTATTAGTTACTACTGTAGTAAGAGTGTATTTTCACCTTACTTGTGAACTAGACAGTGACAGTTTTTGCTTTCCCATTTAGCGCACTTGAATCTGATGTTTATTGCGATAAGCAGAAGCCAACTACTGTGTGCATTGTATGTTCTGTGTGGTGACTGATGTAGGGTGTAGCTAGACTTCTATGCGAGGATGGCCTGTGTTGAATTGTGTATGATTTTCTGTATTGTGGTCACCCTACAGTGGGTACTCATTAAAAATGGACACTTCATTCACGAAAAACGTGATTCACGCAGCTGCGTGAAATGTAAGTACAACTGCAGCTGCTTGGGGGCAGCATAAGTCCACTGTGGTGTCTGCGGTCGAACCGGATGGAGCGTTCGACAGCAAGGGCTGTGATTGGCCGAGTTTTCAGTGTGTTGTTTGTCGGTGTTTTTAGCAGCCCCTGCAACATGCTAGTCCACTGTAGCCTATAAGCTTTGTACATAATGTCAAACATAGTTTTGGATTCAATGACAGGATTTCTTGATTGTACAGTGCCTGTCTCTCAGTAATGTTTTAAAAGGAGAGCTTCGTCAGCTGGCAGTAGGCTACTTTGTCGGCAGTCATGAGAAGTTCGCTTGCTAACAGAACATAAATATGCTGCCCAAAAACCTCGTGAATAGTTCTGAATTTTTTTTACTACACTAACGAGGTTGAAATATAGCCTTTGCCTACAGCATCTACTTAACAGTAATGTTAACAAAATGACAGCATTCATATGACAATGGAAAACTAATTTGATCACTCAAGGCTGTGCCACAGCAACCAGTGTACACGGTCGAGTGGGTTAATGCATGTCTTTCCAGAACAGGTCTGTTCTTTCAGGCAGTCCTGAGTTTTCCCCAGTCTGAGGCTTAACGTGAAAAAGCTTAACGTAGCTTAATGTCCCAAAACGGCAACAAGTCGTTTTACTCCCCGCAGGTCTTCATAGCCTGAATGGTAGGCTAGAGGAAGTGGGGGGAGGGTAAGATGGGATGACCAGAGCCATCTTCGCTGGAGCTAGGCTATGAACTAATATGTGCATTGTTCCTGACACAAGAAAAAGTGCGTGGTCCACCATGAAAGCCGTATCCCTCACCCGTGCATCCTAAATGTAAAACAGACTATATTATAAGACTTAGCTTTCTGTCTTTGACTTTTGACTTTTGAGCTTTTCGTCTTTCCAGGCGCACACAGCTCGTTACCATGTATCGACTGCCTAAACAGATTTTATGTTGTTCCTTTCAGTGGCCTAGTAGCAGAACAGGTGAGTAGGCCTACGTTCTTTTTCGTGCAAAAGGCACATTAGGAGAACGTCGCAAAAATTCAATTAAAAAAATGGTAGCAGGGAGAGTTTGTACCTCCAAAATTACTCTATTGAAGAGATCAGTTTGTCTCTGCTCTTGGGTTTGGCCTCGCAGTGAACTCAACCCTCTTGTTGCTTGCAGTTTGTTAAATAAAGCGCTGCAGATTACATTATTTATTTCTTTAATTGCGTCTTTCGATGTCTTTTGCAACATCTGCTTGTTAGGGTGGGCTACTGTCAATGTCCTTGTACAGGTAAATGTTCAACAATTGCTGGTGTTCAGGCTATAATAATCAATTAGCTAAATCATTTGTCCAGCTGTTTAAACATTTTTTTGTGCTACATTCAAACGCAAAAAGTGCTTTGATATCTTTTTCGTTGTCATTTGAACGTCGGCAAGCAGGCCAACATGTTGCGGTTGCAATTTAAGTGAAATTTCTACAATATCCCAACCTATCCCACTCTGATGTTTAGAGTTGTTTCGTTAAGATTTTGGGTTTGGCAAAGGACGTTTTTTGCCTTTTTTATTCATGCCCTTTACAACTATGCTTATCCGCCCTGGCAAACTTCGACCACTGCATGATGATACTGATTTTATTACACAACTGAGAAATAGGTGATTGGGCTCGTCCTTTACAGCAACAGGACACAATATCCCTCCAACTAGCCTCGCCCGCCACTTGTTGCCTTCATATTTTTCCTTTCAAATTTGATATATCACTCAAGTCGTGCTTTAGTTAATTAGCAAGTTACTACTACAAGAAGCCAAGACTCTCTCACTAGCTCAAAAATGCAGTCATGTAGGCTACTTTCTAAATATTCAACATTCGGAAGCAGCTGCAATTGTAACTGGACATTTTGAAAGAGACCTTTATGGAAGCGCTGCTGCCCAGCTCACGTAGCCTCCTTCACAATGTTGAATGGTGACACACACACAACTTGCAAAATATTAAACTGCTTTGAGTGAAGTGCGCTTGGGAGTTGCGTTCCTTTTGTAATTAATTATACTAGATGCTCTTCTTCACACTAAAAACAGTGGCAGTCCTAGCTTGTAGCCTAACACCCTGATATTTTTTTGGAATAAATTTGTGGTGTGACTGACATCAGACTAGTCATTAGCGCCCCTGCCTTGTGGCCTTTATGATTTCCTTATAACTTTCTTATACTAAATAGGAAAAGCAAACAATGACATGCCCAACCCTGGAACTGACTCTCTCTCTCGTGTGTGCGTGCACTCTAAGCAGCCTACGTTCCAAATTATGGTAAGGTAACTTTCAAATTAGATCTGCTGCATGAAGGAGAGTGAGAGGAAACCCGTGTCCTGCTTTTATATTTGATAAATAGGTCCATCTCATCTCACAGTTCCAATGCATGATCCGAATAATGGTTTCATATTTGTTAGCCAACTTTGCAAAATACATTCGGGGCTACACTCGAAACATTCAGGGCTGAAGCCCCGGCAAAATCGGCAGACAACGCCCCTGATAAGATATATAAACTCACGCTATTGTATTTTCATATTTGTTTGGTAATGGCTCAACTGTCTCTGATTGTTCTACTGACTTGGAAACTGGATGAGTCATGGAAGCAGTAAGTCAAGTCACATCAAAAATAGTACTGGCAGAACTCCCAGGAGCCACCTGGTGGTTGTTTGGGTCAACTGCAGTTTGTGCCATTTCTGCCGAGAATATGGTACGGGATTCGTGCGTGATTCATGCAGGAAACCTTCCAAACTTAACTGATACCCACTGTATTTAGACAATGTCCTCAGTTTGCACATTATGAGTTTAAAAATAAGTGTTCTCTGTCTTTGTGTCATCCATATTGTGCGCCATTCAGTATGCAAATAATTTATGCAAAAGGAGCCCTGACCAAGTATTGAGTGCATAAATTAACTGTTTCAGATTAGTCAGATTAGTTAATTACTTTTCCAGACACGGCGGCAGACACAAATTCACAGGCGGGCATTACATTTTTCCAAGGGGGGCACAAATTCATCACTGTTATGGGAACTTAAATTGATCGCAGTAGTTTAAGATAGGCCATTAATAGACACTGGGGCTACAACAACTGAATTCAAACAGATATCTAGTGCAAAAAAATCACTGAAGTGTGGCCTATAATTAGGCTACGTATAATTACAAGCTTACACTTGACAATACATTCTAATATGAAAATGTAGATGTTTGGGGTAACCTATTGTTGTAAAATGGTGCAGCTCAGAGAGCTGGATGTAGGCCTACGAGTAAAAATGTTAGCTGCCAGCCTTGTCAAAGTTAACTTTGCTAACGTTTTGCTGAACCTACCCTAACTAACCGACAAACTCCCCTAACAAATTGACTACATTTGTGGCACACTTGAAACGAAATGTCTTCAAAAGTATGTTGAAGGTGGTTACATTTATTTCCATTCCAATAACTTCACAAACTACATTTCCGTTTTCCCTTGTAGGCAGGGTTCTAAATTTACACCCGCCAAATATGGGTTAAAATTAATTTTGTCGGGTGTTAATAAAAACTTACTAGCCAGTTTGGCCGGTGATGCATGAGGCATTACGTGCATGATACATAAGAGGCTGTATTCTCGGTCATATATCCCCCTGGCAGTACTTCCTACATTTCCCATGACCACTGTGCCGTAATGTACGTGATGACGTTTCATAAGCCCATGGCTGCGCACAGATTGCAGTTTGCAGTGAAACCAGCGCGAGAGACTGAAACGAACAGAGCCAGAGCAGGGAGCATATAGCCTACTGGCTCCGTTCGTTCTTTTATAGACTAAAATAGGAGGGAGTTAGCCAGTAAAGTAAAGTACAATATACATAACACATGTGCATAACACAAATACATAACACGTTACGAAATATTAACCCAATTAACGCATTGTGATTACCTATTTGCGGAGGCCGCAAAACCTGAAGCAGCTAGATCGTTTGTTTTATTGAAGTTAGCTGAATATGGTTTTAAAAAGTTGCCTGATCAGTGATCATCACCACCACACGCATCACGCACTGTGCTAGAGACAGAGGGACCAACATTTAGCCAATACATAGTAGCTGTAGTGCAAACTGTTTTTCACTCTTGTTAGAGAAAGTATACAATGTCAACATGCACCAACAGCATGTTACATAAAGACGATACTTTTCGGGTCCTCTCTAAAGATCCAACTTGAACGTATTCCCTATGTATTTAATTGGGAACGTGTCTAAGCACACATGAGAGGGAGAGAAAACGAGTGACAGCTTCCAGCTGGCTTGTCATTGTTGATGATAATTGATATCTCTTTTTTATTAAGTTAAGATTAAACAAAAGGCGGCGGTGGTTGGGACAGACTTATGGGGTCGAGAAGAGGAATGAAGCAGGATGAGGATATTGACAGAGAAATAGATATAGATAGATACCAGTGGCGGACCGTCAGGGCCTTCAAAGCCTTCTCTGAAGGCCTAACTATTTTCAAACGAATGAAAAATAATAGTGTCTTTAATAACATTGTACTTTAGCATTTATTATTTGCTTCTGCTTCTCCTTCCCCGATCGTTCTTGACTACTGATATCCCACCGCTGTCCGATATGTGATTTGATTGGCAGATTGTGTGAACAAATAGTGAGGGGGTGCGATACATTTTTATCCAATCGCACGTCTTCTCTTGTTGTCCCGCATCAGGCCTTCACAAGGAATCACTGCGCTGCACCTAAGCAACCATTAGAAATCATATGTTTGATATCGGGTTGATTGATGGCTACATCTGACTGATTAGCCAATCAAATCGACCTGTTATGGAGAGGTAGGCAGGTCTGACTGCAGTTGGGCCTGCAATGTTCGAATAGAATACCCGGAACCGTTCATCACAAATTTTGACGCTGTCTGATTTACGTGATGAACTTCGTGAGCAACTTCTGACCGTTTTTGTTTAAAAAATTATATATTGATACGCCTTCATTAAGAAAAATAATATTACATTACATTACATTTAGCAGACACTTCTTGACCAAAGTGACTTACATATGTCAGCTATATTACAAGGGATCACATTGTCCCCGGAGCAACTGGGGGTTAAGTGCCTTGCTCAAGGGCACAACGGTGGAAGCCGGGAATTGAACCGACAACTTTCAGGCTACTGCACGCTAGCCCAGCTCCTTAACCACTACACTACCACCGCCCAATATAGGCTAATGTAACGTTACAGTGTCAGCTGGACTACATGTTAGCAAGATGCACATAACGTCAGCTAGCTCTGCACGTAGCTGGTAACCTATGCAGGAATTGGTAAGTTTTGTTTCATGTTTATTTGATCACATAAACTTGTAGTACAGCCCATAAAAGTCCTTGCAGGAAGCTTTTTTTTTTGGTATATCCAGTTTTTAATATTTTTTTTCCGAAGTGTTTACAACTTAGTGTTAACTAATAATTGTTGCAAACTGGACTACGAACAAAATATTAGTGCATTCCTGGATCTACATCCTTATGCATGCTTCCTGCCAGGACTTTTACAGGCTTTTCCCAAATCACGGAAGAAACGTTGACGCAGCTGTATAGTAGCAGATAATCAGGCAAGTCTTATTTAAATAAACTCCTGGTGCACTTACAAACGTTCTAATGCCTCGTTATTGGACTAAAGGTCATAGTTGTACTACTGCAGAAGTTTCGTACCATTCAGGCCATTATTAGTGGGGTAATTTACGAGATAAAAGTTGGTTCCATCACGACTGCAGAACGCCATTAGTTTCTGACAGCTTACTCGACCAGGGTTCGACCAAGGGAAAAAAGGTTCTGGGAGGGTGTTTGGCTCGGGGTCATGGTGCAAAGGACCCTAGGGTGAAATTACTCCGAACCATCGCTTTCAACTACTAAATGGTTTGGACACATCATTGTAGACCGGTGGCAGTGCTATAGGTGCGTGCGAGTCATGAACATAAAGTAGGCAACCGATAGCCTAAATATTTCAAAGTAGTCTGCACAAACCCATACTTGAGTACACTTGGTGTTCACTTTCAATATGACATGGACTAAATTGCACGTCTTTACTGGACAGCAGCAGGCAGCAGTTTATAATGTACTTGTGAATATGGGTGGTAAATAAATAGCCTAGCAGCCTACTTTGCTGCTGAGGATGATCTGTTAACCAATAAGCAATCGGAGCATTAATTGTTTGTGTAACGAAGATTCTAGTGCTACACAGACTCGCGTAAGAGAGAGAAAACTATTCCCCCCACCATGAAATGCTGGGAAATTGCACACATTTAAACGCTGAAATGTAAAATATATATATATATATATATATATATATATATATATATATATATATATATATATGTATATATAGATAGATAGATAGATAGATAGATAGATAGATAGATAGAGATCTCATGAAATTAAGTGTTTGCACTTTCTGTGTATATTTTGTGGTATGTATTCATGCCAACAATGTTAATAAAATGATCAAATGCATTCAGTGACACTCATCTCATAAACTCATAATTCTCTTATTTTCACCAGAAAAAAATGGCTAGTAGAAATTCTGATTGGCTGGTAACTTTAGAAAGTTACCAGCCACATTGGCTGGTGATCAAAAAAGTTAATATAGAACCCTGCTTGTAGGCTATGCTGCTTGTCTCGTTTTCCTACTGTTTACTGTGTGTACTGTATCTGCCAAACTTGTTTTTAAGATGTTCATAGCAAAAATGGATGCATGCGATTAATTTAGATTAATTAATCAAAGAGTATGTAATATATTAGATTTTTTTTTTACTTGATTGACAGCCCTAATTTCAATAATATTGTACTTATTGTACATCTTGATGAATGTCATATCATTCAGGGAGAATGCATATCTTTTTCAGGGATATATGACCTGATCAACATTATTGTCAAGCGGGATCCAGGGGTGTGCTCCCCTGGGAGAAGATTTTGATAAATAGTCCCTTAGATGATAGATTCTGGTGACTTTTGTGGATATAAATGGACATCATTCAGACATGAGATGAACAAACCCAATACAAGCGTGTATTACAGTAGCATCTTTGTGTAGAGCACCAGAGCTCCTGGGACCCTGGGACTGGTAGGCCTATTCATTAATCTATCCCTGCTTTTAACTAGTCACTTACCTGCATACTTATGGCTTGTACAGCATACTGCTACTACAGATACTACAGCCATTCCAAGAAAGGTGGGTGCCAATTATAATACTCTAGGAATTGATTAGTAGCCTAACCAAAACTGTGCAACTCACCGAGTGGTTAGTGGTGTTCGTTGATGTTGCAAAACAAGTAGCGTAGCAAAATACAGTTTCTGTCGTTTTTTATTTGGCATTTTGTATAATTTTGTACCATTGATTTCTGTTGGAAGACTCATTGCACGTTGATATTACTGGGCCACCAGAAATGGAAACGGGGGCTGTTTACATTTGGTTGTAGTCTTTCCACGAAACCTTCTTTTACTGTCTATGCTTCAGGCTCAAACATTGAGTGGAAGTTTATATACAGTTGTGAGGTATCTAAAAAAGATATTTCCACAATAGCAAATAACACGGCTGGAAATCATACATTGCGCCTATATATATATATATATATATATATCCAATAAGCAATGCCTTAAACAAACAAACAAACAAAAAAAAGATATATTTGTTTTTAATAATCAACGAACACTACTAACCACTCGGTGAGTTGCACAGTTTTGAAAACGAACGTTAAGGGTTGTTTTAAGGACATGTTTGTGCATGCCCATAGGCAGCCACTCTGAAGCAGTAAAGGCGATTCAAAACGAGTCAGAAAAGTCGAGACTGGACCAATCGTCAAAATTTCGGTGTCCACCACTCTAGTTCATCCAAAACAAACCAGAAAAGGGACTCAAAGAGCTAAATACCGGAATTATCCTTTAAGTTTGTCGGACAGATTTCTTTTAAATTCTGGCGAGATGCCGTGTGTAATAAGATAGCCTGCATGCCTCGAGACAGACAGATGCGTAAGGGCGTCCTGGTTGCCAGAGCTTTTGACACCAGCTTCCAAAGTCTCTACCCCTGGCTTCATAAAGTTGCACTCTATGACTTTGGCTACGTTTCCCGTTGCCAGTGTGGAAAACACATTCGTAGTGTATGGGACACACAAAAGAAATTCGCACGTGAGATCGCGTGAACCTGATTTTTTTTTTTTCTGCAGACACGTCGGTACGCCGGAAATCTGACGTGGCGCCGGAGCGCTATCAGGCCTGCTTATTTTATGTTAGATTCTTTTGTGAAAAAGCCACGTTAAGTGTTTTTGAATAAAATAAAATACATGTTTTGTATTACAACGGTTAAATCTGTGTCTGTATTGTATATTCAAACCTTAATACCATTCCATAACAGGCTGATGGATACTTTCAATGACTAGAAATTCTGGAGAAACATTTAGTCAACTAAGTCCACCGTAGATTTAGTCGACTAAAATCTGCTAATATATGGTCTACAAAAACTAGACCAAGACTATGGTCCATCCCATTTCTCAAGTGGAGGTGAAGATCTTTCCCTATGAATTGGGACAGCACTATATGCAAATTAGCGTAGCGAACGTGCTCACCTACGTCACGCGCATTGTCGACGTGTCTACCGGTAGTAGCCTGCTACTATTTTCATTCAGGAACATGCCCGTTCTAGCGGTCATTGTTGTGTGGGCCGTGCTGGTTTATCTACGTCTGGTTAATCAACAAAGATATAACACACACATTAAATAATGACGAAACTACCCAGATCAGATATATAACGTTATTTGATGGGCAGACTCTCAAAGCACTCAGCAGATATCATGAACATCGTCAGATAGCTTCGTAAAATATTTTCTAACATTAGTGTTCAAAACTCAACAGTCCATCAGATGTGCATCAAACTAACATATTCCAACATATTTCGAAATTGTAATATGCTTATTTGCGAAAATATATGAAAAATTTGGCCGGCTCGCTGAGCTCGCACGGTATCCTGGGTAATTTCATCTCCCATTTCGTTTTAAGCCTGCATCGGTCCTGGCTATATTTTGAGGGTTGATTTTAAGGGGGAAATAGCACTTCCCCTTGTTCCCTAAAGTAATGGGACACCCTAGCCCTACACGTGCACACGCAAAAACGAGGGTTAGGGCAAAAATCTAGGGGTAGGGGAGGTATTGGGACGGGCCCTGAGACTAATCAAAAGACTAAATCAGAATTTGCTGTCAAAATTAACACTGACATTAGCCTATTATTATTTGTTGCTTTGCGGCCACAGAATCACTTAAACTAGCAGCCATGTCTCAATGTTTATATAGCATGACAGCTGCAGCTTGAAAGATGTGCATGTGTGTGTGAGAGAAGAAAAGACATGCAGGTTAGGGGAGGCACTAGAATGTTTTGTGCACAGCATCTTACTGAAAAACGACACTATTTTACTAGTAGTATCAATACTAATAAAATTAGGTATTGTGACATTTTTCCATTTCAGGGTATTGCGATACTTTTTTAGTATCGGTGCACCGTGCAACACTATTTGTCACCTCACCACATTGCTGATTTGTACTTTACCCTCTAACATATTTACATCTGGCCAAAGTCTCTTGTAAAAAGGATTTCAAAATCATTTGAGTTGAAAGGTACATAGAAAAACATTTACCATGTAGTACTTAATTTTCTGTAGTATGTCATCATTTGTCATGATGAGTTCCTTGGCTGTGTTGCCATCAGCAATGTTGGCCAGGATACATAAGGTCTAAAATGGAGAGATAACTGTCAAAATGTTACCGCGTATTCAACAATTTATCAAAGACCAAGCTCTTCTTCAAGCAGCACTTTTCTTAATCCTGTTCACAGACAGTCAAACTAAACACACTGAAAACCTCCTTGGCAGATGTAATATAACGTAGGAAGGCTTTTTGCACACCTCTTTTGTCGAGCAGGTGCATTGGATATGACCAAAGGTCGCAGATCAGGAACTTAGAAAGAATCCCGCACACTGACCATTCTGCAAGCAATTATTTATTAGAAATTGCAACGTTTCTTCTTAGTCCTGATGAAGGTCTAAGACTGAAACGTTGCAATTTCTAATAAATAGTTGCTTGCGGAATGGTCAGTGTGCGGGATTCTAAGTTCCAGATGTAATATAAAAAAGGAAAACCCAACCAAAGACCAGACTACACTAATGTTTACCAAACCACTGTCCGTTTGGTAAGCCAGCATGAGGATGGAAGTGAACAATGAATGCCTGGTAAAAACATATAAAAAGTGGCAAATTGTTGCATATATTTTTTTCCTATGAGTGGCACAGGAACATGACATTTCTAATGACAACTGTCAAGCCATGTGGCTATAAAACACAAAACCAAAAATATGCCTTGACTGGTAGACAAAGTGGATAGGGCTGTAAGTTGTAAATTGACAAATGGACAAGCCACAAAATGAATGCAGAAGTTGCAACATGTATACAAAAGCAACAACACAAAAAAAAAAATTACAATTCGAATGCAAAAACCACAACACATTTACAAATTTAAAAATCTCAGAGCGTAGTACAAAAATAATATGTACTATTATTATAGACCTGGCCTACTCTGCCTCTGATAAGCTTGCTATGACATGTTACATCCATTCCTGCAGTCTACTTTGTACAGTCGCCTACATTCTTGGAAGTGAAGAAGCTACACAAAAGACCTCTGGAAAGTAAAGAAAGGAGTCCCCAATATTGGTAATAAAAGAGAAGATAATTTCAACTTTAACAAACACACAGTATAAAAACAATAGCAGCGATTTTGGCTATAATTTGCTTCATATAGCCTAAGGGCCCTATCTTACTGCCAGTGCATTGTGGCGTGAGGTACGACGCAACTGTCATTCTCAGTTTGTGGCCAGTACAATTACCATTATCCCGCCAAGTGCAAATTGGGATAAGTGTTGTTTTTTTTCAGGCTATGTTTCGATTGTAACCCCTTGTCAGTCAATAGTGAAAGTATTTAGCTAAGTGTAAAACTGTTTTGTCGTTGCCTAAGAGACCACAGCAAAGTTAGTTTAAGTTTGGATGAGTTCAAATAATAGATCAGTGCAGATGCATGTAGGCTACAGGCTATAGGCTTCTCTGCTAGTCACACACACATGCTTTAGTAAATCAAGGTTTAGTGTAATCCTGTTATTGCATACACAGTCTGGTGTGCATGCATATTCCTTCAGATGGCTGACTGTTAAAATACCAACGCGCTGTTTGACGTTGCGCTCCTTGCTCTTAAAGGGAATGACAGATGTCACTCTCATTGATTTTGATGTTACGCCCAAAACATACACATGACAGATTAAGAAACATAAGAACAACCCTTTTAAACAATGCGCCTGGCGTCTGGTGAACTTACTACGTCAAGATAGCGATTTTGGACTGGCCACACCCTAAAACGTATTTAAACATTGTGACAGAATAACATTTCTGCCATGTTTACATAAAATAATTAATCTACCCAAATATATTTATTTACTTATTTTCACTACATCACACTTTTATTATATATTAGCCTACTTCCTCACTATTGTCACTTGAAGTAGTTCGCAGGCTTAGTGACCTTCTAATTGACCAGCCAATCAGGTGTGGTGGAGGTCATGAGCTGGAGTCTCGCTTTAAACAAAATAACAAGTGAGCTGTCAAACCGGCAGGGAGTTGAATGTTCAGTCAATGCGTTGTGTCGGAGGTTCGCGTAGCTTCGGGTGGAAGTTCGAAGCTTTGATGGAAATAAACTAAAACCTATGGACCTATTGGACTACTGGAAGTAAACTAAAATCTATGGACCTATTGGACTACTGGAAGTGAACGTGGATTTTCGTAATGGACGTGTGGATTATAAGGTATATATAGGTACTGTGCTATTGGATTAGTGCGAAGTGTCAGGCTACACTTTTTGCCAGGCTAATCGAGCCTATACCTCCCTAAACCTCCTCCAAAAACGTCGGTTTCAACTAGGCCTACGTCGTTTTCATCTCTTCCTTGCTGCTCTCCTCCCGGGACACACACACGCTCATATAGGCTACACACACACACAGGAACACTTGCTGCCAGCCCCTCCTATATGGAGTCAAAATAGGGTCTTTAATATTGAGAACTTGTGTAGATGTTCACATGTGTAATAAAGTTTTGCAGCTGTGCAAAAGAAGTTCTGTATGTGCAAAGACATTTCGTACCTGTAGAAATGTTTTGTACATGTGTGAAAGAAATGTTTTGTACATATGTGGGGGGGAAATGCGGATCTGTAAAAATATTTTGTACACGTGTGTAAAAAATATGTACCCGCACAAATACTTTGCGCGATGATTTCCTGCGCAACATTGAAAGTACGAGCTTGTGAAACTGATTTGCAATGCTTACGGACTTTTGACCCTAATTTTACTGCCTTTCTGAAGAGCCAATCCACACATTGCTCAATCAGCGTTCCCCACCGACCACCAGATTTTGGTACTAAATCCACAGATCTAGTTATTAAAACTGGAGGTAACAGCAAGGGCAGATAGGTCGTAACATTACTGTAAATGAGCACAGATAAGTATTTCTGGACTAAAATGTTGCAAAGCGATTTGGTTACTTTATTTGTCATGCTTTTATCAGTTGTAACATAGTCAAAACGTTGAGCATATCATATCAGAACATGAAATAATAGCTGCTAACTAGCTGCCATAGCTATCCTAGCTGACGCTTATCGTAGCTCATAGTGCTAGGGCTAATGTAAGTCGTCAGTTTGTACGTTGCCCAGCGAATAAGTAGGCTTAATTCTTACATGTCTTAAGTTAAAGAACTGAAAGAAATAGGAAATAAAGAAAACGCTTGAACGGGTTTATCCATTTACATTTAGATTTTGCCATAGACTTTGCCTAAGTGCTTGCTTGGTAGTCTACTGTCCTGTTCAGTCTATGGTTGCTATAGCAACCGTTGCTGTGCTTCATAAACTGACGAGATAACCGCGCTTGCAAGTGACGTCACGTTTTGTTCGCGCCACAGCAAAATAGCCTAGTGGACTGCAAGAACACGAATCAAATCAATGGGTTGTAATGGGACATATCGCACAGCTAGGAGATTATAGTGAGATTTAACCGTAGTAATGCCCTTCCACGACTGTTGGCTTATTGTTTGGAATACAACAACATCCCATGTTCTTGCATAGATATATTTTGGTTTGTTTTCTTTGTGTTTCGGGAGTATTTCAACCACAATTGCATGCTTATCTCCTCAGTGTATGAAGCACAGCAGCGGTTGCTATAGCAACCATAGACTCTGAACAGGACGGCAGATAGCACTTAGGCAAAGTCTTTGGCAAGATTTGAATGTAAACAGATAATACCGTTCAAGTTTTTTTTTAATTTCCTATTTCTTTTTATTCTTTAACTTAAGACATGTAAGAAGTAAGTTTATTCAGCTGGCAACGTTACAAACTGACGAAGTTACATTAGCCCTAGCACTATGAGCTACGATAAACGTTAGCTAGAATAGCTAGCTGTGTGGCAGCTAGTTATTATTTCATGTTCTGATATGACATTCTTAACGTTTTGACTATGTTACAACTGATAAAAGCAAGACAAATAAAGTAACCAAATCGCTTTGCAATATTTTAGTCCAGAAATACTTATGGGAGTTCATTTACCATAATGTTAATTACAGTAGCCTAACGTAACGTTATCTCCTCTTGCTGTTACCACCAGTTTTAATAACTTTACATTTGCGATCATGACCCATTTCATCTAACAACACCACTGGCATCTTCTTTGACTATCAGACCCCAAACAGCAATACATTGAACTACAAAGATGTTATAGTAATGGTGTTCAGTTCATCATAATCTTTATGACATAATGTAATTTGCCGTCCGTCTTCCATCTTTTTGCCGTCCAGCATGGAGCCGTCACGTGACTTAAGTCACGTGTCTGCAAGGGGTGAATACTCCCGAAACACAAGGAAAACAAAACAAAATGTACCTATGTAAGAAAATGGGATGTTGTTGTATTCCAAACAATAAACCAACAGTCCTGGAAGGGCATTACTACGGTTAAATCTCACTATAATCTCCTAGCCGTGGATGTCCCATTACAACCCATTCATTTAGATAGATAGATAGATAGATAGATAGATAGATAGATAGATAGATAGATACTTTATTGATCCCCAGGGGAAATTCAAGGTCTCAGCAGCATACAGACATCACAAACACATTCTTTAACAGCAGAAAGAGTAATTAAAGTATATAATATAAAAACACAACTAAGCAATAAGGACAGTAGAAGATAAAGAATATGCTAAATATACTAAAATACAAATTATACTAACTAACACTTAAATACAATATATAAAAATATACTAAAATACAAATTACAAAAATACAAATTATACTAACTAACACTTAATCTAAATCAATTCTAAAAACAGTATCCACATAGTGGTGATTAATCAATCAGAGGCGCTTGCAATGACTGAGGCAGGGACTGAGCCTGTGATTCTCTGTGCATAGTAAGGTATGGTAAGGTGCTCTAAGGTGCTCTGTGTGAATGAGTGTCATGGTGGTAGTGCAATGGTGATAGTGGTCATGGTGATAGTGCAAATGAGTAAGTCCAACAGTGCAACAATGCAGAAATAAAGGAAAGTAAAGTAAATATATCTATATATTTAACTATTTAAGAAAATGTATAAGTGTGGCCACAGTTCGGCTGTGGCATGGAGGGGGGCTGCTAATATAGCACGCAAACAGTGAGGCATAAAGACAGTGGTAAAAGTGGCTAGTGGACAGACAGTATCCAAACATGGAGGGGGTGAAGAGGCAGACAGACTATGCAGAGAAGTCTATCTCTCCTCTTCCCTTAAGTGAGGCATTGAACAGTTCAATGGCCCTAGGGACAAATGACTTTCTCAGTCTGTCAGTTGTGCACTTTAATTCGTCTTTTTGCCGTCCACTAGGCTATTATTATAGACTTGCAAAGGGTGATAAAATAAACGTGTTCTCATATCAAATAATAATAGCAGATAAACATAAATGTTTAAACTGTTTATAATCATGAATGACACCACTGAATCACCCTTTCGGAAATGGAATGAATAATTCAACTATTTTGTCAACATTAGTGCTAGCTAGAAGCTAACCTATAACGTTAAAGTCTAAAAAGCGGATGGGAATAGCTAACGTTAACATTACGGCTCTGCTTCAACCCTTTTTGCGATCACAGTATAAATTGAGCTACCACGTCACTCTTAATTAAGTTATAATTTTGCAACCCCAATCAAAGACGATTTCTAATAAGACATTATAGACGGGCTCTGAGTACTCTTTGATATGAAGCCAATCTGTTTAGCACCAAAATCTGGGTGGTCGGTGGGAAACGCTGATTGGTTGGCAGTAAGCAATGTGTTGATTGGCTCTTCAGAAAGGCAGTAAAATTAGGGTCAAAAGTCCGTAAGCATTTCAATCAGTTTCACAAGCTCGTACTTTCAGTGTTGCGCAGGAAAGCATCGCGTAGGAGATTCACACATATACAAAGTATTTGTGCAGGTACATATTTTTTCCTAGTGTACAAAATATTTTTACAGATTCGCATTTCCCCCCCCACATATGTACAAAACATTTCTACAGATACACATTTCTTTCACACAAGTACATACTATTTCTACAGGTACATATTTTTTCACACTACAACATATTTCTACAGGTACGAAATGTCTTTGCACATTCAGAACTCCTTTTGCACAGCAGCAAAACTTTATTACACATGTGAACATCTTTACACAACCTCTCAATATTAATGACCCTATTTTGACTCCATACTCTTAGGCCGCTCGTTTTCATTGGCTTGTTTTTTGGTTATTGTTTTGTTTGTGTGTGTCGCCATAGACGTAGCGTTTTGTTGGATCTAGCTTCTAATGAACTGTTGTCGACGTCGCCGACGTCCTGAACTGAATGACATTTTGTTTAATACACTGCATCACCTGCTTGAAAACCATATACTGTGTTGTGTTTCTTTTCTTGTCAACTTTAAAACGGGAAGGGTGACGGGGTCTTAATACTGACACGGCAGTTTTAATGCTGCCTGGCGCCCAACATAATAACTTTCTTTTCTTGTGTCAGAGGCCACCGTTACAACGTATTTAAAGCATCCGTTTCAGACCGTGTGTTTTAAATCACTAAAATAAGGCCCCATGTGTAACCAAGATAAGGCCCTTAAGGTTAACTCGTACAGAGCGTCAGAATGTCTTTTTTTCTCAGCTGACAGTCTCTGTCTTGCATTTACTATACAGGTCTACATAAAATAATGTTTGTTATTCTAACATTTGCTTGATTTCTAGTGCACACAACTAGCTAGTAAATGTAATTTGTTTTAAGTCCACAAATCTTCTTTTCATGTTTTTGGGATGACAACTGCTGGATGTAGGCTTAACAGGCTATAAACAAATGTACACACTAACCTAAACATTAAATCCAGAAATGAACATTGGTGAGTTTCCCTGCCATGTTATGTCTCTCATCTCATAAATGTCTCATTGCTGCCCTGGCTCTGCTCAGCACTTGTTTGATTTGCATACTATTTTATTCACTGGTGACACCTATGGTGCTATCCTCCATAGAAATGTACAGGCATAGTTTGTAAAGTTGGCAGTTGTCTAATCCACCCCTTCCTGTAATGTACATAATCATCATGGTCATAGCCATGCTGCAAATGTTGGTGCATGCACAATGAGCAAGTTAATGTGCTCATGTGCTTTTTAGCCTTATTTGAGTGAATTGGGGGAATATACAGTATTTATACTGTTCAATTCAGTGTGTCTGTGTCATTTAAACACAGACGCACCTGCCCAGAGACATTAGCAAGAAGAGAAGAGAAGAAGAGTGGCAAGACTTGCCTTAAAGGACTTTGCAGATGCCCATCGGGGAATTTCCTATTTTATTATTGCTTCTGGGAGGGCGGGTTAGCTTTAGAAGAGAAACAAAACCAATGCATTACGTAGGTTTGTTTTCTGTCAGCTAGAAAGCAGGTGAACTGCTAACGTTATTGGCTAATGCTGGTAGTATAGCTACTCCTAAATAGTCAAGTCAAGTCAGTTTTATTTGTATAGCGCATTTAACATGCAGAGTGCAACCCAAAGCGCTCCAAATAGTGGTCACCCCGGCAACTAGGACAGTAGTAGCAAAGATTTTAGAGAGAGGCAAAGCTGTCGAGAGTCTTTGGTAGTAGACAGACTGCTAACTTCCATTGTGGATTAATTTGCTTTTGAGTTGTGGCTTTTGCATTTGTGCAGTAGATTTTGTCTCGGTGTTGTAGATTTTGTATTTGTTATTGTGGCTATTGCAATTTGTGTTGTAGCTTTTGCATTTGTGTTGAGGCTTCTGCATTTGTGTTTTGCCTTTTGTATTGGGTTGGTCTGTCTGGGGGACATCTGAGGGAATCAAACCCCATCATAAACCCAAATCATAATCACGAAATTTCTGTTAACTAACAAACTGTCGGTTGTATGTGTTCACTGAACAAAGATTATGAAAATAAAAAACACATTTTCCATCTAACACTTAATTTGAACAGATATTAGTGCCGAAACCTTTCCGAATTCTTCACTTTCTGCTGATGAAAAAGCGAATGTCCACCATGTTTTTTGTGCACGCGAGCAACTTTGTTGTTATGTCAAAGGGTGTGAATAGTTCAGCTGTGTGGCCAAAGCTATTCGTACCAGGGGTGTAAATAGACACTCCGTAAAAAACATATTGAAATTTTAGGCACATGGGGATCTTCCTAATACCGTCACAGTTTTTCTAAAATTATATAAAATAATCGCAATATAATATCGCCTTGCATATATGTGCAACATCATCAGATTCTTGCCAATACACAGCCCTAAAAGAATATTTAAACAAAAATCTACTTATATCTATCTATCTATCTATCTATCTATCTATCTATATTTCACGATCCAATCCAGTCTCAAAAGATAGCTAAGTTTACTTACTTCACAGCAAAACAGATTTTGTCACCTGCACTTCAGGCTTTGTCACCTGCACTTTTTATTCATACACAGGAATGCATAATCAGCTGATTCTTATGATTCTCCTCCCATAATTATGAATCCTACTTCCAACAAAGTATGCATGAGACAGGAGTGCAACCTGTCATTCTGGGCTCCAGCTGCAAGCAAACTGTGGTCTTACCAGTGGTGGTTGGAGAGTGAAACAGTAGGAAGCATGACATTTCGAACCTGAGGAAAGCAATGGGTCCAGGGGACCATGCCCCAAGGGAAAACTTTTTTTTTTAAATAGCCCATTATATTTTAACTGGCAAATAAAAAAAAGTAGCTGACCCTTCAACAGAACCAAACTGTACATACTCCTACTCCTGTGAAATAGCTGTAGATGAAAATACTACAATTTTTACACACAATTTTTACCCCTTGAATTTCCCCTTGGGGATCAATAAAGTATCTATCTATCTATCTATCTATCTATCAAATGGATGTGATCATTTTGATTTGTATGGGTGATGGAAGAGAATGACCTACCTGCTCCTTGATCTCCATACTGTGGTCGCCCTCTAGGATGAGTGTCACTGCCTGCATAATTTGTTTTCCATGTGAGCTCATAATCTGGTCTATGTGCTGGAAGACAAGAATTTTGGAAAGGTGTAAATGTATGTCTCCAGAGTAGAGCAGCCTTTCTCAAACTTCGTTGACCACCCCCTCCCATATATACTGTACAATTACTATCATATCACAAAAGAGTAAAGCAGTCAATGTTGTCTGTGCATTGTTTACAAAAAATGTTTAGTGAAAAAAATGTACATCAGAGGACTGCTTTACTCTGGCTTCATTGCTGTACTCAACATGGTTGCATGATGTTTGCATTAAAAATACTTCCCAAAACAGCAGCAATTATTTGGGTGGCATTGTTTTGGGAATTCTGTTTCTGGGTTATCCTCATGCAACTCATACACTGGTAGGTAAAAGGAGAACATATTTACATGCTTTTCTTTTAAATGAATGTTTGAATGTCTGAATTCAGGAAACACAATAGTTTTTGTGTATGGTAAACGGCAGAGCAAAAAGTAATTAATCACTGAGATCTTTGTTAAACAGAAGAATGAATAGGCTACAATAGATTTTGAAGATAAGTATATATACTCTTTTGATCCCGTGAGGGAAATTTGGTCTCTGCATTTATCCCATTCTGTGAATTAGTGAAACACACTCAGCACACAGTGAACACGCAGTGAGGTGAAGCACACACTAATCCCGGCGCAGTGAGCTGCCTGCAATAACAGTGGCGCTCGGGGAGCAGTAAGGGGTTAGGTGCCTTGCTCAAGGGCACTTCAGCCGTGCCTACTGGTCGGGGTTTGAACCAGCAACCCTCTGGCTGAAGCGCTAACCAGTAGGCCACAGCTACCCCTCAAACAGGAGACCGTGTGACGACGGCCACCACGGCAGTCGAAGCATCAAGCCGGACTCGAACCGGCGATGCTACTGGCACAATTCTTCATGTGCTCGGCTAGTGCTACTGAGACATGTTATATTAAAATCTGAGCTGAGTCAGTCAAGTCAAGTCAGGCTTTACATAAACAAAAGCAAACAGTAACAGCAAATAAAAGCAAAGAAGAGAAAGAGTCAAAGAATAGTTTAAAAGGTAAAGATCATAATAAAAAAGAAAACATAAAACGCACTAGGTAAAATCATTTAAAAAATAAAGAATAATTAAAAAGACAAAATAAAAGACATAAGGTAGAACTAGAAAATGTAATTCCGAGGAATTACCAGTGCATGAAAAAGCATATGATGTAAAATATACAGTGTTAAAACATAGTGTAGAGATAGTTACAATGGTTTTGCTTAGGTATACATGGTTGTTGCAATGCTAAATAAAGCTGTTTCTATGATGGTTGCTAGGGTAATCATGTTGGTTGTTATGAAACTGACATTGATGCTTTATTTCAATGGTTGCCTTATTGGTTGTTAGGTAGGTGGTGGTTTAATAAAATTGGCTGGAGGCATAGTCGATGATAACTGACAGTTGGAATGGCTGAACAGTTAAATAGCTGAGTAGTTTAAATGGTTAAATTATTTAATAGTGAATTATTGTAGTGAGAATTTTTATTTTGAAACGGTTGGCAGGAGTCATAGTTGATGACAATTGACAGTTGGAATGGCTGAACAGTTCAATAGTTGAGTAGTTTAAATGGTTAAATTATTTAATAGTGAATTATTGTAGTGAGGACTTTTATTTTGAAACAGTCGTGGGCAGAGGAAACAGTTGGCGGGAGTCATAGTTGATGACAACAGACAGTTGGAATCATAGACATAATATACATAGACGCCGCATTGGCTGCTGGAAACAAGAAATGCGGCCGCCATCTTAGACCGGTCATACTCCTCGTTGCGTTGCAGCAGAAGACACAAGATAACAGCACTGTGCAGCATGTTCCTTCTCAAATCGGCGACCATACTGGGATTTTACTTTTCACAAGTAAGATTTAACATAACTGTACTATTGGTTGTATTTTGTGAATAGAATATTACCAGAGAGCTGAGAAGGAGCAATCTTTGATATTACTGTATGAAAATTGAAAATGAAAACTGTATGGGCATAACGTGCAATAAACCAATCAGAGCGTCATCTCACATTCCCTTTAACAACAGGCGTGCTTATTTTTGATTTGCCAGCGCAGCCAGGAGCGTTCACAGAGCTATAAGCACTGTTCAGTTGGGAACAGTTTGCTATTGATTTTTCCTCTTGACAAAATGTAATACAGAAATGTGACAAAGACATACTTTCCGATGTTTTGGGATCACTCTCACTGAATCACGAGGTTATGAATGCATGGTGATATTTTTGCAATGTAAACTACATTACCTCACTATAGACAATGCAGATCTTCTGTCAGATAAGCTGGGTTAAATGGCATTGGCATGCAGTTCAACATCATAGTCCTCTCTAATATTTCCTAATTTATGTGATCAATACATCCGTGATTCGTGGAAATGTGTACGCTAGATTCATATCTTAATGGACACCACACTGATTTCCCTCGTGTGGTAATATTTTTCCTTGTAATTATGTATGGTTTGCAGAAATGGGAACTGCGTCGTATGGATGAAAGGAGCAAAGTGTGCGTTTGAGCAGCACAGGCGACCAAGCAAGGGCTCCTGCAGGTGTAAGCTACGGCTCTACCTTACCATCAGGCAACTCAACAACGAGAAACAGTTTCTAAGTTGACCTAACTTTCCAACTCTGCACAGTATCCGATTAACTGCATGACATACTGCATAGCAGTGTTTTTTATATTATATACTTTTAATTACTTTTTTCTGCTGTTAGTGAATATGTGACCAGGCATGGGAAAACCAGGCGCAAGTCGCAGAGACGCAAGTCGCGAAAAACGACTTTGAAGATTTTTTTTTCAAAATGAGTTATTTTCGTTTTTTTGCAGAATGTGCAAGTTGAAGTCCTAAAGAAGCAATTACATGTTTCAGATAACAGCATTGGTTGCTTTAAACGTGATTATTTTAAGTTTCAGGAAGTAAACCAGCGTTTGAATTGGGCGTGACCATTAGTGCTCTTTTGTTCTGTCGGCCAATCAGAAGTAACACAAGTGATACACATGGCTACTTAATATACAGCGACCCCGGAACTCTCCTTGGCAGACATTCGTGTAGCCACAAACTTTCTCCAGAGCTTATGTACAAAATACGGAGTGATTCTATAGCTGCCGAGAGATAGTGGTAGCTAGGACATGCAAATCATTGGCCATCTTGAGGCAAACAGACGTACAGTTACTTCGGAGATGACTACATCCACCAAAAAGCCGCAGACGAAAAGAAAGTCCCCACAGACCACGTATTTCATCGGACGCAATGAAGTCTGCCGGAATACTTTTCAGTTTCTCATAGCGTAAGTCCCTGTTACATTGCAATCCCTGCTACATTGCTTGCTAGCTAGCTACTGCTACATTGTTATTAGCTAGTTATTGTTGTTATTAGCTAGCTCAGTACTGTAGTTTAAAATGATGCACATCAAAACTAAGCTGTAATGGGAGGTTTTTGGCTAGTAATGTGAGCATCTGCTATTAATTTGAATAATGCTTGAATTGCTTGAATGGACTGATGCTAATGATTTAACACCTAGCCTATTGGAGGATAGTTTGTATGAATACATCCAGAGTAAGGTGCAAAGGGGCCTGTTAGCATTGCCTGAATTGAATGTGACGCTAATGGTTTAGCAACTAGTCTACTTGAACATTAATGACTTCAGTGCTGCTCTCTGTTCTGCTTCAATGAAACGTTTAGCTTAAGATATTATTTCTTCTTCTGTTTTTTTTTTTACATTGCGGCTCTTGCTGTCATCAGGTAGGCCTAGTGGAAAACAGCTCTCCTGAGAGTCACCTCAATATCCCACAGCTTGTTGGAACGGCAGATGGCAGAGTGTTTGTCAAGAACTTTGACTGGCAGAAGCATCTGAGTCCCTACTTCAGAAGGCTTCCAAAGATCAAGAGTTATCAGCACTTCAGGTATTTATATTGAAACGTTCACATTGTGTTCATATAAAAAAATAATTGGTTGATGATGGTGTTTTATGAGAAAAAATGTCCTGTTATTTGCTTACAGCTTTGATGCCAAGAGACCATGTGTGGTCCTTGCAAAAAGTCACTGTGATGCAGAACATGTGGAATTTCAGTTACTGCGCAATTCAGCGGTTCTGCCCCCTGTTGACAGTCTTTCCTTGCTATGTTAGCCTTTATGCACAGCATCTCCCTCCCTCCAACAGCCTGGACTAAATTCACTTAACTCTAGTTCTGACTTATTGTGTTGCCTCCAAAGTCAACTGACTTAAAACTGCACTGTCTTGCCTTACTTTTTTGCACTTTACCAAATAATACCTGAACTCTCCTGTACCACAGGGTCAATCCCTGCCCTGTCACCCTTATCACACAGCCTCACACATGTGGACCTTGTTTGTAATTTAGTATCTTTTTCATAGTATCTTTATTCTTATTGTCTAGTGTATAGGATCTTTATCCTTTTTTCTATTGGATTCATATTGACTTTCATTTTGCAATCCTGCTTGTTGTATGTGTATGTTATTGGGTCTTCTATTGGGAACTAGATGTGGTTTATACCTTGGATTATGGGATTGTAACATCTTACCCTGTGTATTAATGCATGCTATTCAGGGCCTTTTGTAATAAAAGCATTTCCATTTCAATAAAGTACCTTCTATTTCTAAGTCCAGTGAAGTGCCTAATGAAAATAACACTACATCAATATTAACAACACTACAATTCTTTCTGCCCTGCAGGCTAGCAGATCCAGGTGTCACAGTGACACCTGTAGGGGGAAGGGCTACAGATACCAGATGTCACAGTGTGACATCTGTAGAGGAGGGCTTATCTCAATGAGATGCAAATGAGCACAATTGTCTTTCCTTTGACTCAGGTGAGGTGAGAATTTGCAAATCTATTAGGCCAGTTTTCTCAGTAAAAGGTTTTCAGAGGGGTATACATTAAAATGACCACAACTTGTTCAAATATTCAAAGTGAGAAATCATTGGATAGCTTTGAAACTACACTTTCAGAATCTGTGAATAACTCAACATGTCTCTGGGGAGACATGTGCCTGGTTTTCCCACATCTGGTCACAGATGTGTGTGATGTCTGTATGCTACTGAGACCATTTTCCCTTGGGGATCAATAAAGTATCTATCGATCTATCTATCTATCTGACTTTATTTGTATTGATGGTATATTTAAATATTTAACTAGTGCTATAGACATCTGTTTTATTTGACTGCTTCATTTCCACTTTAAAGCCTGAGAAAGTTGGTGCAGGTGGCCTAGATTAGATTCTATTTTGCTATCGTGATGTCATAATGGCCAATGTTAAGTCTATGGGGAAATTTTAATGAGTTTTTAATTCATAGTTTAAAAAGTATAAAACTGCACCTGCACCGTACGCCGGCAACCCGGGTTCGATTCCCGCCCTGTGGTCCTTTCTGGATCCCACCCCCACTCTCTCTCCCACTCACCTCTTGTCAATCTCTGTGAATCTTCTGAACGTTATCGACGTCTTATTGCCTGCCGTGATACTTTACTTACTCGTAAAACTCTCCTTCAGGCACATTTCTCTAATTACAGACAAGGTAAGTGGTCTGATTTTTGGTATTTGACTCATGTATGTCATGCTATGCTATGTTATGTAGCATTCTATACTATAGGCTATGTATGAAATGATAGGTCACAAATAGCCAAACTAACGTTATAACGTTACGGTAGTTCTAACGTTAGGGGAACAGTTAATGTTAGCACTTACCCTATCCGTTGATATTTATTATGTAAGGAAACCCACCTAATCAAGGTTAATTTGTCATCAACTTTAAATTGACCGGTTAGCTGTAGGTTTCGATAACGTTAGCTAACGACAATCAAACCTAACGTTGCTCCCCGCTAAGTACTGACATTAACGTTACATTTGCTCACTAACCAGCAGCGTTTTAACTAATGTTAACGTTAACCAGATAAAGTACGGATCATATTGTACGGATACTATCTGGCTCTTGATTAAATACACCTGTGGAAAGGGACCTGATGAAAGCCATACTGTTTGGAAATGGACCATATGACCAAAGTATTGTTAAAACACACTACAGAAGTTGAGGTATAACATTTGTGTTGTCAACATAGGCTACAGAGTATGTTTACTTGGCCTAGGCTACTCATTTCTGCATTATTCTGGCCTATAAATTAAAGCGTAGCCTGGCACATGAATCAAGCTTCCCAGTTGTAGTACATCCTAGAGTAGGCCTACATCGTAATCTGTAGAAAAAATGTGGATGACAGACCTAGCAAGCTGTACAAGCTATAGTGTAATTGGTTATCAAGATACTTAATATCAGAACGGTCCATCCTTAAGACTCAGTTTATGATTATCAACAGCAACAACACACCCTTTGCCTACAAAGTGTTCTAAGCTGTTTACTTTAAACTGTTTGGCTATCAACTATCCTTAAACTGAAATAAATAAAACACAAAATGTTGAATACTATAGGCTAGTATATTTAACTACCATTACAGATTTATGGTGCAACAACCTCACTTAAATATCTAAGTTGTATTGAACAATTGTACACATTCCTTGTTTTTGGTCTAACTCTAACTTGTTTGCTTTTGTCTTTTAGGTTCCAGACCAGACCAGACCAGACCAGTGTGGTGATGACGTGTATTACATTACGTGTTTGCCTGTCCTGACGTGTGTGCACATCCCGCCAACCATACATCGCTGACATTAACACTAACATTCATTCCTAAAAACATGTGACCATATCTCAACATATCTGCACATACCTTTGAACTATACTGAGACGTAGATCTGAGATCTACACTGAGACATTCTGAGTATTATATTGTTGCAGGAGGACTATGCCGACAACTATATGAAGCATGCATACATTTGAATCATACCTGTGCTGTGACATCTGTGAAACTTAGCTGTGCTGTTAGACCTCTGTTTTTAGACCTGAGCTGTGCTGTGTGAAAATTAAGATTCTAACCTAAGTTCTGTCTAAAACTGATCATCTGAAGGGCTGAATCTTATTCTTCAGTCTATATCACCATAAAAAGTGACCTATTACAATTAACTGAGACCTCTAGCTCTTGCTGCCAGTTCAGTATTACCACTGATAAATAGATCTGTCTTAGGATAATATGGTTGGCATTATCAAGTTCTGTATATATATACACAACTGTGAATTATTTTACTTCAAGCTTACATTGGTTGTTAGGTGTTAATTAGTGTATTCTGAGTATCATTCTACTGTATTAAAACAAAGAATTTTATACTCTAAGCTAACATCTAAACAAACAAGTGGTTTTCAAGAATACTGTAAGTCTATGTAATCTGAATAATCATACAAGTATTATAAGTAATATAATGTAATACACAACAGCTTTTTGGCATTTTCATGCAATGGTAATTCCCTGGAATTAAATTTTCTAGTTAAAGGCATACCCGTTTCTACGTAAAGCGTTGAAGCTGCATTAAATGTGTTGTTAGAAGAATAAGAACTTTCTCTAAACCTAACTAACCTCTCACTTATCATGTATACAGACCTTACTGCCCTGTAACTGACCCTAGGCAGATAGGTCAGGCCCTTGAGTCGTACATCTGCCGGAGGTTTCTTCCTATATGTATCTCCAATTCTAGGGAGTTTTTCCTCACCCCTGTTACTCATGGGCTCTCTCTGAGTGTTTTAAGACTCTGTAAAGTGCCATGAGACGTGTAATGTTTTGGCGCTCTATAAGTGAAATTAAATTGAAATTAAATCATTGAACTCAATTCTTACCAGTACATGCCTGGTAAAACAGATAATGTAGAGATTTAAATGGTTTTGCTGTTAGACATGGTTGTTGCAATGCCTCCACCTGTTCCTGCCTGGTAACAGCTTGAAGCCTCTAGCTCCACCTGTCCCTGCTCCTCTGCTCTAATTACCTGCCAGCTGCACTGCATTCCCACTCATCTCTCCCAGTATTTAAAGCCCTGTCTTTTCAGTCCACCTTTGTCAGATCGTCTGCAAACCCGCACCAGTTACCTGCCTGTCTTGGAAAACGACTCTGACTCTTTGCCTGTGAACCCAGACCAGCTCGACTACTTCTTTGATCTCCAGCCCGGTAATCTTGACCTGCCTTCCGTCTCTCTTCTCACGAATACAGCCTAGCCCTTGACTGTACTGCTGCTTCGTTTCAATTGCTGTTGTGTGTGTGTTTCCCCAGGACTTCCCGGATCATCCAGCTCCTGCCATTGCTGCTTTCGGCTATTGGGGAACACACACACGCAGACTCTTGGAACTCCCGAACCCCCTGAAACCCCTGTAACCCCCAACCCTTAAATAAACATTCTAGCGTGGCGCTTTTGTGGTCCTCGTCCTGTTTGGTGTCTGACAGTGCGATCTGACCAAACATGGACCCAAGCGCCGCGGTCGAACCAACATGGAAACCGGCGAACCAGAACCACCCACCGCCATGCAGCGCCTGGAAGAGACTGAGAGAGGCAAACCGCAACACTGCTGACACTGCCTCCCTACTTCAAGCTGCCTACCAACAGCTTCAGCAGTTCCAGCAGCAACAGCAACAACTTGCAATGATCATTCAACTTCTCACCAACCTTTCTCCTCTGCCTGCTCCCAACCGCCCAGCCCCAGCCAGCCTGCTCACCGCCCAGCACCACTCCTGCCCAGTCCACTGCTGCCGCTGCGGAGCCCCAGAACCCAGGATCGGCAACCCAGAGCGGTTCAGCGGCGACCCAACCCAGGTGCGGGGCGTTCCTGGCGAGCTGCGTGTCCAGTTTACCCTGCAACCCAGGACTTTTGCCACTGAAGGGGCGAGGGTCGGTTACGTGATCACTCACCTGGCGGGCCGAGCTTCGACTCTGGGGAACGGGCGGAGTTCGGCGCCAGACCCCAGCATGTGCAACCTTCAACCTATTAGCAGAGGAGATGCTCAAGGTATTCGATTTGGAATCCACCACAGCCGAGGCATCTCGGATCCTGATGAGTATTAGCCAAGGCAGAAGGACTGTTGCGGATTACTCCATTGACTTCGAACTGTGGCAAGTCGGGCTCCTGGAACATGGAAGCATTGGTGGATGCCTTCCTCCACAGCCTGGCGGACTACATAAAGGGCGAGCTGGTTTCCCATGATCAACCCCCACTCTTGATGAAGCCATTGCTCTGGCTGTCCGCATCGACCGCAGGATCCAGGTCCGTCGTCGAGAGAGAGGCCAGAGTCCATCCACCAGCACCGCGGGTGTCCCAACTGCCCTTCTGTCCGCGACCTGCCACACCGTCTAGCCAGCGGACCAGTCTGAACCGATGGAGATCGGCCCGGCGCCTCCTAACCCCTGCAGGCGCCAGCGACGCATCACCTCAACTTATGCCTGTACTGTGGTGGTGATGGTCATCAGTCGCCACCTGTCCAGCAAAAGGCGGAGCTCACCAGATGTAGGAGGAATCGGATGAGCTCAATGAACATTCCGCCCTCCATCAGCCGTAAACCCCTCATCCAAGTCTGTCTTTACCTGTCTGATTCCACCCACACCCTGGCAGCCCTGGTGGACTCTGGCGCAGAAGCAAACATTATTGACACAGGACTTGCTTTCGTCAGCTGGGCTTGGAAAGCCATCGGCTTGTCCACTCCTGTTCCAGCCCGGCCCTGGGCGGTCCGTAGTGGCACAGTTACCAACATCACAGCCCCCATCTCAATGATGGTGTCAGGAAACCACCGAGAGACCATCCGCTTCCACCTGCTCAGCTCCCCAGGCCAACCCCTAATCCTGGGCTACCCTTGGCTCCGTCTCCACAATCCTCACCTCGATTGGGCCTCCGGAACTGTGAAAGAGTGGGGAAATGCCTGCCACCTGACCTGTTTGCGTGCTGCCTGCGCTGCCCCGGCTCAGTACCCCCAGCACTGCCCCGACATTTCTAATGTCCCTGAATGTTACCATGGCCTCCGAGGGTGTTCAACAAGACCAAAGCCACATCTCTGCCCCCACACCGTCCGTACGACTGTGCCATTGATCTCCTCCCTGGGACTGCTCCACCCAAAGGTCACCTCTACTCACTATCCCCTCCTGAAAGAAAAACTATGGAGGATTACATCAGGGACTCCCTGGCAGCTGGACTCATCCGCCCGTCTTCCTCGCCAGCTGGTGCCGGGTTCTTCTTTGTGGGAAAGAAAGATGGTTCTCTTAAGCCCCTGCATTGATTATCGAGGTCTGAATGATGTCACAGTGAAGAACCGGTACCCTCTGCCTTTACTCACCTCTGCTTTTGAGTTGCTCCAGGGATCCACTATTTTCACCAAACTGGACCTTAGAAATGCTTACCACCTAGTCCGAGTAAGGGAGGGTGGCCGAGTGGAAGACTGCATTCAACACCCACACCGGCCATTATGAGTACCTGGTAATGCCATTTGGCCTCACCAGCGCCCCAGCGGTATTCCAGGCGCTGGTGAATGATGTGCTTTCGGGACATGCTGAATAAATTAGTCTTCGTGTACCTGGACGACATCTTAATTTTCTCCAGAACTCTGTCCGAACACACTCGTCATGTCCAGCTGGTTCTTCAACGGCTCCTGGAGAACTCCCTTTATGTCAAAGCGGAGAAATGCGAGTTCCACGCTCAGACTGTGTCGTTCCTGGGATACATCGTCGCTGAAGGCAATATCCAGATGGACCCATAAAGGTCTCGGCAGTTACCTCCTGGCCAGTTCGGGGGAATAGGAAGAAGTTGCAGCAATTCCTCCGGGTTTGCCAATTTCTACGGAGATTCATCCGGAACTACAGCTCCGTCGCCGCTCCCCTCACAGCTCTGACCAGCATCAAACACCCCTTTTCCTGGACCCCAGAGGCCAACACAGCCTTTCATACCCTCAAGGCCCGGTTCACCACTGCCCCATCCTCCAGATGCGGTTCAGACCCGGCAGTTCGTTGTCGAGGTGGATGCCTCAGGCGTGGGGAGTCGGGGCCATACTCTCTCAACGGGCAGAGGAGGACAACAAGTTGCACCCCTGTGCATTTTTCTCGCCGGCTTTCACCTGCAGAGCGCAATTATGATGTTGGAGACCACGAGCTGTTGGCAGTCAAGCTTGCCCTGGAGGAGTGGCGTCACTGGCTGGAGGGGTCCACAGTTCCGTTCCTGGTCTGGACCGATCACAAAAACCTCGAATACATCCGCAACGCCAAACGTCTTAACCCCAGACAGTCCCGCTGGGCCTTGTTTTCACCAGATTCAACTTCACCCTGTCATACCGCCCAGGTTCTCGGAACACCAAGCGGGACGCTCTCTCCGTCAGTTTCATAAGGATGGCGCCCCTTCCCAGGAACCTGCATCAATTCTGCCCGATCCCTGCGTCATAGCTGCCCTGACCTGGGATATCGAGGGAGGAAATTCAGGAGGCCCTCCGTGACCATCCCAGTCCCAGTGCATGCCCAGACGGTCGTCTCTTTGTCCCAGAGAATTTGAGGTCCCGGGTCATACAGTGGGGACACAACTCCCGCCTTGCCTGCCACCCGGGCTCCGCCCGCACCTGCCATCTCCTTGCCCAGCTTCTGGTGGTCTGCTTTGAGAAGGGATGTCCGAGGAATTAGTCCGTGCCTGCCCCACCTGCAATCAGAACAAGTCCTCCCACTTTCGGCCCCGGCTGGTTTACTCCAGCCCTTGCCTGTGCCCACCGACCCTGGTCCCATCGTCTCCTTGGACTTTGTAACTGGCCTCCCACCATCAGGTGGGATGGCCAGTCATTCTCACTGTGGTTGACCGGTTCAGCAAGATGGCACACTTCATTCCCCTCCCTAAACTGCCATCTGCCAGAGAGACTGCCCAGGCTGTTCTTGATCATGTCTTCCGTCTACGGGCTGCCCAGGGATGTTGTCTCTGACCGAGGTCCGCAATTCACCTCCACATTCTGGAAGGAGTTCTGCTGTCTTCTAGGGGCCACAGTGAGTCTCACCTCTGGGTTCCACCCCAGTCCAATGGTCAATCCGGCGGGCAAACCAGGAGCTGGAGAAGGCTGCGGTGCATGGTTTCTCGCAAACCCCCAGCTTGGGCACAACAACTGGCGTGGATAGAGTATGCTCACAACTCCCTCACCTGCTCTGCCACTGGTATGTCACCTTTCCAGTGTGTGTATGGCTACCAGCCCCCCCTGTTCCCCAGCCAGGAGGGAGATGTGTCCTGCCCGTCTGCCCTGCGCCTATGCCGCCCGTTGCCGTCCGTTACCTGGTCACAAGCTCGTGCCCGCTCTACTCAAGTCAGCTGTCAGCTATGCCACTGGGGCTAACCGCCGAAGATCGCCGGCACCCGCCTACCGTGTTGGCCAGAAGGTGTGGCTGTCAGCCAAGGATCTCCCACTGCGGGTGGAATCGCGTAAACTGGCACCTCGATTCCTCGGCCCGTTCCCTATCCAGAGGGTCATCAGCCCAACCGCAGTCCGGCTCCAGTTGCCAACCTCCATGAGGGTGCACCCTACTTTCCATGTTTCGAAAGTCAAGCCGACGCATGAAAGCCCGCTGGTCCCCGTGCCGCTTCCTCCTCCTCCTCCTCGCCTGGATTGGCGGTGGGCTGGTGTACACCGTTCGGCGCTGCCGGTCCAGGCGGGCGAGGTAGGGGCCTCCAGTATCTCGTCGACTGGGAGGGCTATGGGCCTGAGGAGAGAACCTGGGTGCCAGCCAGTCGGATTGTGGACCGGACACTCATCGCCGACTTCCACCGTCTGCATCCTGATCAACCTGCAATCCGTAGGGGCCGCCCCAGAGGGGTCCCTAACCGTCCTGCCCGCCCGGCTTCCTGTCCTGTGCCTGACCCTGACCCTGTCTCGGTACCTGTCCCGTCTTCTGTCCACGACCCTCCAGCTCCCTCCGAGGATGAGGATGTTCACTCGGACCGCTCGGAGGAATTCTAGCCCTCCACCGGCTCCCCTCCGCCCTCCCGACGTGGTGTCACTCTTGGGGACTTCTGGGGCCGTCCCTTAGGGGGGGGGTTCTGTCATGAGCTCTCTCTCTGCCTGGTAACAGCTGATTGAAGCCTAACTAGCCTCCACCTGTCCCTGCTCTGCTCTGCCTCACCCTAATTTACCTGCCAGCTGCACTGCATTCACCACTCATCATGCCCAGTATTTAAAGCCCTGTTTTCAGTCCACCTTTGTCAGATCGTCTGCAAACCCGCACCAGTTACCTGCCTGTCTTGGAAAAAACGACTCTGACTCTTTGCCTGTGAACCCAGACCAGCTCGACTACTTCTTTGATCTCCAGCCCGGTAATCTTGACCTGCCTTCCGTCTCTCTTCTCTGAATACAGCCTAGCCCTTGACTGTACTGCTGCTTCGTTTCAATTGCTGTTGTGTGTGTGTTTTCCCCAGGACTTCCCGGATCATCCAGCTCCTGCCATTGCTGCTTTCGGCTATTGGGGAACACACACCGCACGCAGCTCTTGGAACTCGGAACCCCTGAAACCCCTGTAACCCCAACCCTTAAATAAACTTTCTAACATTCCTAACCTGTTTGGTGTCTGACATTGCTTTGTGGTCCTTTATTTCAATGGTCCTGTTTGGTTTAATATAGTCATAGACAAAAGTTGGAACAGTTGTAGAGTTAAATAGTTGAGTACCATATACCAATATAAGACAAGGTTTTGTCCTAAAAAAATAGGCTGGAAAATGGGTTATTTTCGGCAAAATCAAAAAGGGAGAAAGCAGGGGAAAACAGTAGAGGGGCTTTAAAATAGGCTAATTAGTGACAGTGTTATGAATTAAATAAGCAGTAAAGTGCAATGGAGAGGTCAAGAGATCATCTTGAGAAAAGCATTTCAAAAGTTGGTCAAATAAACCAACACGTAAACAGTTATGACTGGTCCAAAAATTGTAAAGCTGCCAAAAGATTTGGAGTCACAGAATGTAACGTTCGGAGGTGGCGAGGTCAAAAAGAACAACTAAAAAATGCCAACAGCCAAAGGAAAGCTTTCCGTAGACCTCAAAGTGGCAAGTTTGCAGAACTTGATGAAAGAGTCTATGAATATGTGATAGAAAAACGTTGGGATGCGATGCCAATCACAAGAGAAATCATTCGGCTGAGGGCTCTGGAGATAGCCAAGGAGCTAAACATACAGACAAATGAATTCAAAGCCAGCACTGGGTGGTGTACACGAATGATACGGCCCAAAGGGCTGACACTGCGTCGAAGAACAAGCTTGGCCCAGCGCCTACCCTCAGACTTCGAGGAGAAGTTGATGTCTTTTCAGCGATATGTGCTTAAACTGAGGAAAACTCACTCATACCCCCTGGATCAGATAGGGAATGCTGACCAAACACTAGTGTTTTTTGAAATGCAACATCTGTCACTGTTGCCAAGAAGGGTACAAATCAGTCATTGTGTGATCTACTGAAAATGAAAAAAAAACGAATCACTGTAATCTTGGCGTGTCTCGCTGATGGGACCAAACTCCCGCCTTATGTGATTTTGAATAGCAAGACTATTCCAAAGGAGACGATGCCAGCTGGCATTATCGTACGTGTCCAGGAAAAGGGCTGGATGGACACTGACCTGGTAGTGGACTGGTTCAAGGTAGTGTGGGGCAGGCGCCGCGGTGCGCTTCATAAGAAGAGAAATATGCTCAATTTGGATGCATTCCGCGGACACTTGAAAGAGCCCGTCAAAACTCAGTTGCGGAAAATGAACGGCGATCTAGTGATCATACCGGGGGGGATGACAAGCCAGCTACAGGTATTGGATGTAGTCGTCAACAAGCCATTCAAGGATAATCTATGCAAGAGGTACACTGAGTGGCTCCTCTCAGGCGATCACTCACTGACGCCTACTGGAAAACTTCAGAAGCCAGCTGTGCATCTGCTCTGTACTTGGATCCTCCAAGCATGGGATGCCATAAGCCAGGAGAGCATCATTCATGGATTTAAGAAATGCTACATATCAAATGCCCTTGATGGGAGCGAAAATGACATTCTGTGGGAGGGGCTCGTGGAGCATCATGATGACAGTTAGAGTGCATAGCGAGGCAGGGGATCTCTGTGAGGAATAGGCCTAGTTTAATGTGCAGCATAAAGACCCATTTGCACTGCTGTTCTTATTGCAACCCCACAGTTTGGTTTGTTTCAAGACTTTAATGTCAGATGTGTTTGATGGTTATTTTCTATCTATCTTCACAATTACATACATACATAGGCCTACATAATGATTGCATTTTTGTGGAAAGGTTATTCATTTTTGTCACTCATTCATTCATTTTTGAACTCATTCATTGACAGAGTGCACTTTATTTTGTGACAAATGAATCCAAATATTTAAAGAATGGTGTTAAAATGTTTTTTTTTCCAGTGAATTATCACTAGAATTTTCAAATAAAATTATTTTCTGTTGAAAACCAGATTTATTTCCACAAAAATCTCTTTTTTCCCAAAAATAAGTCTGGAAAATGGGGGGGGGGGTCGTCTTATATTCAGGGTCGTCTTACATTCGGGTATATACGGTAGTTTAAATAGTTAAATTATTTGTTGCTATTAGTTAACTATGCTAGCAGTGTTACTTAGCTAACTTAGTTACAAAGCTAACTATACAATGTAAACAAGCTAACTGTACTGTTATTTAGCTAACTTAGCTAATGTTTGCTAGCAGTTATGCTAACAATGCTAATTATGATAACCATGTTACCTAGCTAACTCAGCTACTGTTTGCTAGTAGTTATGCTAGCAATGCTAACAACGTTGACTATGATAACCATGTTACTTAGCTAGGTTGCTAGTCTGTTGCTAGGGTATTTTACATGGTTGCTAGGCTGTTGCTAGGGTACCTGAGGTGGTTGCTATGCTGTTGGTGGTTGCTATGCTGGCTGTTAGGGTAATCATGTTGGTTGCTATGTTGGTTGCTAGGTTGTCATCTTGGAAGTGGTTGATAGGTTGTTGCTAGGGTACTTCAGGTGGTTGCTATGCTGGTCCACAAACCAGAATCCTGGCATATATCCCTGAGGAGTCAAGGTGGTGCAGGATGAATTGCAGTCCCATATTGATGGCATCATCCGCTGACCTGTTTGCCCTGTGGGCAAACTGCAGGGGGTCCAGCAGCGGTCCTGCTATGTCCTTCAGATGGCTCAACACCAGTCTTTCAAAGGATTTCATGATCACAGACGTCAGGGAGGGTTTTTAGGAGACTGGATGATGGTGGAGCTTCTGAAGCAGCAGGGCATTTCACACAGCTCAGGGGACATAAAGATCTGCCGGAAGATTGGCGCCAGCTGTTCAGCACAGACATGCAGACAAGAGGGGGGACACACCATCAGGTCCTGGAGCCTTCTTGATCTTCTGCTTCTGAAAGAGCGAGCACACATCCTTCTCACAGATTGTTAGCGCAGGTGGGGGGAGAGAGGGCTGGGTGATGAGAGGAAAACGTTTGCGTTTCAAACCTGCAGTAAAAGTCATTCAGGTCATCAGCCAGTCTGGGATTTGCTGCAGGGTGGGGGATGGTTTCTTGTAATTTGTGGTCTGCTGCAGGCCTTTCCAAACTGATGCAGGGTCTGGAGTTAACATCTGAGTTCATTGGTATTGAAGGAATTATCCAGAGTAAAATGCACTAGATCAATTTACGGATGATTGGGAGTACATGCGTTGAGTTGACATCCAAATCATGTCATTCGGATGTGTTTTGAGAAAGTTCGATTTTAGCGTTTTTAGTCAAAACTTCGTTAGCCTGGAAGTGACCGGGCATGTAATTTCACGCCCTTCAAAACGCTATTTTTATACCTCTTCTACAGTTCAAACAACATTACACTTACGTGGTAGGAGTAGGGGGTCCCTAAAGCCAAACCCGAAGTATCCCGAGGTCTTTATGTGGTCGGATAGAGAGTCCAGAATGAATTTCATCAAGCCAGTACCTTTCGAAATGTTGCCATCTTTGCTGCCATCTTCAGGGGAAAGTCCGTGGGAGTCGATTGCTGAGTGTGGAGTAACACACTCTGGAAATTCACAATTTAAAATCGTCGTTTTTTTTTTTTTTTTTTTTTTTACATAGTCCAGTCCATACAACTTCATTTCAATTTCGAAAGATATTGGTATAATTGACCCATTGCTAAGCCCCACCCATTGAACATAGATAAGCCAAGTTCAGCGCCATCTGCACTTAGACAACTTCAGCCTAAAACACATAGGGCCCTTATAGCACCCAGCGGATCTTGGTGCCAAGTCTTGCTAACACCCAATGATGTGATGATTTTTCTGGCAAGTACTCGAGTTCACTAGTTGTCAAATTAAAGGAACCATATGTAAGATTGTGGCCAAAACTGGTACTGCAATCACTTTCAAAATACTGAAGAGCGGTGTATCCCCTCCCCCTCCCCCCTGACTCGAGGTTGCCAACCCGGATGGCAAAACACTACTGACTTCGTGATTAGTAGATAGGTGGAGGGTGGCGCATCAGGCCAAAACACAACATGACATGACAAAACACAACATCAACATCAGTTGAGGGCTGCAACTGCCACTTTTTAAATGACAATATCCTGGCCGGACTACTGTTGTCAGTGATATAAGTATTTGAAATGAACATGATTTCTTCATGTCTAGTGAAATATCAGGGCCATTTTATGATTAATTGAAATATTTTTCTTACATACGGCTCCTTTAACATTGCGCACACGGGTGTGTATTTGGAAAAAAAAATAGGTGTGGTCAGACGCATAATCAAAAATCGCTATTTTAATGTTACTAAAAATGATACAGGCAAGAAAACCCTGGTCTAAAATGAAAGGCGCATCCAGCTATCTTAAAGAGCAACTTGCAGGTTGATTTCAAAACTGAATTCAACCTCATCTTGTCTGAAAATGTCTAAATTGACAAATAATATGTTTGGGTCATTCCACACCAACTCCAAGCCACCCATGTACATGACACCACTCAGATTTTGCTGAAAAGCGGGGAATATATGTCTTATGTTACCAAACAAAGGAATCTGAAGTTTCAGGTCAATATCTCGGTAATAATAACGGTTTGCCTGTGGCGTCCATTTGAATTTCGGGTGCCACGGCCCTAATTGACACATTGTAATTTCACATTTCATCTTTTGCCATTTTTGGAAGCCCATAACGTCTGTTCTAATAGTGGTAGAGGGCTGAAAACTGGTGTGGTAGTTCATTGTAGCCTGTAGAATCAACATTCTGTTTGGGTGAGAGGTGGGTCACCAAAGTCCAAAAAAATGTTGATGGCATGTGTGATTTTTCACTTTTTGGGTGGCCCTAGCACCACAATTAATGATCATATTTATTCTAAACAGGATTATTTGTTATATGGCAGAGGTGACTCTTTTGGAACCCCATATTTGGACCCCAAAATGACCATGTGGGCACTTGATGATCCTAATGGGATTTATACCAGATAAAGATACATATTTGTTCTTTCTTTTAACCCTTAGAACCCTAAGCTGTTTTTAGGGCATTTTCACTACCTTTATTCATAAGGATTTATTCTGGTCATTGTAAGTGCCACACAAACATATTATATATTGTTTTCAGCAGAGTCTAGGCTATCCAGATCTGCGATTTCATGTATCAGTACTAGCATTGATTTTATTTTGATTTTTAAAGAATTAAAATATAAAAAGCGTATTATAAAAATTCTTATATTTCGAAATGTATCTCACCACAGCAAGCTCATAGCTCTACGTGCATTTCATGTGTGTGTAGGGCAGACTGTCCTGAATCGGGCAATATAATTGCCATGTTGGAGGGATACTCTGGGGCTGAGCAATTTACAGAAATATGTGGTGTGTGATTTACGGAAATAAATGCCATTTTTTTATTTAGTGATGAAAAAGGACCTTTCTGCGCTCCATATCTGTGACACGAACTGATCTGACCTGACTTGACCCGAGGTTGCGTGTTAGCCTGCGTGTATGCACTCATAATGATTCTCAACTTTTTACTGCATTGCCATCAACAAAGTAAAGGCAAAAAAGATGTTTCTTTGTTGAACAAATTGGGATGCAATGTGAGCCTTGAATTGGATGCCATGCAGGAATTGGCTAGGATCTCAAAACCGGATTATGAACATGCTTTGCCATAGAGAAACACACGATAGCGTTGGATTATAAACATAATTTGCCACAAGAACAGACAAAAATGTGGGGTAAGTCCAGCTATATGAAGTTATAATTTTGCTGTCACTTCGTCTGTTTTGTAACCCAGAAGGATGTACTTGGTATCAAATGATAGCTCTGAGTCTCCTCTTTTATCTGACATGCGTGGCATATCTATCCGATCACGGGTCCGCGAGTAATTCAAACAAGAGTAATGGGTGTGCTGTGTTGGTTTGTGTACATGACGTTATTATTATGACCGCCCGGCGCAGCGGCGGCGTCATATAGGTTTAGTCAGATTTTTTTTTTTTCTTTTTTTCGCATGCCCAAATTTCCGTCAATGATTCCCGGGACACTGAAAGACCGGGGTACCGCGAAACTTGGTGGACATGTAACCCCACATGGATAGCATGGAACCATCGTTTTTCGTTTTGATCTGTAGCCCCCGCTGAATTGGACCCCGAAGGAGGGTAGGGCAGACACAGTTTTCTGTGAATATCTCCGAAAACCGTAGGGTTTAGGAGGACCATTTTTTTTTGTATGTTGATCTCAAGGGGCCATGTCAACCCATTCCATAACCACTCATTTCATGTATAAGCCACCTAGTTAAACACAAAAAAGTAAAAATGAGGTGGTGTAATTGAAGGTATCTGTGACCTAACATAGTCAAAACTGCACGAAATTGGAAGTGTAGGATCATTATGACACCCTCTGTATGCACGCCAAGTTTTGTGGAATTCCGTTCATGGGGGCCACACAATAAATTAATTTATGTTACTATACACCAACTGGCCTGTAGGTGGCGAGGAGACAGTTTTCTGTGAATATCTCGAGAACTGTAGGGCCTAGGAGGTCCACCTTTTTTGTATGTTGGTCTTAAGGGGCATGTCAACCCATCCCATTACCACTTATTTCATGTATAGCGCCACCTAGTTAAAAATTAAAAGCAAAAATTAGGTGTTTTCATCTCAATATCTCTGGCTGACAAGGTCAAAACTGCACGAAAATTAAAAGTGTAGGATCATTATGACACCCTCTGAATGCATGCCAAGTTTTGTGTACTTTTCGTTCATGGGGGCCTTACAATAAAATAATTTATGTGTACATTTAGTGACGTGACACCAACAAGGATTCCCGGGACACTGAAAGACCGGGTACACAAAACTTGGTGGGCATGTACCCCCACATGGATAGCATGGAACCGTAATTTTTAGTTTTCATCTGCAGCCCCCGCTGGACTGGACCCCTCGAAGGAGGGTAGGGCAACCCACAGTTCTCTGTGAATCTTTTATGGTATGTTGGTCTCAAGGGCCCACATCAACCTGGCTCATAATCACTCATTTGTGATTTGCCCCGGTAAAAAATGAAAATCAGTAGGATTAAAAAGAAAGCCAAAATAAATATTCATCATCATCATCATGGCTGCATTTTCAGTATTGGCGAAAGTAGTCGTTTGTCCACTAGATGGCGCATCGTTGCAGTGAGAGGTAATTTTGTTGGAAGTTAAAAAGTGGGTTGGAAAAACAATGGGCCTTCATACAAGGACTGTAATTTACGCGAGCGAACATCTAATAAGGATAGGGCGATGTTCACATGAAGTGTAATTCCCATTTCTTCTTGAAGCGAAATAAATCTGAGGATGTTTATCGGACATGCTTGGTTTTTACTGCAGGCACGTTAATCTTGTATTATCAATAAGGACCTAGGTAATGTTACCGTTAAGCGTTGGTTGAGTGATGGAGGCATTTGATTTATTGCATTTGTAGAAAACTATAAATGCGGTTATACCAAAGCAAATGTATAGCAGCACTGTTTGTATCTTTCGACTGTCATTTATTGCCGTGCTACAAAATCATTCTGTGCAATGGAAGATTTACCAACGTTACAATCGGGTCTGATACAGTTTTGCCTATACATGCGTGAGACTGAGGCGCCTGTTTATTTTGTTTTAAGTCGCGTGCAGGGTGTGAGAGGGGAATCGATGTGCTTTGATTACAGCTTGGTAGTTGTAGTCTGTGAAATTAAAAAGCACGTGTGTTATGAAGTATCCAAACAATGACACCTTCATTTCATTATGGCTGCTTTAGCAAAACACCTTAAGCTACTGTGTAGTGGGTCCCATTTAGAAGTGGCTACTTCATTCGCTTTTCATTGACTCATGGAGCTGCGTGAATGTTATTACAACTTTTCGCCCGCGATATGACAGTTTAAGTCCGGCTTGATACTGTAAAGGCGTAAGCCATTGGTTTCCAAAGGAGATTTTATTTGTGTCGCCAGCATAGCCTATTGACAATTTATGTTGTAAATAGGCCTACCTTATAATCCTACCTGTAGCTTAGGAAGCTAACAGCTTTCTATTAGGATCTAGTTTGTTAGTTACCGTTTTGTCATAACTCCCTGATGCATTTTGCATTTAGAATAGCCAGAGCGTGTATATCTCAATCGAAAAATTAAACAATATCGGTGCCTATGGACTAGGCTGGGTGAACCCAGCCTGATCTGCCCGCTATTTATTTTTTGATTTCTTAAAAGATTGAGCTTGGTCTGATGAAAGCCAGACTAGCCATGGACCTCAGTTAAACAATGCAAGGGAACATGAATCAGCCTATATTTGCACTAACAATAACGGGACAAAAGCTCTTCAACTTTGGCCCGTTAAAATGTGTATGAACAGTCTAGCGGCGCATTTCATCAAGGCCCATTTGGACATGTCAGTTATTTGCACCACTGGTTAGATGTAAAACAGCATTTCGTTTCAGACTAGGCTACTGTTACTTAATTTGTGCATTAACAATAACGTTTCAGACTACTGTTACTTAATTTGTGCATTGACAATAAAAATATTACATGAACTAAAGATGACTAAAATCTTATGTAGAAGAAACATTCACAAAAAATCCATCCATCCAAAAATGACCTTTGTTTTTGATAGCTGTTGAAAACGGCATGGAACTGACAGAGATGTTTTGTTTAAAAATACATAAAAAATAAATAAATAAATAAATAACATTATGCTGATACCTTTTGCTTTTCCCAAATACAATGTAGCCTACAGGTGTAAGTGACCTTTCATCAATCCAGTTGCAATGGATGAACTGTGATGAACTGCCCTACTTGTGATTGTTTATAGATTTTAAAGGTTTTATAACAATTCTACATCTTCTTTGGCTATTCTACAATCTATTCACCTTTTCAGCACCAGTAGGGTACTTTCTGTGCAGCTGCACACACACACTCAGGCATGCCAAACAAGCATACACAAAAGTTTCAAGAGTGGGGGATGGAGTAAAATATGGAGACAAATTGAAGTGTGATTTATTTTCGCGGAACGGATGTACAGGACTGAGCGGCGGTCATATTTTGTACCGCTATGCGGTACATCTAGTTTTGCAGTCACTTTGTCTGTTTTTATAAGCCAGAAGGATCGATAAACATGGTACCAATGGATAGCCCTGTGTCCCCTCTTTCATTTGATATGCTTGCCATATCGATGCGATCCGCCGGTTCAAGCGAGTAATTCAAACGAGTAATGGGTGCGCAGGTGAACGCAGAGAAGTATAGACTGTAAATATGATACAATTTGATTTAATTTTATGATTTTTTTTTTATTTACTTGATTTACTTGATCGTACAGACAAGTGTGTAGTCTCTTTGGAAAGTGTCAGGGTTTTCCTATCGAATGTTTCCTTGCTTGAGATACACAAGACACAATACAATACCTGCACAACGCAGGTACTCTCATTGTTAATGTAATCAACGCATTCAAACTATTCTATTTACTTTATTAATATTGTGTATCAGGGGTACTATTATTGTTTCTCCGCTTCTACAAGTTTCTCTCTTCATAATGTCACTCTTTTCATGATATTTCTTTCTTCATGTTGTTCCTCTTTTTCTGTTGATCTGAGGGTCATGTCCAGGTCATAAGTCTTCTATCTTTTCGCTCTATCTGGTTTATGAGTTTCGATAAAAACATATTCTTCCTCTTTCTTCTAATTCTATCTCTTCGCTCTGTCTGGTTTATGAGTTTCGATAAAAACATATTCTTCCTCTTTCTTCTAATTCTATCTTTTCGCTCTGTCTGGTTTATGAGTTTTGATAAAAAAACATATTCTTTCAGTGTTAATGTAATCAATGCATTCAAACTATTATATTTACTTTATGAATATTGTATATCAGGGATACTATTATTGTTTATCCTTTTCACAAAGTTTCTCTCTTCATAATATCACTCTTTTCATGATATTTCTTTCTTCATGTTGTTCCTCTTTTTCTGTTGATCCAAGGGCCATGTTCAGGTCATAGTCTTCTTTCTGATGTTCTGTCTGGTTTATGAGTTTCGATACAAACAGATTCTTCCTCTTTTCTTAGTCCTCTTTTAATGTTCTGTCTCGCGCATAAGTTTCAATACAGACATGTTCTTCCTCTTTTATGAGGGCATGATTGTACATGCTATGAATTGATGGGTTGGCTGTCAGCACAGGGTGAGGGTGAAGTGCCAGCTGGTCGAAACAAACAACAGAAGAGCGTTTAACACAATACCAAATACCATAAAAGGACCTGAAGGCCCAGACAGTGGCAATGACACGTAAGAATGTAAAAAGGGGACGTGGTTTCCACCATTGTAAAACGTCGCCTGAGCATTAATTGGCTGAGCAGCGTTCTGGTTACGTCCCAGGGAGGAGGCGCTCCGGGGACAGCCAAGGGCGTATATCAGGTAGAACTTAGCCAGCGGAGGGTCAGATCGATCTCAGCGAGGGTACCAGCTGGTAACATTGCCTTCACCCTATTGCATTGACTCAGACTCAGTTCAGCCAATGTTTAGATTGTGTTTTCATTGCAATACGGTAAATAAAGGAACAACAGTTTAGCCGAATTCTGTCTGCGTTGTCCCCTTTGGACGCTTGATTCCAGAGTGCTGATTGGTGTTTTCAAAAGGTAAATTGATTCGCATCTGTGCAAGTTAATCAATGGAACCACTGGAGATAACGTGGGTAGCAGCAACAAACAACGTAGCCTTTTTAAAACGATGAACGAAGCGGACTCTTGCTGTCCATGAAAACATACATACTGATACTAGATCTTGTTAGGCATGTTTACGTAAGTTAGGCTAATGAACATGTTGCATTCTATTCAGCCTGATTATATCATTCTTTAACCCTTATAACCCGATTGACGCAAAGTGCGTCAAAAAACACACCCTTTCTCTCTGTTACATTGCTGTTCATCGCAGCGAGATGAAACCTTTATTGCATGACAGAGCAGAAGTGGGGCTTTCCAAAGAGACTACACACTTGTCTGTACGATCAAGCATATCAGATGATAGAGGGGACACAGGGCTATCCATTGGTACCATGTTTATCGATCCTTCTGGCTTATAACAACAGATGAAGTGACTGCAAAATAATGTCATGTACACAAACCAACGCTGCACACCCATTACTCTCGTTTGAATTACTCGCGGACCCGTGATCGGATAGATATGCCACGCATGTCAGATGAAGGAGGAGACACAGAGCTATCATTTGATACCAAGTACATCATTCTGGGTTACAAAACAGACGAAGTGACAGCAAAATAATAACTTCATATAGCTGGACTTACCCCACGTTTTTGTCTGTTCTTGTGGCAAAGCATGTTTATAATCCAACGCTATCGTGTGTTTCTCTATGGCAAAGCATGTTCATTATCCGGTTTTGAGATCCTAGCAAATTCCTGCATGGCATCCAATTCACGGCTCACATTGCATCCCAATTTGTTCAACAAAGAAACAACTTTTTTGCCTTTACTTTGTTCATGGCAATCCAGTAAAAAGTTGAGAATCATTATGAGTGCATAACACGCAACCTTGGGTCAAGTCAGGTCAGATCAGTTCGTGTCACAGATATGGAGCGCAGAAAGGTCATTTTTCATCACTAAATAAAAAAATGGCATTTATTTCCGTAAATCACACACCACATATTTCTGTAAATTGCTCAGCCCCAGAGTATCCCTCCAACATGGCAATTATATTGCCCGATTCAGGACAGTCTGCCCTACACACACAAGAAATGCATGTAGAGCTATGAGCTTGCTGTGGTGAGATACATGTCGAAATATAAGATTTTTTATAATACGCTTTTTATATTTTAATTCTTTAAAAATCAAAATAAAATCAATGCTAGTACTGATACATGAAATCGCAGATCTGGATAGCCTAGACTCTGCTGAAAAAAACAATATATAATATGTGTGTGTGGCACTTACAATGACCAGAATAAATCCTTATGAATAAAGGTAGTGAAAATGCCCTAAAAACAGCTTAGGGTTCTAAGGGTTAAGCTACATAGCCTGTCTCCAGTTTTCCTCAACTTGACTAATTAAGAAGCGATAATAGGATATTTGACCGGCATATCATCAAAATGTCCAGAAAACGAAACCTCTGCCGGTCACTTTGACCAGCACCATTTTTTCTAGCGGAAACTCTGGTTTGATTACCCAAGCAAACAGCATAGCAACCATTTTATTTGACATACCAACCACCATTTGTACCCTAGCAACGCCCTAGCAACCATTGTGATTACCCTAGCAACAACCTCGCAATTACTTAGCATAGCAACCACCATGTGAAAGGACGCTGAATATATGAATCTACATGACTTACCACACGTGTTGACAGCAGGTTGCGAAGTAGGCCAAGCGTCTTCATTAGTACAATTGCATCAGCATCAGAGAGTAGGCAGAAGAGTTGGTCTGTCCCTAATGACCGTAGAATCTCTATTTTCACCTTCTGATCTCCTTGAAATGCCATGTTCTACACACAAAACAATCCAAACACAGATAACACTGCATGAAAAGTGTGATTTACGTCAGTATGCGGCACTGTAGATTGTCGTGGAAGTTCAGGTTAATGGCTGTTCACGGCAGTTTGCAGGCAACGCCGAAAACGGCCATGAATTGTCAGAAATTGACATGGGCCTTGCTTGGCAGTCGTACCCCCATGACCCCCCTCCTCCTAGGGAGGCTTTAACATGTAAATGAAAATGCTGTGAGCTATAATCAGGTTGGCAGGGGGAGTGAACTGTGCATGCTGGCATGACTGTGGCCTTTGGTCTTGCTTAAACAGTGGATGTGTTAACCACACAACTCCCAGCAATACGCTCAACAGGCAGAAATGATGCTGGGTGAGATGTCTGTTCCCTGCAAGCTCCAATAATGTAACCTGACTTAAAACAGTCGATAGACTCAAGTTTAGATTCGGATTTTCCCTTCACACCAACACAATGAGAATTTCAGAGGCAAATATATAAATGATTGTCTTTATCACTGTCTTCATTCAACAAAAATATATGCAGAACTGCCTGCCAGAAAGAACCGCCAGTTACTTACAACCCCGAGGCGGCAAACAGCCAGTTCACGGAGTTGTAGCTTTTGGGCTGCTTATGAGCTACCCATATGTTGTGTGGGCAGATCCTCGCTTTGCACATAGTTGTGTGTTTGCTTTAATAAAGCTCTTTCTTAGCATAAACATGTTCCTGGCAAATGTTCCTTTCCTCTCTTCATTTATGTCCTTGATGGTAATAATAGTGTAGCCTACATAGGATAACAATGACATGAATAGGCTATACATCATAATAAATATGAAAAAAAATAAAAAAAATAAATAAATAAATAAATAAATATATATATATATATATATATATATATATATATATATATATATATATATATATAAAACACATACACACACGCATTATTATTTTTATTATTGGGGTTTACATTTATTATGAGCCAGGGTGACCAATACATGGATTTCTATGGAACGTCACGAAAACATGCGTGCGCAACCAAGAGGCAGAAAGCAGCATAGAACAGCATAGAGCAATGCAAAAGAGCAAAAGAATAAAATGAGTTTTTGTGCTGAAAACTGCACCAATTCAAATCAATGATGGTTAGAGAATGTTAAATATGTTCAATATCCCTAACGGAATGCATGTCTTCGCCAAAAATGACAAAATACGATGTTATATTAATAATCCAAATGATCGTCAAACTTTGAAATATAGTCTGAAATGAGATGTTATTATCATTGAGACAACAGGGGTATACAAAAAAATCAGATTGTAGCTTACAGCAGTCGACTATTTAGGTTAAGTTTATAACGTTATGGACGGCCACCAAGCGTCTTCTGCCTCACGGCTGCGCGCGCATCTAGTTTTGTTGGTAAACGGGAAACCCGTTTATAGTGACAGATTTACCAAGCAATCACGAGTGATTTTTCTTGTTTGAAAGTTGTGGTTTCATCCAATACTGAGTAAGGAAATTCAAGCCTGGCCTGGCCAGACGTGGTTTCGCTGCATTCATATGCTAATTAGAGGCATTAGCACTCTGCGAGCTCTCCACATACGTCATAGTACGGTTATGACAATTTGTGGCACAGACAAACAAACGCGACATTCGCGGGTTGCAAATTGTCTTTCACTTTCACATAAACAAATGATGCGTGTTGAAAATATATGGCTGCAAGCAGTGATGAGGGGGTCAAGTAAATCAGCAGGCCAGAGTTGCCAAGGCAACCTGATGCTATTATGTCAGAAAATTGCTTTTAGCACTCACAGCAAGTTTCATGTCAAAGACTGTCTTAGATATAAGGTCACATCCTTATACCTGCTACAGATATAGCAAGTTTGGACAAGCTATCATGTAATCATGGGTAATTAGATCCCTAATCCCTACACTCTTATTCCATTCTCAAACCCTCAATTCTCAAACTCTCAATATCTGCATTGTACTGGTCTTATCAATGTGTTTTACTCTGCAGGGTAATATGCTTCAAAAAATCAAAATCAAATCAATGCAAGTATTAACACATGAAATTGTGGCAGATCTGGGTAGCCTAGACTGCTAAAACACAATATATAGCATGTGTGAATCTTAGGGCCACTATTATTCAACCTTTATATGCTCCTACTTGGCTAAATTATCATAAATAACACAAAAGGGTCCAAAGAAAAGGATATTGTTTCAACAGCCACATGAAAGTAATAACTAAATCAGCTTTTTACCACATCAAAACATTACCAAACTTTGAGGGCTGATGTCAAAACATACTTTAGAAAAACTCATTCATGCATTTATCTCCAGTAGGATTGATTACTGGGCTTTTTTACAGGCCTTCCTAAAAAGACTATCAAAAAGCTTCAGATGATACAAAACGCAGCATCTTGGGTTCTCACGAAAACTAAAAGAATTGACCACATTACTCAAATTTTTTAACTGACAATTATGCTAATTAACAACAACCTTAATAACAACCTTTCACCATGAAACAATGCTTTATATTTATTTTAGACCCAATCAATATGTTTTAGATAGAGCTACCACAGTGCCACCTGTGGTTGTGTAGAGTAACCTGTGGTAACTCTATACAAAACATATTGATCTCAATGGTGCCCATGTTCAGGGAAAGTAAAAAGTAAAAAAGAAAGATTTGCATAAGACAAGTCAAATTGGTGTTTTTAAAATAAGGGATCATGGAGAATAAAGAAAAAAAATTAAAAATCTTGTGAAGTCTGCTGTTCAGACCCTGAAGGAATTTATTTTCTGTTCATTGCTTTTTGTGAGAGTGTTTCTACTTATCTCAGGAAGGAAAATAAATCAACAGCCTATGTTCAGTACAAATATGTCTTCTGAAGGCCTAAACAGAGCCCAGCCAAAAACTCCAATAACATTTCGATCAACTTTGAGGTACAGCTATGACCATGCAAGATCATCCAGACCAAATGTGACATTTTGCTACATACTATTCCTATTTATGTACCAGCATGCTTTGACAAAAAAAAGAGGCTGAACAAAATCGACACCCCCCTCCCACTGTCAAACTGGCTGTATCTTGGAAAGTATTGATCTTACATAAAAGTAATTTTACAGAGTGTCTCCTGGGTAACATAGGTACACCTGGTAATATTTTTTCTGAAATTTTTGAGACCCAAGTGCATGGGCCCTTGTTGAATTTACATGGAATGACCCTACAGTATGTCCACATTGTCTCTCCTAACATGGAATATTTGTGGTATCGGGTCTCAGGCAAAGAGGGCCAAAGTGTTTGACCATTTAAATAAATTCACCTGAAAAAAACTCACCTGGCAGAATCTGATCGCAACAGAATCAAATCAGCTCAGTATAATCAGGTATTTTTTTAGCAAATTACAATACAAAACAACGAGGAGTCTGAATACTTGATTCATAAAAAGATTTCATTTACTCATAACACTACTATCGCTGACACTGAAGGGTGCTATATTATCATCAATATCTCAATAGACAATAACCCAATTACAATAGGAAATATATATGGTCCAAACTCAGACGATCCAACATTTTTCCAGTCCTTTTTCTCTGCCATATCAAACCTGACCGATTGCCCAGTAATAATTGCAGGAGATTTCAACACAGTTACTGGTTAGCGCTTCGGACTTGTAACCGGAGGGTTGGCGGTTCGAACCCCGACCAGTAGGCGCGGCTGAAGTGCCCTTGAGCAAGGCACCTAACCCCTCACTGCTCCCCGAGCGCCGCTGTTGTTGCAGGCAGCTCACTGCGTCGGGATTAGTGTGTGCTTCACCTCACTGTGTGTTCACTGTGTGCTGAGTATGTTTCACTAATTCACAGATTGGGATAAATGCAAAGACCAAATTTCCCTCACGGGATCAAAAGAGTATATATACTTATGCTCCCTGATCTCCAATATCACCCAGTCAACAATCCATCCGATTATCATCAGCTACCACGCCCCTGTCACAATTAAATGGACAAGGACCCGTACACACAAAACAACACCCAGATGGCGCTTTAACACCTCTCTCCTCCAAGATCCACAATTTGACGCCCTTATAGTGGGCATTCTTTCTAGAAATGAATGATTCTCCAGAGTCATCGCCTTCTCTTCTGTGGGAAACAGGAAAAACAGTACTCAGAGGAATTATTATATCATTTTCAGTCCACAAAAAAAAAAATAGAAAAGGAAAAGGAAACACAATTAGAACAAAAAATCAAACATCTCGAAAACATTAACATGACCAATCCAACAGTCGAAACTCGAATAAATTAGATAAATATAAACCACAACTCAATGAAATAATTAACAAACAAACCCAATTTTTAAATACACAGATTAAGACAGGAACACTTTCACCATAGCAATAAATCTGGCAAATACTTGGCAAATCAAATAAAAAGAAGCAAAGAACCAATTGAAATGAATCAAATCTTGAATCAGTTTTACAACCGGCTCTACTCATCAGAAAAAGAACCAGACAACAAAGAAATTAACCACTTTCTCAAGAACATTAATCTACCCAAAATTGACAAGGACCAAAAAAACTAATTAGAAATTCCAATCACAAGATGATTCCATGCTGCGCTTAAATCAATGCCAAACAACAAAGCAACAAAGCTTCCCTGCCGAGTTCTATAAAGACTTCTGGTCAATGTTGGCTCCACTCTTCATCCGAATGATAAACGAATCAAAACACAATTCTAGACTTCCGGCAACTTCTAACACAGCTTCAGTTTCGCTCCTACTCAAATCCAATAAGGATCCGACCCTGCCATCGAGTTACAGACCAATTTCATTAATCAATGTAGACAACAAAACCATCACCAAAGCTCTAGCAATCAGATTATAAAAGGTCATTCCATCCATAATTCATCCAGATCAAACAGGTTTTGTTAAAGGCAGGCTAGCCGCAAGTAATACACGCAGATTGTTTAATATTACATATCAATGTACAGCCAAAAAAAAACAACACAGTCGTCGTCACATTAGACGCCGAGAAAGCATTTGACAGAGTCAATTGGAAATTCCTGTTTTCCACATTAGAGCGGTTTGGCTTAGGGGACTCATTCATTAATTGGGTTAAACTATTACACACCTCACAGTCAGCCACTATCACCACCAATGGACTATCCTCACAAAGCTTCACATTGCACAGGGGGACTAGACAAGGATGCCCACTCTCACCTCAATTATTCACTATTTTCATTGAACCTTTAGCCATACGTCAAGATACGCTCATCACAGGCTTTAGGACCAAAAATATGCATCATAAAATCAGCCTCTATGCAGATGACATACTACTGTTCCAGGAAAACCCTTTGATGAAACCCTTTGTTCATGAAACAATCAAAATCATTAACTCATTTGCCAATATACAACCCCAAAACAGAGAAGAAGTCTTCTAAACCCATATTTAGCAGCAAAAAGGACATAGACAACATATCAAATGTTGAAAATGAAAATTTGGACTATTTCATGGAAAGTACCGTATTTTCCGGACTATAAGTCACACTTTTTTTCATAGTTTGGCTGGTCCTGCGACTTATAGTCAGGTGCGACTTATATATGAAAAAATATATAATTGAACATGTTTTTAAATGTTAATTTATATTAACTGACATGAACCCTACGTGAAACATTACGTCTACAGCCGCGAGAAAGCGCTCTCAAATGCACAAGTCCTGTGCACTTTCAGAGGCCGTTTACACGACACCGCCGGGTGGATTTTCTCTTACGCTTTCACACCTTTAACGACTCCGGCAAGAAAAAACCTCGCGTGTACACACAGAGGTGTAACCGGCTAAATGTGCTGTAGTGCATATGCCAGACCAGTCGATGGCGCCGCTGTGCAGAAGCATCACGATAATTTCGCGTGAATCGCGTAGAAGAAAACATTGTTGAAACAGTTTGTTAAGCCAGAGAATGTCTAATAAGTGCTCTGGTTAAGCAGTCGCATGAAATAAGGAGACTACAGACAATTCGGGTTTCAATTCAACTGTTAAACTAATAAAGTTAATTTTCAAGGTATGTGACTGCTATGTGAAATTTCAAATGCTTTGCCTACGCATTGCATTAGGTCTGAGCACCACTGGAGAAAACACTAACATGCAGTAAGCTAATGTTTAACTAAGTTAAGCTAACGTGTGCTTCTAACAGCCACTAAAAGCTGATAGGCTACATTGTGCACATAAATCATGACAGGGGAAAGAAAAACATTTTAATATGATAAATAAATGGTTTGGTAGGTTTTGACAAGCAACATGTCAGGTCAAGTGCCGTGGCTGAGTTGAGAGGTGGGGCTATGTCAAAGATCCTTGATTACTAGCTCGTCATAAAGTTCCCGGCTTCGCACCTACAGGCGTCTACATGGCGAAAGTTAGCCGGCGGTTTCAAAAGTTCCCACTTCGGAAGCCGGTTTCAAAAGCTATCGGTTTCAGTCTCCTAAACTGCCGGCGTCGTGTACATGCAAGGCGTAACCGTTAACAAAACCTCACCGGTTTCACAAAAACCGGCGTCGTGTGCACGGCCCCTCAGTCAGAGATTAGTGCTTGCACTACCCTGAAACACACGCGCATACCTAAATCGGCAAATTATGGCAGGGATTCTATTTATAGCCTGGCCTCAGATTTGGACAAATAAAAGCCAGTATAATTTTGTTTCAATTTAACTCATAAAAGAGCTCTTCTTAATATTTTATATTGTTGGTTGGTATTGTTGCCAATGAAAAGTCATTTACACCATGAGTCTCCAACACGCTGCTCTCATTGCTCTCGAAAGCTAGTCGCATGCAGCACCCTTCTGAGCTAGAGGCTGAAGCCTACATTTAAACACAATTGTTGCTGCCAGGCATCAGCCTATGAATTTTATAAAAAAGTAAATACCTTTACGGATACCTTATCTCGCAATAAGTGGATGGCAATCGAAATTCCCGACACTATGAAACTTAATAGTAAGCCATTAAATACCCCACAGATTTCAGTGGTCATCAGTCCCGATATTTAGCAATATAATCAACAGTCCGAACGTAAATTAAATCTCAAATTAAACATCTGCTTTTGATAGCCTACCCATGCCGCTCCAAACGAAAAGTAGGCCTATGTCTCACAATAAAACGCAAGAAATAAGGACTATATTATAGCTGACTCGAATACAAGCCATGGCCAAATAAAGGTGCTGTGCTTTGCGCAGCCTAAATTTGAGGATTTACGAGTCTCCTAAACATCCCTCACCTGTTATCTAGACATGCATGAAAACATTTGAAAACAAAACGCACTGCCATGTAATATTTGATCGCTGTTTTGCTGCTAATTATCTTTCACGCATAAATGTGCTCCGTGTCTGTAGCTGTCTGTTCACGTCCATGAATCGAGCGTCAAATAGAGAAGTCATCCATGTTCTCTACGTTATAGCCTAGGCGGTCATGCTTCTGTATTTGCAAAATTCCTGACGGTTCCTGATCGCTAAATGTTTGTTTTCCTTTCCTGTCGATAGCGGTTGATGTTGAAGCACCTAGGCTATAATTTGACTTCAGCGGTGACAAATCCTGCTGAGAGAGAGAGAGAGAGCAACGAAAAAAGAGGCACCCCCAAAGTGGTCCTGCGCGCGCGTGTGTGTCTCTGCATGGGGTTCAATTGAAGTCAGAGTTGGGCCGTCAATAGTCCCGCATTCAGGCCGCTCCATTATTATATTATTGTCAGACAGGGTACAGGATAAAATGTGTGGGAATCTCTCGCATTATGATGGCTAGATTTGCGGGACTTTTAAGTAATAATTATAAGTAATAATTTATTCGCAATAGGCCTACCCGCAATTCCGCGCTGGAATTTAGACCCTTTTAAATGTGCATCTTTTTTTCTCTCGCTCTCTCGGAGGTGGCCAGCCAAGCAATTGTTCTGCTGTATGCCAGCCTGTGCCAATATATCGTACAAAATGATTGATTGCATTGCATTCTCCACATTTTTAGCTAAATTTTCATGTACCACATCAGCATTTGAGTTCAGTGATTTTTTTGTAAATTGCTTTACAATTAGCGTCGGGCCTTGTCAGCAGCCTTCGGCTTGCCTCTTGCCACTATTCACTCCTTCTTCTTCATTAACATTCCCTGTAGAATTCTCAATATTTTTGGCCTCACTGTGTACAGTTACATAGTCTGTCTGTTCTTAGTCTTGGATTTTGTGAAATACATTTCTAAATATCACCTGCTTGCTGCAGCTTCGGTCTGCACGTCAATTTAAACCCGCATCTTTTTTCTCTCTCGAGCATTTAATCTGCTGCCAGCTTGCATCTCCACATCGTCCAACATGCTTGATTGCATTGCATTCTCCACATTTTTAGCTACATTTTCATGTACCACATCAGCATTTTTGTTCTGTGAATCTTTTGTAAATTGCTTTACAAATACCGTTGGGCCTACTTTTTTGTTTACTTGAATGTTATGTTTGTCTGTGGACTTAAAAATTGGTAAAATATGTCTTGTCTTCACCGTGGGATAGTGAGAAACGTAATTTCGATCTCTTTGTATGTCTGGAACATGTGAAGAAATTGACAATAAAGCTGACTTTGACTTTGACTTTGACTATAGGCCTACCTTTTCGGTCACGTCTAAAACTGCATCTTTTTCTCTCTCATGAGCATTTAATCTGCTGCCAGCTTGTGACTCCACATCGCCCCAAATGCTTGATTGCATTGTATTCTCCACATTTTAGTAACATTTTGGTGCACCTCATGGCATTTTCTTTCAGTGAATCTTTTGCTTTGCAATTACCTTCCTGCCCTCCTCTTGGCTGCCTTCACTCCTTCATCTTCATTAATCTTTTTGGCCTCAATAATCCAGTTCCATAGTCTCTGTTTTTGGTTTTGGATTTTGTGAAATACATTTCTAAATAAATGTGACTTATAGTCCGGTGCGACTTATATATGTTTTTTTCCTGCTCATAACGCATTTTTTGACTGATGCGACTTATACTCAGGAGCGACTTATAGTCCGGAAAATACGGTATATGTTCCTATTGCAACATGTTCCAAAAAAAGTTGGGATGGGAGCATGTTTACCAATGTGCTGCTTCACCTCTTCATTTAACACAATTTTGTAAATGTTTAGGAACTGAGGAGACTATTTGCTACAGTTTTGAGAATGAAATGTTGTCCCATTACTCCCCGATATAGGATTTCAGTTGCTCAACAGTATGGGGTATTCTTAGTAATGCTTTTTATTCCATTATGCACCTAATTTGACAAATCTGGACTGCAGACATGCCATCTTAGCACCTGGACTCTTCCTCTATGGAGAAATACTATTTAAATATGTGCAGAATTCATTTTGGCATTGTTTTCCTGACATATTCAAGGTCGTCCCTGTAAAAGACATTGCCTGGATGGCAGTATTATGTTGATCAAAACCTGTATACATCATTCAGAATTGATTGTGCTTTGCCAAATGTGCAAGATGCCCATGCTGTTGGCACTAATGCTCCTCCACACCGTCATAGTTGGTTTCGAACTGAGCACTAAAACAAGTTGGATAGGTTGGATACGTGAATAGGCCCTCCTCTTTAGCCCAGGTGAGTCCATGATTTCCAAAACGAATGGCAAATTTTGATTGGTCTAACCACAGGACCTTTTTCCACGTTACCTCAGTCCATTTTAAACAAGCTCAGGCCCAGATAAGAGGGTGGTATTTTCTGTATCATGTCTCAATACAATTTTAGCTGTTACAATTTTGGCTGTAGTTTTGGAATTGAGTATCAAACTGGGCACATAGACAATGGTTATCAGAGGTTGTCCTGAGCTAATACAATGACAGGTCTGGAAACAGGTCTGGTGTTGATGCAGTGCCATCTGAGGTCCAAAAGACCACGGCCATCCAATTTGTTTTTCAGCTATTTCCCTTGTTTGCAAAGATTTCTCTGGATTCTCTGAATGTTTAAACAATATTACGTCCTGTAGATGATGAACTCCCTAAATACGTCACAATTTTATGTTAAGAAGCATTAAAATGACATTGTTTCATCATTTGTGCACACAGGTTTGCACAGAGTGATAAATACCCCTACATCTTTAGAGACCCTGCCTCTCTTGGATGCTCTTTTTCATACCCAATCCTGTTGCCAGTTATCCTAATTAGTTGTGAAAATGTTTTTCTTTTCCAGAATTTTGTTACCCCCGTCCCAACTTTTTTTGAAACATGTTGCTGGTATCAAATTCAAAATTAACATATATTTTCCATGAAATAGTCAAATTTCTCATTTTCAACATTTGATACATTGTCTGCGTCCTTTTTGCAACTAAATATGAGTTTAAGAGATTTGCAGATTATTACATTCTGTTTTTATTCACATTTTACACAACGTCCCAACTTTTTCTGTTTTGGGGTTGTATCAGAATACTTGATCAATTGGGATTTACAAATCATCTGTTCTCCCATTACAACCCATAAGTTGGGATACAGCAGCCACCACACTACCTATACCCATGCTCCTTGATTGAGTTGGTCTCACCTACAATAAATGCACTCAGTGAATTCAGTCTCCCTGCTGAAAGTTACATCTCTGGTCTCATCACCAAGTGCAACTCCTCCACCTGTCAGTTGGACCCTGTTCCGACAAGCCTGGTCAAGATGTACCTACCATCCATCATCTCAATAATAACATCAATAATTAACACCTCGCTCATCACTGGTCAAATCCCTCCTTCATTGAAGACTGCTATTGTCAAACCAACCCTGAAAAAACCTGGGCTGAACCATGATGATCTCAAAAATTATGGAGAGGGTGGTGGCATCTCAACTCCAGGATCATTTGAAGGACAATGATCTGTTTGAGCCATTTCAGTCTGGATTTCGACCAAAGCACAGCACAGAGACTGCCTTGGTGAAGGTAACAGACCTCCTCTGCACAGCTGATGCTGGACTCATTTCCATCCTAATCCTCCTTGACCTGAGTGCAGCTTTTGACAGCATATCCCATCAGCTGCTTCTGGAGCGTCTTACCAACACTGGAGTGCAGGGCAGGGTTCATCAATGGTTCACCTCCTATCTCTCTGGCAGGACACAGCTTGTTCAGATTTTGGACCACAAGTCGGAGAGTGCTGCTGTCACAAAGGGAGTGCCACAGGGGTCTGTTCTGGGGCCCCTGCTCTTCATCATCTACCTCCTCCCACTGAGAAATATCAATGACTGCCTGTCTGCATGATATAAATCTGTGGATGACTAACAACTACCTGAAACTGAACAGTAACAAGACTGAATTACTTGTTGTTGGCTCAAAAACAACGCTGGCAAAGATGGAAAACAGACTCTCCCTATCTGTAGATGGCTCCAACATTGCCTGCTCCACCAAGGTGAAGAGTCTTGGTGTTATACTAGACAGCACACTTTCATTCACTGCCCATATTAACAGTGTGTCTCCCTCAGTCAGCAGAGTGCAGAAATACTTGTAAACGCCTATGTTACATCCCGCATTGATTACTGCAATTCCATCTTCTCTGGCATTTCACAGAAATCACTCCACCGCCTCCAAATAATCCAGAACTCTGCAGCCAGGATAGTAACAGGCACAAAGTCCACAAGCCACATAACACCTGTACTGTTGCAGCTACACTGGTTACCAGTTACCCAGAGAGTCCAGTTTAAGATCTTACTGTTGACATACAGTGGGCAGTGCTTCGACTTGGCCAGCTTCCCTCGCGGTCCGCGCGCGGGATCACGCGGCATCACGCGACTTTAATTTGTATTTTTCCAGTGACGCTGCAACGGCGCTGCAACAACCGGCAGAGGTCTCAAGTGAGCAGGGTGTCTCGTAAAAAGAAATGGAGCTGGAAAACCCTACACAGACTTCACTACAGACTTTAGCAGACTGGTTTAGAAATAATTTAATAGCCAGAAATATGCCTGCCCTAATAAATAAATATTTGGTTAACAGCGAGTGAATCCCGTTTGCAGCCGTAGAAGAAACGCAGGACAAATTAAACATTCAGGTTTTCTCCGAGTGCAACGATGATAGACAGACATCATTTAAACAAAATATAGAGCATATTAACCTCCGTTGCTCAGCCAAATGCCTTCCTGTTACGTCCTGTTATCACAGAGTTACAGGCGATAAACAATTTTTGATGGTCACAAGTTTACTTCATTAGAGTTTATTTTTTTGATTATTAAAGAGTGTTTTTCATTTAAAGGCTTGACTTTGTGCTTATTCAGAAGAGCATTTAGTGCTCTCCCCAATCCCAGACGTTCACATTGCATGTTTGTTTGTAATGGATGCAACCGCGAGATACGCTTGTCATAGCCGCCGATACCGTGGGTGCTCCGTCTCTCGGGCACCCACTGAAAACATTGAGCACCCACGTGTGCCAGCTTACAGTCCCGGCTAAATTTACATTAAAGGAACCATATGTAAGATTGTGGCCAAAACTGGTACTGCAATCACTTTCAAAATACTGAAGAGCGGTGTATCCCCTCCCCCTCCCCCCTGACTCGAGGTTGCACACGCGGATGGCGAAACACTACTGACTTCATGATTAGTAGATAGGTGGAGGGTGGCGCATCAGGCCAAAACACAACATGACATGACACAACACAACATCAACAACAGCTGAGGGCTGCAACTTCACTTTTTAAATGACAATATCCTGGCTGGACTACTGTTGTCAGTGATATAAGTATTTGAAATTAACATGATTTCTTAATGTCTAGTGACATATCAGGGCCATTTTATGATTAGTTGAAATATTTTTCTTACATACGGTTCCTTTAATTTAAAATCAAACATCGCAGTTTATGTTAAATTCAGCATCTCTCATAATGTGATTGGATATGTTGCTGTCAATTCCCTACTCCATATACTAACCACCAATGAGAGCATCTCTCGTATGAAAATTCCTGACACTTCCCACCTGAAGAATTAACGCAAGGCTTTGTCGGGTCTTTAGCCCCGAATGTTTAAAATGTATATAGCCCTGAATATCATTTTAAAAGTAGTCTGACAAAGCTTATTGTTTTGTGACACAGCTAAACACTGGTACCTCATAACGTCTATAACATAGCCTAGGTGGTCGCAACTCACAAAAGTAAAGCAGATAGAAAGAACTCATGCAAATCTAGCCAACAACACGCAGACAGCTTCATGCGCAGGGAAGAGCAGCGCGTGCACTGTGCTTTATGATTGTTGGCTTCTGATGGTATCTTGCTAATTCACTGAACTGCATTAGGTGACACAAATGGTATTACCTTTATCTTATAACTCCTTGTCTGGGCGACTACCAGGCCTATGGTTTTTAAAAGTCAGATGTTCCCTGACAAAGACATTCGAAAATTAAGAATGTTTATTGACTTGAAAAATACACAAATTTTTGCAAACTCCCTTCATTCAACCCTTGAAGACATTGCGGTCTGGTGCGCTATGTAGATCGTTTCTCAGAATGTAGGTCTACTAGGCCTACGATAACATCATCATCAAATACATCTTTTATTGTTAGTTGATCAACCACAAAGAGCATAGGCCAACTGTGCACAGTGCACTGACGACTGTAGCAGCCCAAGGTAACCAGTTGTTGTAGATGAGAGGCAACCCCTTGTTTCAGATAGCCTGGACAACATGTTACCTGGGTGTTGCTTACGTTATTACATATTATTACATCTGCTGTAATCATCCCTGTACCTAAAAAATCAAATATCAGCTGTTTGAATGACTACAGGCCTGTTGCTCTGACCTCTATTGCAATGAAGGTTCTTGAACGGCTCGTCTGTAGACAGTTAGCCAGTGTTGGGATGGACAGCTATCAGTTTGCTTACCGTGCTAACAGGTCTGTAGAGGATGCTGTTTCCCTGTGCCTCCACAGCATCCTGCAGCACCTAGAGGCCCCAGCTACATATGCAAGAGTTCTGCTGCAGTTCTGCTTTTAACACTATTATACCCACTATATTATTTGGTAAACTCCAGTTGATGGGAATCAATCAATCCCTCTGTCACTGGATTTTAAACTTTTTATCAGACAGGCGGCAGGTGGTGAAAATAGACAACCTGTTCTCCAAACCCAGTATTCTCAACACTGGGGCCCCACAAGGATGTGTCCTCTCTCCTCTGCTCTATTCTCTATACACCAATGACTGTGTGTCCCATTCTGAGAATATAAAAATGTTCAAGTATGCAGATGATACAACTGTGGTGGGTCTTATCAGTAAGAACTGTGAGTCAGATTACAGATCTGAAGTGGCAGCCTTAGAGGTATGGTGTAAGGGGAACAACCTGTTTTTAAATGTCAACAAGACAAAAGAACTGATTATAGATTTTAGAAAAAATACAGTAGCTCACTCCCCTCTGATCATTGATGACCAGGCAGTAGAGAGAGTGTCTAGTTTCAAATTCCTTGGCACCACCATATATCAGTCCCTAAAGTGGGAGGTCAACACCAACCTCATCATAAGCAAAGCCCACCAGAGGCTTCACTTTTTGCGCCAGCTGAGGAAGTTTGGTGTAGCTAGGGATGCAATGCTCCAGTTTTACAGAGCTACAGTGGAAAGTGTGCTTGTCTTCTCCATCACTGTCTGGTATGGTAACACCACCTCTTCAGAGAGGAAGCAGTTGGAGAAGGTGGTGCATTCTGCATCCCAAATCATAGGACATGTCATCCCATCTGTAGCCTCCATCTATGCCACACGGATTAGCCATAAAGCCCAGAAAGTACTAGGTGACCCCTTCCACCCTGCCCAAGGGTCTATGAATTGCTAATCCGGCCCTGCCCCCAACGAACGCAACGTTCCACCTCTGAGACAGCTTAAAAGAAGTCTAGAGGACTCCTAACTCACTAAGACCTACTTACTGTAGGCTGCGCAAACCACAGGCCTTTTTTTTTGGGCATTCGAGGCAAGCCTTCTGTTGAAAAATGTTATAAAATCCTGCGCTAACAGTAATCCTCCTCAGTGGCGCCGGCAGGCGTAATCCTGTACGCACTGTGCATACAATTTTTTCACAGCTTTATTTATGAAATCATTCAATATTAGCCTACAACAATAAAAAAACACTTTGTGTGACAACTAGCCTATATTTATTGACTCATGTGCAATCTGAATGTTCCATTGAATTATAGGATAATAGCCTAAACGTTCCATTGAATTATAGGATAATAGCCTAAATCATTCAGTCATGAAAAGAAAACAACAGCAGCAGCTTCATATTTTTCAGGCGTTTAACTGTAACGTTAAAATACGCACTGTTCTTAGCAGTGATGCTGACACTGACAGCAGCGAGAGATTGTCCTCTACGGTCACGGTCTACACATGTTTAAAATGTTGAATTGTTTGCTTTCCTCTGTAGGCTTATTTAAAAAAAATAAAGCACTGTTTGGAACAAGGATTCAGTTAATGCGTAGAGCCGAGGTTCTCAACCTTTTTGGGGCTAAGGCGCGTCATGACGAGTAGGGTTGGTGCGGGTGTTAAAAATCCTTGACTGCGTAGGCTTGTCATATAAAAGTTTGGGACAACCAAAACAGCAGTGCAATGTATTTAGAGTGTTGTGAGCAAATCGTTCTTGTCAGTAGATTACCATAACTGTGTTTTTCTCTATCGCAAATTGCGACATAAACTTGTTTTTTTCTTTCCCTTTTTTGCGGGTTGGGAATTGAAGTTAATGCGCATAAGGTATGTTCACCTAATTTGAGCCAGAGCCCCTGCTCTGTAACGGTATTCCTGTCCTTCCCAAACTGCGTTTAAATAGTGTGTTTAGCAACCAGAATTTAAAAAAAAATCCCGGGGGAGATCTCCCTCATCCCAAAACTTTTAAAAAGCTTGAAACACCCCTATAGCCCACGTAGCCTGCAGCCAGTGTTGTAAAAGTTAGACGCTTCATGCGGTAGGCTATTTGATAAGGGATGACATGGGTAGGTTGACGTGACTAAGAAGGGCTTTCTGTTCCAATTTATGTAAAGGTTTTTCTTAGACTCAATAAAGAGAGGCCTACATAATAGGCTAGCCTACCATTTACCAAAAACGCAAATCTTGTAAATAAGGTCGAGTATCTTTTTTTTTTTGGGGGGGGGGTAGGCCACCTATGGTGCAAACTATGGAATTACAACCCTAGCGGCGCCCCTGATCCTCCTACCACCCACTACCACAGCTGTGGATAGTGTGGCATGCTCACGCAATTATGTCTCCTTCTTGCAAACTAGGCCTATAGCCCAACCATTTACGTCTTCAAAAAATAACAACTTGCCAGATATGCCTTCATATCTTTGGGCTTCATTCAGCATTTTGTTCTTCCACTGAAGGAAGTGTTAGTGTTTACCTGTATTAATCTATCTACAAAAAAAAAAATTGAACTCAAATTTGACCTTTGACCCTTTTTTGGAAGTTACTGTATTCTGCCTTAGTATTGCCCACAAAATGACAATCGGTCATACTAAGGCAAAATACCTTAACTTCTATTTTATAGCACAATGTTATGATAACAATGATAACTTTCACCTAAAATGTAAGCAATATTAACCCTATTGGACTCACTATGATAAAATGGCTTCACATTTATCAACATCATATGAAAATGATAGTTTTTTCATTTTTTTTTCTGTATTTCATACTCATAGTAGCCTACCACACTGACAGTCACTTCTGACAGATGTCAGAATTAAGAAGAGTGTTTTGATGTTTTAATATATATAAAGCATATTTTTCTGTTTGGATATGAGGCACTAATTTAGACTCATTAGCTTGTTTATTTTGATAACCAGCCTAGAAAAGAACAGCAAAAATATTTCAGAATCATCCCATTGTAGCATCTTAATGTCTGCTGAAAAGTTTCAGTGAAAACATAGGAATTCATATTTCTTGGGATTTTACTTGCAGTATTTGCATTATTATAATGAAATCAGGAAAACGTTTTGATGATGTGTGTAGGTCTTTTCAAAATTATGATTAAACACTGTAGCCTAGGCCTATACATTTTCCTGGATAGAATGGAAACTTAACCAAATGCAGATGATAAAACAAAGTTCTCCCACAGAAATTAGGTAGATTAGGATGTGATCGGTTGCCTTTATTTGGTAATTTTATATTACTGCAATTTAAAGCTGCCTGCTTTGCGACTAGCTTTAATTTCCCAACTAACCTGCAGCTACACTAAACTTTAGGATTGCATTGATAGAATTGACAGCCTGTAACAAGTTTTGACTAGCCGGCAGCAAGTTTTAAAAACTCGTGGCAGATTTAATGGATTTGCTTTTATCGTCAGTTGTTTGGTATGGATTTTAACCAGGGTTCAACTAAAGGTAGGCTCTAAATTACTACATTCCTGCTGCTGATGTGTGTGTGTGTGTGTGGAAGGTGTGTCGTTGCGGCTCCAACAAACTCGCGTAGTTTTCAGTCAATGACTATCATTTGGGTGTGTCGTTGCGGCTCCAACAAACTCACGTAGTTTTCAGTCAATGACTATCATTTGCTGGCGAGAGCTAACATTTTTTTCCAGTTGACATGTAGCCTTGTATTACGGGCTGTGATGTGAATTAAGATATCCTAGGCTACAAGCCATGCTCTAATGCGCTTGTTACTGAATATGTTGTTGAGTTTAGGCTTTTAAGTTAGCCTAGGCCCTATCTTTAATCATTCCTTGTCCTTGGCATTTAGACGAGGGTACGTTTCAAAGCCATCAATCTAACAAAAAGCAAGCACTGCAAAACATGTAGGCTACTGTATACACTTTATTGAAGTTAGTGTGTGTCTGAGGTGATTTAATTGAATAATGCATAGCCTAGACATAACGCCAGCCGGCAATACAACTTCACGTTGATGGTCGGTCAGAAGGCAGCTTGCCATAACTTCGCACCGTAACTTCAATCGAGTGTTCAGTAGCAGCGTGAAAGGAAGGCATAAAGCCGTATCTGATGTTACTGGCTTCTGCCACAGTTTCCCCTAGACTTTTTGAAGTTACGGCAAAAACATAATCTTATTTCTACCAAAAAACAACCAAATTGAAACTTGATGTTTGTCTACATGATGAAACGTATGTTTATTGTCCTAATAATGACAAAAACTCATTTTCTCCAAAATCGAAGTTACAACCTTCTGCCTTAGTGCGGCAGAATAGTTGTCTAAGCCTCTGCTGTGAGGCCAAACCCATGAACAAATACGCATTGATATCTGCAATAGAGTTTTTTTGGCGAAACAAGCTCACAGCCGAACGAGTCATAGCACTGAAGTGAGAGGCATTAGATTGCTAATGGCCTATACAAGCTGATCTGGGGTGCGTTTCCCGTACAACTATGGAGGTTAGCTTTTTACTAACAGGATGCATCGTTCAACTAACCAACATGTAAGTTACGACTGTTTCCCAAAACTGTCGTACTTACATAGTAGAGCCCGACCGATTAATCGGCGGGCCGATATTATCGGCCGATATTAGGCATTTTCCAAACTATCGGTATCGGCATTTATAATGGCCGATAAATGAATATTTAAAAAATAAAATAAAAACGGACGAAACACCCTTCAACCATGTCATGAGTGTTGGCGTTGTATAGTTTGTCCACCAGAGGGCACTCTACACCGTCCCTGCTGGCAACACTCGTGTATAATGCGCCACACATCCTGAACTTTAATATATTTCGATGTTCCTCTGTTCCACTGTGACAATATTATTTAAAAATAAACAAGTTTGTTTTTGAAATGCATTATCATATTATTTTAGTCAATACTCATAAATAACTACAAATAACTAATGTTAGGGAAATCTGTTAATGTTTTGTTGCGTGTTTCTGAAAAAAAAAAATATATATATCGGCTGATATATCGGATTTTTAAATCAACAAATATTTGTATCGGTATCGGCCTTCAAAATCCTTTATCGGTCGAGCTCTATTACATAGTACTGTAAGTTTGGACCATGATAGTTGAAACTTCAGTAGTCTGGACTAAGGTGGTTAATGACGTTTAGTAGCACGTGAACGGGCACTAGCACATACTTCTGTGGCGCATTGCGTTAAGGCCGGCAGATGACTGCCGCCGTTGCACAGCAGTTACCAGTCCCCTGTCCAAGAGTTCGAATCTGTTAAGATTTTGACAACAATATTGACATCGTTGTTTACCTAAGTTTATCTTTTGTGCAGATCATATTATCAAAATCAGAATCAGCCTTCTTGGCTTGGTTTATGAACTAACAAGGACCCCCATGAAAATCAAAGGCTACATATTCTCAGCTGACTCGTCAAAAAGTGCGCACCACCTTATTATTATCTGCAAGTGTATGACTTTTACTTACGTGCACATGGCTGCAAATTGACTTTTAATTTATGTATTTTCTGCCTTGGGCATTTTAAAATATGGATGTATGGTGGTTAGAAGTGTAAATATCAATTAGAAACCTAAATATATTTATAATTATTAATTTGCAAACAAATAACTGGCGTCAGTGACGTCTTTGACATGAAGATCCCTGGAACTATGCTTCTAGCATTCTACCACAGGTCGAGAGGTGTAGTTGTAACTACACAACTTTACGATTACGAACTTTACGTGGTTGCGAACGTTCGTTGCTACTATGGTTTTGGGAAACACTAACGTAGTGTAAGCATTGCTGAGATATGAGCCTACTTCCTGTGATTATAGCGCCACACTGTGTTCAAGTGTACCAAATTTCTTGAGCCTCCTCCTAATTGGGTCCTGAGCACATGTAGTAAGTTTAGTCTTGACACGAGAAAACCTTGCTGAGATATCACTTCACTTCCTGTTTGGCGGCTTTGACGACAATTTTAATTGGCTGTTACGGGCGAACGGTTTTAAATTTGAAGACAAAAAGGGATAACTTTTTTGAGGCTTGGTCTGAAGATCATCTGCACCAAGTTTCTTGAAAATCGGACAAACTTTGTGACCTGTGAAAACTTTTAGGCGTTTTTGATTAAATCCAACATGGCGGCCGAATCAATTACGATGACATCACAATTTGACTTGGGTCAGCCTATGGACCTCCGACAGTATTAACAGACCCCACTAGTACATTTTAATTCCAAACACAACAGCAACTACAGGCCAAAACACATTTTTCCTAATTGCAGCGCCCCCTAGAGGTGAGAGGTCACTAAAGTTTTTGAACATCCTCATGATGGGGTTATGAGTCCACGTACTATGTTTGGTTATGATACATGAAATGGTTGCAGAGATATGAGCTCACTTCCTGTTTGGCGGCTTCGCTACAAATTTCGATTGGCTGTTACGGGAGAACGGTTTTAGTTCCGAAGACAAAAAGGGATAACTTTTGTGCTGCTTGGTCTCAATATCATATGTACTAAGTTTCGTGAAAATCAGACAAACTATGTGAGGCGTGAAACTTTTTAAAGGTTTTTGACTAAATCCAACATGGCGGAAAATCCATCATGGCAGAAATTGACGTCATAGGGTACGTTGAACTCGGCTTGGTCCAAGGATTCCAACAGTACTTCATTTTTCAAAATCAGGCCAATGGTCAGAAGTTACGCGCGTGAACGCATGTGCAACTTTGGCCTGTTGTTGGCGCTAGAGCGCTCGAGGTGCCGACTTGAATCTTGGTGAAATTAATCATGGGACTTTGCCTAATTAGTGTGCCAAATTTCACAACTTTTCACCAGACGGTTCTATGGGCTGCCATAGACTCCCATGCCAGAGGAATAATAATAAGAAAACTAACAAACACAATGGGTGCCTTCGCAGCTTCGCTGACTGCTTGGCCCCCTCATAGCTGCAAGAGGCAATGAGGGGGCCAAGCAGTTGAACAGGAGTTGGGATTGGGATTGGTATTGCATTGGACAGGACCGGACTTGACTGGACTGGCTTGGCTTGGATTGGATTGGATTGGGAATGGGTATTTAGTCCATGTACAAAATTTGGTTTCCATACATAAAAGCATTGCTGAGACATGAGCCTACTTCCTGTGGTTATAGATTGGATTGGACTGAATTGGATTGGACTGGACTGGACTGGAATGGACTGTATTGGATTGGGATTGCTGAGATATGAGCCTACTTCAAGTGATTTTTGATTGGATTGGATTGAATTGGACTGGATTGGATTGGATTGGACTCGATTGGATTGGGATTGCTGAGATATGAGCCTACTTCATGTGATTGTTGATTGGATTGGATTGTTTTGGACTGGATTGGATTGGGATTGGTTCTTAAATCCATGTACAAAGTTTGGTTTCAATCCATGAAAGCGTTAGTAAGATATGAGCTTAATTCATGTCATTATAGGTCAAATTTCACAACAGAATTTAGGCCTATCCTAAAAGAGTACACCTGAAAAATGGTTGACATTCCGGGGAAATGAAAAATGTGTAGTCAAAAACACTAATGGAAGAAATATAAATATGACAGAGTTAATTTTGAAGGAAAATGGTTAACAAAGAAGTTCCCCTGTCGGCATTGAGATTCTTGGAAACTGATGAGTGTGAATGTTGATTGGCTAATGTCAATTCGGGTGCTATTCAATGATGTGAATCTTAAATTACCAATAGCATGTGCAGCTTGATGATAATGCTCTAGCTGGGATTTGAACTCTCAACCTAAGGATCACAAGTAGAAGGCATTATCCCATTGAGCCACAGACAATCCTAAACTCACTTTCACATGATGAAAATGTGTATTGGTAAACACACAACATCAAGAAAACTCCAAGCACACATTTCACAAGAGAATTAAGAGCTTTTTAGAAAGAGTACAGATCTCAAAATTTGCACTGCTAATGGTATCCACCTAATGATGGTTGTGTGGTTGTTATACAATAACAAAATAACTCGTATAGGAATATAGGTGATATAGGAAAAAAGGGCTGAGTGGTCCAACTTTATTGGACTATATCTCTGAAATGGAACATATCAAAATTATTTTGATAACTTTTGTGAGGCTTGGTCTAAACATTGTCTATGAGAATTTTGATGAAGATGAGATGATATTTGAAGCCTGTGAAACTTTTTATAATATTTGGGTTTTCTATAAATTTGTGGCAAAGGTTTTTAGAGCATAAGACGAGGGTCAAAAAGATGCATCTGAGTTTAGAGATTAATATGATGAAAGAATTTTGGAGTCTAGGTCAATCTGGTAAGGAGAAATAAGCATAATTCACTATTTTGACAATAGCGCCACCTTTGGGTGCTGTAGCTCAAATTTTGGGTTATGGGTAGTGGGGGGTACTGTAACCATACCTGAAAATGTAAAGTTTCTAGGACTTTAGGGTTTAGGCTGCAGTATAACTTTTACAGAATTTTGGGGAAAACTGAACGGCACAGAAACAATAAGGGTCCCGCAGCTGTGCTGCTCGGACCCCTAATTATGGCAGATGACAAAAGAACAATTTTCAGGTCTTCAATCAGGGCATCAGCAAGCATAACGGCAGACACACATCATACTACTACTAAGTGTGTAATGTAATAGTATCAGCATTATATGTGCCGTCATGAATAAAAACAGTATTCAGACATTTCATTTCAGTATTCAGTATTTTTTCTTTTTCTGTTTTCTTTTTATAGAAATACTTTTTCTATTGTGACATTAATTGTAATTGTATTGTAAGCAAAATTCATATAAATCAGTAGTATGTCATGATTATGATGTTTATTCTATGTGGCTCTGACTGTAGAATGAAATACAAACCTATAGAGGGCTAGTCGTGCTAAATTACCAATTCCGTGATATACCATGAAACCGTCAAAATCGTAAAAAATACTGTGATACTCATTTTTGGTCATAGCGCCTAGCACTACGTATACTCTGAGATTAAAACTTTTCAGTATATGGTATAAGAAAATAAATAAGTGAGAAGATCCCTTACCATGAGTGCCCAGATGCCATTAATCCTCAGAGCTGGACTTTCACTCTGTGTGAGACTACAGAGTAGGTCAATAACTCCAGATTCTAGGATAGGCTGCACAAATAGAAACATAAAACAAGAAATGAGCATTATCACAAGAAATGTGTCATAAAGAGGCTAAACACTTACATCATCCACTTTTTAAAGATATTCCCTTGTAGTTAGTTTGTTTAATTTTCCCTTAGGGAAATTTCTTTACACATATTTTATGTACATTGTCATGTCTTCCTTCACATTTTTACAAACAGTGTAGTACATCACATGGCATAAGAGACAACAGACATTTAAGACGAAATACATAAATACAAACAGACAAAGAGTAAAACATACATCACAGGTGTGGTTGCATATGAGAAGTTGGGATCAGGTGGCATGTATTATGAATATGGCTTTGTTTTGTTTAGGGTTATGATGGCTGAAGGGATTAGGCTTCTGCTTAAGCAGGCTTTGTTGCACCTTATACCTCTGAATCTCCTTCCAGATGGCAGGAGTGAGAAGTAGTGGTTGAGTGGGTGTGTGATGTCCTGGGATATTGCATGTGCAATCTGTGTGATGGCCTTGCTGTTTTGTTCTTGTAGATTGGGGGTGTGCAGACCTATTATTTTGGTGGCAGTGTTGGCTATTTGAATGAGTTTGTTGCATTTTTTGACCGTGAGCATGTTGAACAGGTGGAGCAGTATAGTAAAATGGGTTGTACAGTAGGAGTAGGTTATTTGACATCTACTAACATAGTCAAAACTGCACGAAATTGGAAGTGTAGGATCATTATGCCAAGTTTCGTGGAATTCCGTTCATGAGGGGCCACACAATAAATTAATTTATGTTACTATACACCAACTGGCCTGTAGGTGGCCGGAGACAGTTTTCTGTGAATATCTCGAGAACCGTAGGGCCTAGGAGTGCTAAATGCCCTAAATCTTTATTAAGCCTAAAATGAAAATAGGTTAAAACAAACTTGCCCTCAAATAGAATAGATTTCATCAAGGAAGTAAAAAACGAGACTGGAGTTGAAAGTGTGTTTTGGGTGCGTCTTATGCACTTTATGCGTCTCTCTGCACCTGTGTGTGTGTGTGTGTGTGTGTGTGTGTGTGTGTGTGTGTGTGTGTTTGCATGGGAATGTGTGCGGGTGTGAGTAGGCCTATGTGTATTCGTTGTCAGGGACGTCGTTAGGCTTACAGTATTTTGGGGGGGCTGAAGCCACCAAAAAATATTGTAAAAATATGCGTCCAAATTCACTTCTATTATTCTCTCTTGAATTGCTCACAGATTACTTATCAGCTTTTGAGTGATATTAGCGGCTAAGTGCTGATAAACGGGTCGCATTTTGGGGCTAGCTTATGTTTCTCTGCTCTGGCGTGTGACTCCAGCACCTTCCAGAGTCCCATTTTTTGCAAAGTTTGCAGCGAGCCTCGTACCTGGAGCTGAGTACCGCTTGTAACCAACACCGGAGATCGCTGTGATCTAGCCATTCTCGTTGAAAGTACACTTTCCTATTTTCCACATGTAGCCGAACATTAACAAACTCTGAGGAGACGCAGACGTATTCCGCGGGCAGGTATTGCATTTTTCACAGGATTTGTTTTGTAGATTTATCACCGCATAGCTTACGTACCAACACCAATATCCCCCAGAAAGAACTACAACACACCGAACCAACATTCTGAGGGCAGCGTTCTGCTGGTTTTGTTACAATTGTAGCAAAGACGCTAGAGCTCCGCTTTGTAGGCTACAACTCAACACTTTTTTGCTACTTTGTAATAACTTTCTGCTGTCAGCGTTTCTGGAAATGAATGATGGTAAAACATTTTTTAGACCTGACTAAATTAAATTTAAGACCTCGGATGTTTTAAGGCCTTAAATTTAAAGTTCAGAATTTTAGACTTTTTAAGACCCTGCAGGAACCCTGTTTCAACGAGACTACGTACTTGTCTGTACGATCAAGTATGAAAAATCATGAAATTAAATGTCATCATATTTACAGTCTATACTTCTCTGTGTTCACCTGTGCACCCATTACTCTCGTATGAATTACTCGCGACCCCGTGATCGCATAGCCTGGCTAGCGCCACCACTTCTCAATGAGACGTGGTCTGGGAACCAAACGTTCATTTTCTCGTATTTGAAAAAAAATGCCCAGATCCGTTTATTGGGTGCCACGGATGTCTATCAAATGCGTCTGTGCATAGCTTATCATCGTCTTGCTCTTCCCCCTGTTCTGTGATTGGTTCCCTATCTCAGGCGAAAATTTGCTCCATGGTCTCCAGGCTGCCTTAGCAGCGTGAATCAAATCGCGCGCAAGGCAGCATGGGAACACCCAGGCTAGTGATCGCATAGATATGGCAAGCATGTCAGATGAAAGAGGAGACACAGAGCTATCCATTTGTACGAAGTATATTGATCCTTCTGGGTTATAAAAACAGACGAAGTGACTGCAAAATAATAACTTCATATAGCTCAACTTACCCACGTTTGTGTGTGTTTTTGTGGCAAAGCATGCTCATAATCTCCAATGATATCATGTGTTTCTCTATGGCAAAGCATGTTCATAATCTGTTTTTTTCAGGTCCTAGTAAATTCCTGCATGGTATCCAATTCAAGGCTCACATTGCATCCCAATTTGTTCAAGAAAGAAACACTTTTTGCCTTTACTTTGTTAATAGCAATGCGGTAGAAAGTTGTAGAGAATCATCATGAGTGCACACACAGGCTAATGTGCAAAGTCGGGTCAATCAGGTCAGATCAGTTCGTGTCACAGATATGGATGCAGAAAGGTCCTTTTTCATCACTAAATAAAAAATGCCATTTATTTCTGTAAGGCGCACATCACATATCTCTGTAAATTGCTCAGCCCCCTTCCACCATGGGTCTTATATTGTAAGATATATATAATAATTTTTATAATACGCTTTTTGTATTTGTATTATTTAAACATCTAAATAAAATCAATGCAAGTATTAATACATGAAATTGTGGCACATCTGGGTAGCCTAGCCTCTGCTGGAAAAAAAACACCCCAATATATAGTATATGTGTGTATGGCACTTACAATGACCAGAATAAATGCTTCTAACTAAAGGTAGTGAAAATGTCCTTAAAGGTCACATTCACTGAGAAACCGTTCAATACTTGTTACTTTCGAAATACTATAGCTCACTCCAAGTTGCATATGCATGCTGCACGTGAAAATGATCTTCTGCCCCCATTGCCCGCATTAGCCAATGAAAGAAAATACACGGAAAAACAAGTGAATCAGAAAGAGCCCTTCCCAATGACGCCGAAGGAAAACTGACTATTCATGGCCTCGCCCACCTTGGCTTGTGACCGCCTACAGGAAGACTGGAAGATTTTGCGGCTAGGGGATTGTCTCTCTGCAGCTAGTAGGAGCTAACAGCAAGTTGCAAACATGGCGGAAAAAAAATCGTGCCTGTTTTATTTCTGCCAATAACACATCAATGTTGCATGTCTTGCCTTAGAAACATGAGTTGAGGAAGAAATGGTTCGGATTTATCGTTGGAACACCACCACCGAAGTAGTGCAACATTAGTTCTGTGTTCCAATCATTTCGACCACACTCACTGCCTTAGAAAGTGGTTTTGCATCGATGTTCTGAAAACCTGGTTCCAGCTCACAGGCTGTAAGTACAAACAAACTTTTCCACCTAACGTCTGTTACAAAATAGCAGGTTCATATTCTTCACGTTAGCATGCATAAAAAGGGTACAAGCTAGGCTTAGGCTAGCCTATATTACAGGAAGCTACACCAGGCACGTAACTGAAGTGTTCTGTTCGCGACGTGTAAAATCAGAGAATGCCTAATAGGAAGGTCTCTGGTAAACTCCATTAGAGGAATGGTCTATTTTCCCGAACGTAGCCTACAGGCCACTAACACGCCAGGTGTAGCTACTTCCATTGATTAGGCCTATTGGAAGCTAATTGTTGCAGTACATAACGCGAACGGAATGCTTCAGTTACGTGCCTGGTGTAGCTACACTCATAAGAAACTGACCACACTACCCAGAGATTTAGCTTGTTGAACCTATAGTCTTCTAACCTAAGCGTTAAACCACAAATAATAATATTAGCAACAATATTTTATGCTCAACTAAGTACGGGTATTGTTCTAGTCTGCGTAGCGTCCACACTGAGGCATTGACATTCTGTAGAAAATATTACAGATTCAGGCCCCCAGGTATTGATTCGAATGGCATTATACATGTGGATGGGTCTGAGAATGTTTTCTGCAGGGTAACATACAATACTACTACCATAGATCAAGCTGCTTCATGCAATAGCATGACTTATGCTTATAGTTCTATTCCAACGTTGATTTCTACCCAACGTATAGTAAAAAGAAAAGACAAATTTAAAACTACATGTAGAAACATAACAAATATTCTTTCCATACCTCAGCATATTCCTCAAAAGCCAGAGGCATTTTCAGCTAACATGGGTTTACTAAATATAGGTGCACTTACTACCAAAACCTTTGCAATCAATGATTTTATTAGTGAAAAAAGATTGAAAAAAAAAATTGGATTTTCTGTTTCTTGTTGAAACCTGGCTGACTTCAGACAGCAAAGCTGTTCTTGTTGAAACTTGTCCCACAAATTATAATTTCTTCCACTCAATTAGACAAGGCAAACGAGGTGGTGGAATTGCCTCCATTCTCTCAAACAAATATAGTTGCACTAGAGTCAACTTTGGCGAATTCGCTTCCTTTGAGTATATTGCCCTCACTCTGAAGGCTGACCCAGCTGTACTTCTATTAACCTTATACCGCCCTCCTAAACTATGGACTGGCTTTCTCGACCAGTTTTCTGAACTTATGTCGCTCACCATCACTAGCTATGATCGGATAATTGTAAATGGCGACTTCAATATTCATGTCAATAAGACAACTGATGCTAAAGCCAGTAAGTTCCTTAATGTGTTGGACAGTTTAGAGCTAAAGCAGCATGTTACAGGACCCACCCACAACCTTGGCAACACCCTCGATCTAGTCATTTCTAGAGGGATAGAAGTCACAGACTTATCAGTAAATGATATAAATATGTCTGATCATCATTGTGTATCTTTTAATATAGTACTACATACTCCAAAAATTCATCCCGAAATTGCAATCAAATCGCGACTCTTGGACATTAGAGCAGAACAGCAGTTCATAGCTCTTATAGACTCCATAAATTTAGATATTTTACATCATCCCATTGATCAAATGGTAGAGGCTCTCAATCGTGAGTTAGGCGCTCTGCTTGACAGAGTGGCACCCTTAAAAGACTAAAAAAAGGCCCTGTAGCAAACTGACACCTTGGATGAGCGAAAATATCCATGATCTAAAAAAAGATCATGTAGAAAAGCTAAGAGAACGTGGAGAAAAACTAAGTTACAGGTTCACCGTGCCATTCTAAAAGAAAAAATAGCAAATTATAATAGAGCTATTCGGAATGAGAGGAGGAACCACTTCTCTAAGGTAATTGCTGAAAACAGTGGAAACTCTAGGGTGTTGTTCTCTACCATTGATAGGCTATTGCATCAAACACCTTTTTACATTACATTACATTACATTACATTACATTTGGCTGACGCTTTTTAACCAAAGCGACTAACAACATGGTAAACAGTAAGTTTTTAGAACAATTCTCACAATTTTAGGACAGTTTAAAAAAAACATTAGAGTACAGTAAGAATAAGTCGTCGGTGAGTGCTGTTTTTTTAACAGTTACTTGTCAGTTTAAAACGGCTGGTGAGTGCTAGGATCAGTAAGACTTGTTGTAAGTGTTGCTATGAGAGTAGATGTTCTCTAAAGAGCTGGGTCTTCAGGAGTTTTTTGAAAGTGGAAAAGGATGTCCCTGCCCTTGTAGGAACCTTTTGATACACTCAGTCAGGCATCCTCTCTAAGATGCGAAGAATTTGCAGACTTCTTCAAAAACAAAGTCATTTCTATAAGGGAGGCTATTGGTAACACAAGTAATATGTTTGATAGTACACCCAAAACAGCCCCCAAAATTAAGGTCCTTTAGCACTATTACTCAATCTGACCTTGGTAAAATTATAACTCAAACCGGCTCCTCAACATGTGTTTTAGATCCAATCCCTACTAGATTCCTCAAAAAAGTATATGATAGCTTAGTTCCCTTTTTTCTCAAGGTAATAAATACCTAATTAGAAACAGGTATATTTCCAACTGCTTTTAAAACCACTGTTGTGAAACCTTTACTTAAAAAGTCAAATCTTGACCATACCAATCTGAGCAACTACAGGCCTATATCAAATCTATCGTTTTTGAGCAAAGTACTTGAAAAAGTTGTTTGTAATCAGTTAAATACCTTCCTCAACTAAAACAGTATCCTTGAAAAATTCCAATCAGGTTTTAGATCAAATCACAGCACAGAAACGGCTCTAGTAAAAATAGTCAATGATCTCAGACTGGCTACTGACTCAAACAAAGTCTCAATCCTTATTCTTCTGGATTTGAGTGCGGCATTTGACATCATTGATCATAGCATCCTAATTCACCGCCTTTAAGAAGGGGGTGGGTCTCTCTGATAATGCTCTAAACTGGTTTCAAACCTACATTACTGGCAGAGATTTTTATATCAGTCTAGGAGATCATGTATCTGAAAAACATGACTTGCCTTTTGATGTGGCCCAGGGAGCTGCCTTGGTCCCCTGCTATTTTTTCTATATATGCTTCCATTGGGAAACGTCATAAGTCAGCATAATGTAAACTTCCACAGCTTCATGAATGATACCCAATTGTATATTTCTGTGGAGCCAACTAACCTTAGATGGCCTTTGCTCCCTCACTGCATGCCTAACCTCCATTAATCAGTGGATGAGCAAAACATTTTTGAAACTAAATGATGACAAAACAGAGGTACTTCTGGTTGGACCAAAACTAAAGTGAGATATTATTCTTAGTAATCTGGGGAACTTGGCGCACCAGGTCAAACCAAAAGTAACAAGCCTCGGTGTCATCTTAGATGCAGAGTTAAGTTTTAAGCCCCATATCAGTAAAGTTACTCAGACAGCCTATTTCCACTTGAGAAACATTGCCAAAGTCGCGGCCCTTTTAACTCAACAAGATGCAGAAAAACTAATTCACGCCTTTATCACTAGCAGGTTAGACTACTGCAATGCACTTTTCACTGGTCTTCCAAAAAAACATTGAAAGAAACTGGCACTCATACAGAACTCTGCGGCTAGACTTTTAACTAAGACTAAGAAGAGAGAACACATCACCCCTCTGTTGGCTGAACTGCACTGGCTCCCTATTTCCTATAGAATTGATTTTAAGGTTATGTTAATTACTTACAAAGCTCTGAATGGCATAGCACCTTCATATATCTCTGAGCTTTTAATATCTTATCAACCACAAAGGAAAATTGGATCATCCAATTCTAATCTTTTAATCGTACCCAAAGTGCTCCACAAACAAAGTGGAGAAGCTGCTTTTATCCATTATGCCCCCAAACTATGGAACACCCTGCCTCTGTACATCAAGCAGGCGAGTTCAGTAAATATTTTTAAAAAAGATCTGAAAACATACCTGTACAGGAAAGCTTTTAGTTAACTCATCTTATCCTGTAGACTACTTTTTCAGATTATTCTACATCTGCTACTATTGGAGGGCGCAGCCAGCCAGAAGCAGATGGGCTCCCCCTATTTAAGTCAGGTTCTGCTCAAGGTTTCTTCCTGGAATATGGGAGTTTTTCCTTGCCACAGTTGCCATATGGCGTGCTTGTGGGGGGTAAGAGGGTTAAGGCTGCCAGTCTTATGACGTCATTTTCTATATTTTTTATATGTTGCTGAGTGGATCATAAACAGTCCCAGCAATGAAGAAAAGTGATTGATAATGACTGACTGACTATTATTGTGTTACATGCTTCAAATGTAAAGCACTTTGAGCTGCATTCTGTGTATGAAAGGTGCTATACAAATAAAGCTTATTATTATTATTATTATTATTATTATTATTATTATTATAGTCTAAACAGGGAAAATCAAAAACACAATACCCCTGCACTATTAGGCTAAGTTCCTATCACTAGAGCTCAGGTATTTACACTTCAGTCTAATTTATGTCTTCTTGCCATTATTACATTGACATACAATGATGTTTTGTTTGATTACTTGCTGTTTACTTAGTGTTTTGTATGTCTTCCAGAGCACATCCTCATGTCAGGCTACACAGCTTTCTAGCCTACATTAGATCATCACGTTAGAAGCAAAGGTTTGTGATCTAACTTATATTGTTGTGCTAGTTAGTTTCTAGAAGTCTTTTTCTAGTAGGCTAATACAGGTTATGTGCTCGTCAATGTTTTGGAAAGTCAATTCATGGGTTTCTTCAGGTAACTTTCCACAGGTGTATAAAATCAAGCACCTCGATTATGAATGCAGACTGCATGGTGCTTGATTAATACACCTGTGTAAATGGACCTGATGAAACCCATGAATTGCATAACAGATAGAATTGATATTACCGAATGTCTTCTTGTGGGTGTGCTACTTAGTACATCATACACCTTACTAAAATATTTTTGTTTCCATTGTGCCAGTACAGTTTTGTGAGATAGTGAATGTCCTGTGTACTATTAGTATCTTGTAACTTGACAGTAATACACATTTATTTACTTTAGGTACCCAAACAGAATACTTCATGAAAAGTATGAGTATTGATACAAGCACTTCGGATACACCATGGGCATGGGGGCCTGCTACCTCTACTGCCATCAAGCCTGTTCATCCAAGGCCAGCTAGAAGACCTCAGGTTGATCAAGAGAGGAGGATGAAAGCGACATCTCCACAATAACACCTGATGGCTCCACCTATGGCCCAGCGCAATCAAAGAGCAATGTAATAAAATCATCACAGCCAACGAATGTGTTTTGTTTGTTGTCCCTTCGGATCCCCAGGACAATACAAGCCGAAACAACAACTCAGACCTTTTCCCCTAAATAATCCCAGCACCAACTTACAAAGGATCTGTAGGCCAGATGTCTGCATCGTCTGGCAAAAAGAGGACATTGTTAATTCTGTGCATAGTTTGGATGTTCTTGTTTTGTGTTTGCATTATTTTAAAGGAGAATTCCGGTGTGATATTGACCTAAAGTGTATTGAAACATGATACCGAGTGTGAACGTATGTCTCATAGCCCATCTCGGCTTCTCCCCTGCACTCCAAAATCTGGCGCTAGTTAGCCGATGCTACCAACAGCTTTTTCAATAGTGGTGCTTGACATCGGGCTAGCCATGCAAATAAATCACTGTTTTACACCCATTTCACGAGGGCTCAATGTATCTCCACACTTCATTGGTAGACTTCCGAGGGCCCTGACATTTAAAACGAGACATTGAGAACTTTGAAAAAGCACTGGTAGTTTACTTACAAGACAATTTATACAGACAGTATCTTCATGAAGTTTAGCGTTTACAGCCATCTTGAATTTAGTCACGATAAGTCGAGCAACGAGTAAGAATGAACAGCTATGATAAGGGATCAGATTCCAAAAATAATTCAGTGGAAATGCATGGATTCCAGTTGCTGCTACTGGAAGAAACTGGAATCCATGCATTTCCACTGAATTATTTTTGGAATAGTATACTATAGTATTCCTATAAGATTACTGTAATATTTAGTCCCAAAATACTATAAGATTCCTATAGTAGGCTACTTTTTCTGTCATACGTGACAGAAAACAACTTGAGTAGGCTAACCTCTGCCAATGTCAGGCTATCAAAGCCATAGTTCTCATTACCGGAGAAGTCTTGCAGCACACATTCTCTGCTTCTGTAGGCATTCTGGTACAATTCCAGCAAAATATAGCTAGGTAGGCGTGTTTGCATTTAGATCTATATATATATTGGGCTATGACCAAGTGGTCTTTCAATGATGGTATCATGGAATTCAAACCATAACTATCTAGCAATTCTGATAGCATTAGCAGGCTAGGTCAGTGGCTGAACTGCATTTAGGGTGCTTACCTGTGTTGTGAAGTAAAATATCTACTAGGAAGATTGCAAAGACTTTTGACTGTGTAAAGAAATAGGTCTTTATTTTAAAACGTTTCCAACTGTTTATTACTTGAAAGCAAGATGACGATTGTCACAAACATTTACCTCTTTTAGGAGAAATTTTAAGCTGTCAGGCAATTGTTACCATTCTATAGGTACCTTCTGAGCCTACGTCATTACGTTCACTGGAGGCAAAACAAACCATCACCTCAGCTGGGAAGCTAAACAAACAGTCATATTCGGGAGGCTAAAGGTTTGTCGAACCGAAAAAGTCATCGGTTAAATTTGAAATAAGTAGGCCTAGGCTACACTTTCCAGTGAGAACGTAGTTCGTTTGACTCACGATAACCCAAGCCTTGTATCGGAACCTCACATATTAGCCTACCAATGGAGTCCTGTATTTCCAACCTCTTTACATGTATGTCACTTATTCATTTCTATACAAACCAAGACTGCGGATTCCTAAAAAAGCATGGCGCCCACACCATAAGTGTATCTAAATAAGCTATGTAGCCTACCAAAAAATTAATTTTACTGTGACTCGAAGAGCTAAACCAAATCCTTGATTAGTTACTAGGCTACTACTGTGTAAGGCCCAGCACTAACTCCGAGCGTGGTAAACAAAATTGGATATTTCAGGCAGTAAAAGCCCCGGTAAGAAACAAACTAGATTTTGTTCAAATCTAGACACCTATGGCTACTGAAAAAATGTGAGGTTCATTTATCAAATGTTATTTTGAAGTATTAAAAACATTGTTGTTTTAGAATTTTCAAGCGAAATGGTTGGTAATTAGCACGTTTGCAATACATCTTTGCCTTGAGACATGGGCGGGCGCTGGCTCGGTAAAATGTCGGTTCGGCAAACACAAAACTCACCACGTCATTGTAGGCCTATTGTAAGTCTTGGACATGACCATTTAGGAGATAGTTATATACATTCAATGATTTATACACCCTCAGCTTCTCCTTACTGTAGACACTCGGTTTTTCAATAATGTCCGGCCATTCAACTGATGGCAAACCTGTCTTTCCAATCACTGACGGTATTGGGTCTGTCAGGATGGTCCCATCTGATAATGTAGCCTTAGTTTTTTCAAATAATCCTCCCGATCACGTACACTGAGTGTATGTACGTATTGTTTTATATCGTTACACATTTTAGCAAAGATTTTAGATTACTGTCTGATTTTAGCCGCCTCACTAGTACTATTCAAATAGCCGCCTCACTATCCAAACGATTGTTTCTGCCTCCAGTGACGTCACGCCCACCCGAATGTTTATGTTTTCACCACCGTTGCGAAGGGGTCTATTAAACCAACGTTCACCGACAAACGATCAGGAAGCGGTTCTTCTTCCTACTCGAATACTAGGATCAAACACATGAAGTTGTATCTCCGAAGACATTTTGTGCAACAGTTTTGACTGGAGTTTTAGCCAGGTTTTAGCACTGTAAAGTTGAATATGGAGCATAGCACAGGCAGAACCGGATGAGGGGCGCACTGGAGGAAGCGTCCACAGTACTGTTAGCCAATCAGAGGTGAATTCATTAGCATGTCATTAATATTCATGACTAGAGGCGAAATCCAGTCGTTCCTCCCCGCCCACCTTCCCCACCAAACTAGAACAGCATGAAACAGACGCAGGACAGCATTTTTTTCACCAAAACCGGCATTCATCAATACTACAGACCACTGCAAAATTAATGAAAAAACAATGAGATGACACCTTTAAAACAGTCTAGGGTTCTAAAAGTTAAACAGCTTCTCACAGTCCCTCATTCAAGACTTAAAACAAGAAGGGATCGGGCCTTTTCTGTAGTTGCCCCAAGGCTCTGGAACACCCTTCCACCACACATCAAGTCCTGTCCGACAGTTGCTAGTTTTAACAGAAACTTTCTAATGAGGAGACACAGCACTCAAAAAATCCTTTATAGAAATGCATGGGGTTAGAAATGGAGGAGAAATCAAAAATAATAAATAAAAAGTTCTATGGAGATGTGCAAAAGTTGGAGAAAGTCAGATATGTGTGTGTGTGTGTGTGTGTGTGTGTGTGTGTTTTGACGTGTGATGAAATAAGAAAATAAATTAAAGGTCTATAGCATAGGGTGAGGGATGTAAAAGTGCTAAAAGTCTTGTAGGTGTGTGTGTGTGGGGGGCTGTGTGCTGTAAGTATGTAGAGGATGTGTGTAGGAGAAGATCCTGAAGACAATGTGCTGTGTATGTAGGGAGGGGGGGGGGGCAGTGTGCAGCAAGTAGAGGAGGCTTACTGTAGCAAGCAGTGTGCTGTATGTGAGATGATGACAGTGATGTAAGTGTGTGTGTTTTTTGTGTGTGTGTTGGGGATGGGGGTGGGGTGGGGGGTGGGGGGGGGGGCAAAGGCTAGGCAATCAAGGACATGGGTAGATGGAGGAGAAATCAAAAATAATAAATAAAAAGTTCTATGGAGATGTGCAAAAGTTGGAGAAAGTCAGATGTGTGTGTGTGTGTGTGTGTGTGTGTGTGTGTTTTGACGTGTGATGAAATAAGAAAATAAATTAAAGGTCTATAGCATAGGGTGAGGGATGCAAAAGTGCTAAAAGTCTTGTAGGTGTGTGGGGGGGGTCATGAGTGCTGAGGAGTGAATGAGTACAAAGTCAGTATAGTGTGAGTTCAGAGTTGGGAAATGTTTGAGAGTGCTGAAGAGTGAATGTGTGCAAAGTCAGTATAGTGTGAGTTCAGAGTTCAGATGGCCTGGGGATAAAAACTTCTCCTGAGTCTCTCAGTTCTGGCTTTGTGACTACATAGGCGTCTTCTTGATTTCAGCGGTAGAAATAATCCATTGTTAGGATGAGAAGAGTCCTTCAGAATCTTTTGGGCTCTTAGGAGTACTCTTCTGGAATAGATATCTTGTAGAGCAGGGAGTTCAGTTCTTATAGTACGTTCAGCTGAGCGCACTACTCTCTGCAGAGTACTATAATCTCTAACTGTGGAGTTCCCATACCAGGTGATGATACTACCAGTTAGAACACTCTCAACCGCTGAAGTGTAGAAGGCCTTCATGATGGATGTAGAAACTTTGAATTTCCTTAGCTGACGAAGGAAGTTGTCTGGACTTCAGAACATATTGAGTGTTAACAGTCCATGTTAGGTCTTCAGTAATGTGGACACCAAGGTATTTAAAACTTGTGACTCTCTCTACAGGTTGCCCGCTGATCATAAGTGGGGTGTAACTGTAGTTCTGCTGCTGCCTTCTGTAATCCACTACCATTTCCTTGGTTTTATTGATATTCAGTGTCAAGCTGTTAGATTGACACCACTGTGCCACCTCATCAACCTGATCCAAGTAGAGCTGTTCATTGTTGTTACTAATCAGGCCCAAGATCACTGTGTCATCTGCAAACTTGATGATGGAGGTATGACTACTGTTGGCTTTGCAGTCATGTGTGTAGATGTTGTACAGCAGTGGACTCAAAACACAGCCTTGGGAAGCACCAGTGCTGATGGTTAATGAGTCAGATGTCAGACCCCCCACTCTAACCACTTGTGAACGGTTGGTGAGGAAGTCAAATATCCAGTGACACAGGGTGGTGTTCAGTCCTAAGGCCTTCATCATTGTGACCAAGGTGAGAGGTACTATCGTGTTGAATGCTGAACTAAAGTCAATGAACAGCATCCTCACATAATTCCCATTCCCCTCCTCCAGGTGAGTTAAGGTGGTGTGCATGAGGTTTGAGATGGCATCCTCTGTAGACCTGTTGGCTCTGTAAGCAAATTGGAGGGGGTCGAAGGAGGCAGGGAGGGATGAGCAGATTATGTTTTTCACAAACTTCTCAAAACACTTCATCACTGTAGACGTCAGGGCTACTGGGCGGTAGTCATTCAGACATGATGGACTTTTGTTTTTCGGTACTGGAACAATAACAGACTGCTTGAGGCAAGTAGGAACTGTCTCCAACTGAGCCAATGATGTGTTAAAGATATAAGTGAACACAGGAGCTAACTGAGCAGCGCAGGATTTCAAAACCCTGTTAGAAATTCCATCCGGTCCAGCAGCTTTTCTACAATTAACCCTCCTAAAGGCATTGCTCACATCGACCTCAGAGACACAGAAAGGTGCATCCTCATTTGCTTCACATGCTGCAGCTAGTGCAAGATAGTCTGTGTTGTGAATATACCATGCCAAGTATGTGTTGTGATCTCGCCACTGGAACAAGGTTGGTGTCGTGAAGCCTTGCACACGCACATTTCTGCTGAAATAGATGCCTGATAAGTGCCCAAAAAGCGTTACAATATGGCCGCTGGGTGGAGAGTCTTGCCTGAAAGGACTTTGGTTTTAAATCCAACTTAAAGACCTTCCTCTTCTCTCTTGCTTTTACTTCCTCCTGAGACCTCCTCCCTCTCATGCACTTTCCTTTCCTTTATGCTATTTTATTATCATTATTACTTTTATACTTTCAATTGCATGTTTGTTAATTGTGTTCTATTGTTTTTATAAATGCTTATTTATTTATTGCACTTCATCTCTATTTATTTGAATTAATCTTTTATGCCTTGTTACCTGAACTTATATTTTATTTTTATTATTTGAAATCCTTTTTTTTATCCTTTTTATAATTCTGGGCTCCTCTTTTACCTATGTGTGTACAATTAACTACCTATCTGCCTTACCTGTGAAGCACTTTGGGTCAACTCCTGTTGCTTTTAAATGTGCTATACAAATAAAGTGACTTTGATCAGCTACAAACAAGTGGCAGACAGAGCATGATGTCACTTATAGGCTATCAGAGATTGTGTCATATCGTTGCAAATTTAGATGCATCATTCCACAAAATAATGTGTCTCTATCACCAAGTTATTCAATATAACAAGCTAATGTAGCCTTAACTCAAAACAGCTGTTAGGCTTATGCAATTTTAAGCTGTAAAAAATATCACATGCAGCCATGCTTAAATTCTGCTCATTGCACATTTATTCTAATGTAATATAATAAAATATTCAGCATTCATTATTATTATTGAATGCTTAGCTGGAATAATGTTTTTCCCTAAGAAATCAAGGATTAAATTATTAAAATCAAAGTAAAAAAAAATCAAAGTGTCAAAGTAGCCTAGTTAGGCTATCGGTTTCCTAAAGGATCACTTCCACTACCACGATCATGTAGTAAAGTTGTTAAGGCTAGGCCTTTATAATATTAAAAAGTCGTTATTTGGCGTGAACAACGCGTTTCGCAAGTTGCTTCATCAGGTTCACAAAATATACCCTCCAGTGTGCAATGTATACTACTTTTTGACTTTTCAATAGTTAGACTGCACACCATCAGCACCTGGAGCAAGAAGGGCTGTGCACAGGGATTTTGACCTATATAATATTACTTAATATAATATACTGCCTATGAAGGTAAGCAAATCTTGAGTAAAATGTGTCAAAGTATTTATCGGTCTCCTAAGGTAAACTAATCCACTCCTCCATGTTTGCGCTATCGGTCCATTCTCTTGCGGTCACATAAATTACTGACCCCACCTCACTAGATCTACATAGGCTATCTACCTTATCTACCTCGCTGGACCTAGGCTCCCCCTTGCTGGGCGTAGGCTCCTTCCACTTGGATATAGCCAAATACCACAAAACTGTAGCTTAAACTGTTTTGAGATATATAAATGCATGTTGCAGCATCCCCTATGGAAGAACTTTCATGAAATTTGTTTGATGTAGCGATGCTATGAGTCAAATTTTATTTCAAGTTTGAATAAGATCATCAAAAGATTTTGTGAAGGATTAGATTATTGTGAAGGATTAGATTATTTCACTCACCATGTGGTGAGTGGTGAGTGGCGCTACACCACAAATGAGTCGTTATGAACTAGGGCAGGGATGGGCAACTTTGATGATAGAAAGGGCCACATAATTGCCCTCTCGCTGCCAGAGAGCCAGATGTGACCGCGCACGTCCACCACTGGGATATCAGGAATCAGGGGTATTAAATATATATGCAGTATGTCTGTACGGTTTATTAAACTAACATGCATTAATTTAATATTTTCTATACTCAAATGCATTTTTAATATTGCTTCTATTCACCAATGAATAAACTAAAAAGTATTACACATTCACAATAATCTTTTTTCCACTGTAATGGGTAATAGTGACGTAAAAAAAGGCTCTGTTGTTAGTGTATCTTTACCAGGGTTCCCAAATGTAGAATTCCATGACCTTTCCCTGAATTTCCATGACCAATCGGGATATTAAAAAATGGGCATTGATAAATCAGGTAGGGCTAACTACAACCATTTTAAACATGCAATAGTGCAGCCCCTGCTTAAAAAGCCAGAGCTTGAGGACACTGACTTAAACAATTATACAGTAGACCCATCTGAAAATTGCCCTTTCTTTCTAAAATCCTAGAAAAGGTTGTCTTTCAACAACTCCAATCCTTTCTATCAGAGAATGAGATGTTCGACATCTTCCAGTCTGGATTCCGACCTAAACACAGCACAGGAATCTGCTTTAATTAAAGTCACTGACGACTTGTTACTATCAGTGGATGCAAAGAACTATGCGTTACTTATGTTGCTAGATCTTAGTGCCGCCTTTGACACTGTAGATCACTGCATTCTTTTAGAGCGCCTTGAGCACTGGGTTGGAATTTCAGGTACTGTCAATGGTTTGCTTTCTTCTTAGAGGGAAGAATGGTACTTCATCTGCCTCCTTATTTTATGGTGTTCCACAGGGATCAGTGCTTAGTTGTATTTTATTCTCACTGTACAAATTGCCACTCAGTCAAATTATGAAAAAGCATGGTATATCCTATCATTGCTATGCGGATGATACACAACTGTATCTCCCATTTAAATGTGGTTCCTCTGGTGCTCTAAACCCATTGCTTGATTGCCTAAAAGAGATTTAAACAATGGATGTCGACCAATTTTTTAAAACTGAATGAATCCAAAACAGAAATTCAGTTTTTTGGTTCACATGAAGCTGCAAATAATGCAATTAGTGAACTAGGGTCTTTTGCCAGATATGTAAAACCTTGTGCAAGAAATCTTGGCTTTCTACTTGACCCTGATTTTAAATTGGAGAAATAGATTAATTCTGTTGTCAAGTCATCTTTTTACCACCTTAGAATCTTAAGTAAAGCCAAAACTATGTTTTCTTTCAAAGACTTTGAGATATTGATTCATGCCTTTATTTCATCCCGCCTGGACTACTGTAACTCTCTTTATTTTGGTGTCACTCAGACCTCTCTATCCCGACTTCAGATGGTGCAAAATGAAGCTGCAAGGCTGCTCACCAAGTCTAAAAAGACACAACATATTTCTCCAGTTTTGAAATCCCTGCAATGGTTACCAGTGAAATTTAGAGTAGATTACAAAATTCTTCTTTTTGTCTTTAAAGCTTTAAATGGACAAGCTCCCCATACACATTCCGGCACCGACAAGAGTGGCAGCACGTCAAGTAGCTCTGTGTCTTTTTTCTATGTTTTTTCTTACTTTTTACTTGGCAACTTTTTGGATTTTTACACACTTTGAGGAGTGTTTTTATTCTATCCTATGGATACGTACATATTGCAACGCTCCAGCGGCAGCAAACTTGTGTACACAAGGAATCAGCTGATCGCACTACAACGGAATGCTGGCTGTGTTCGCGACAACATCCCAGAGGAACTGTGGTGCTTTCGGGGTTGCAGAGCGGGAGTAAAAGTGTAGGGAGAAGAAATGGAGATACAAGCCCTCAGTTCCATCGATTGTGATGGGAAACGTGAACTCACTGGCTAACAAGACTGACGAACTGGCTGCCCTGGTAAGAAACCAGAGATTATACAGGGGATGTAGTTTGCTATGCTTTACGGAGACGTGGCTAACAAGCCATATCCCCACTTCTAACGTTGAGCTGCCCGGCTTCAGTGTAGCTCGTTTGGACAGAGACTGTAAACTTTCTGGCAAAAAGAAGGGTGGTGGACTGGTGCTGTACATAAACAATAGATGGTGCAACCTCGGACATGTAGGAAACTGTATGATGCAAGGATGTGGAGTTATTAGTGGTTAGTCTCCGTCCGTACTACATGCCGAGGGAGTTCTCGCACGCAATTGCTGTCTGTGTTTATGTTCCACGTCGAGCTTTTCCGGACACAGCATGTGACGTCATCCACTCCACAATCGCAAGGCTCCAAACCCAACACAGTGATGCCTTTTTTGTGATCTCTGGCGACTTCAATCACATAACACTGGATTCCACACTCACAAATTTCTACCAGTTTGTTGACTGCCCTACAAGGAAAAACAGGACAATAGACCTCATGTATGCAAATGTGAGGGATGCATACAATGCAAACCCCCTTCCCCCACTGGGAAAGTCAGACCACAACCTCATTCATCTCCAGCCAATGTACAAGCCCAAAGTACAGAGGCTACTAGTTGCCACACGCACCTTCAGAAAGTGGACACCTGAAGCGGATGAGGCTCTGAGAGACTGCTTTGAGTGCACTGACTGGAGTGTGTTACAGAATGGAGAGGACTTAGAGGAGGTCACACAGTGCACAACTGACTACCTGAACTTCTGTACGGACATTGTTGTTCCCACCAGAACTGTACACTGCTTTCCCAATAACAAGCCTTGGATAACCAGCAATGTCAAGACCCTTCTTAATAGGAAAGAGATGGCGTACAGAGAGGGGGACATGGCAGAGCTGAGGCGCGTGCAAGGGGAACTCAAAGTCAAGCTGAATGAGGCTAAGGAGGACTACAGAAGGAAGGTGGAACAGATGTGGCAGGAAAACAACATGAAGGAGACATGGGACGGCATGAAAATTATAACTGGCCTGAAGAAGAGCAGTAGCTCTGTGGAGGGGGACCTGGACAGGGCGAACCAGTTGAACCACTTCTACAACAGGTTTGACTGCCCGGCTCCAGCTCCAATGGGAGTGGTCTGTCCACCACCCCCGGCTGACTCAGGCACTGCTCTTGTTTGCGTGCCTGCCCTACCCCTACCTCCCAGTCTCTCCAGCTCTGCATCCCGGTGACACCCAACGACCTAAGCCACCACCACCTCACGCCCTGCCCCCACCTGACGCCTCCTTGCCTGTGCCTGTTGAGGCGTCCACGACTGGCAGCCTTGACAGGGACATCAAGGAGGTGGTCATCCCCCAGCCCCCACCACCACACCCCCTCAACACCAGTGCAACACTCACCTCCACCATCACAGGCTATCGTACCCCCACCATCACTGGATATTGCACCCCTCCCCCACATGGCGATCACGGATAATGAGGCGACAACAACCTCAGTCAACAGCCATCAGACACACAGATCCCAGATGCACCCCTCCCCCTCCTCTCCCCTTACACCCCCCATCATCACAATCAAGTGAGAGCTAAACTAAAAAAACTGCACACGAATAAGGCAGCGAGGCCTGACAGACTGTGTCCAAGGCTACTCAAGGCCTGTGCTGCTGAACTGGGGTAGCCACTGAAGCACATCTTCAATCTGAGTCTACGCGTTGGACAAGTCATGTCTCACCTCTGTCCCTAAAAAGCCACATCCTAGTGAGCTTAATGACTACAGACCTGTCGCTCTAACATCACATGTGATGAAGACAATGGAGCGATTGGTCTTAGGTATGCTCAGACCCCAGGTACGCCATGCACTAGACCCGTTACAGTTTGCATACCAGGAGAAAGTGGGCGTGGATGATGCCATCACTTATCTTCTACACAGGACACATTCTCACCTAGACAAGGGGAAAAGTGCTGTGAGAATCATGTTCTTTGATTTCTCAAGTGCTTTTAACACCATCCAACCCCTCAGACTGGGAGACAAGCTCTTGCAGATGGGTGTGGACGCTCACCTGGTAACCTGGATTACAGATTACCTGACTGAGTGACCACAGTTCGTCAGACTGAAGAACTGTCTCTCTGACACTGTGATCAGCAGCACCGGAGCGCCACAGAGAACTGTGCTCTCTCCAGTCCTGTTCACCCTGTACACATCTGACTTCTGCTACAACACTACATGCCACATGCAGAAGTTTTCTGACGATACTGCAATTGTGAGGAGTACTGGAGCCTGGTGGAGGACTTTGTGCAATGGTCCAAACTCAATCATCTCCAACTCAACACTTCAAAGACCAAGGAGATGGTGGTGGATTTCCGCAGGTCTAAGCCCACTCTGCTACCAGTCTCCATTCATGGGGTCAATGTCGAGGTGGTAAGCACCTACAAGTACCTGGGTCTCTACCTTGACAATAAACTGGACTGGTCAGCCAACACTGACGCACTCTACAAGAAAGGGCAGAGCAGGCTGTACTTCCTGAGGAGGCTGCGCTCCTTCAATGTGTGCAGCAAGCTCCTCAGGATGTTCTACCAGTCTGTTGTTGCCAGCATCCTCTTCTATGCAGTGGTATGTTGGGGAGGAAGCACAAAGAAGAAGGATGTGGGGCGACTTGACAGGCTGGTAAGGAAAGCTGGCTCTGTAGTGGGAGCTGAACTGGAGTGCATCACTTCAATATCTGACAAAAGGACCCTGAACAAACTGATCAACATCTTGGACAATGAGTGTCATCCACTCCACAACATTATTGTTAAGCAGAAGAGCCTGATCAGCTGGAGACTTCGCTCACTGCCTTGCACAACAGACAGACTGAGGAAGTCATTCGTCCCCAGGGCCATTGAACTGTTCAATGCTTCACTTAAGGGAAGAGGAGAAATAGGCTTCCCCGCATAGTCTGTCTGCCTCTTCACCACCTCCATGTTTTGAACTGTCTGTCCACTAGCCACTTTTTACCACTGTTTTCTGCCTCACTGTTTGCGTGCTATATTAGCACATATGCACAACCCCTCCCTCCATGCCACAGCCGAACTGTGACCACACTTATACCTTTCTTAATATAGTTATTTATACATAGATATATAGACTTTATTCTTGCACTGTTGCACTGTTTGACTTACTCATTTGCACCATCACCATGACACTCATTCACACAGAGCACCTTACCTTACCTTACGCACAGAGAATCACAGGCTCAGTCCCTGCCTCAGTCATTGCAAGCGCATCTTGTTTGATTAATCACCCACTATGTGGATACTGTTTTTTAAGAATTGTTTTATTTAGTATAATTTGTATTTTAGTATATTTAGTATTTAGTATACATTTATCTTCTACTGTCCTTATTGCTTAGTTGTGTTTTTATATTATATACTTTTAATTACTTTCTGCTGTTAGTGAATGTGTGTGTTATCTGTATGCTGAATTTCCCCTGGGGATCAATAAAGTATCTATCTATCTAGCTATCTATCTAGCTATTTATGTATCTATCTATCCAATACCTAAGTGAGCTTGTACACTTTCACTGCCCTCCCAGAACTCTGAGGTCCTCAGATAAACTACTGCTCTCAGTACCTCAGAGTCATCTAAAAAATAAAGGTTTTTCAGTAGCTGGGCCCAAGCTGTGGAACAACCTGCCTTTTCACATTAGATCCACGCCAACTATTGGTGCTTTTAAAGCCAAATGTTCTTTGAAAGAACATGTGCCATCAATGGATTTTAAATGAAGTGTGGAATGTAATTATATAGGCTATATGTACATATTATTTTAGTTTTATTTTCCTGTTGTGCTTTTTTTGTGTCTTTATTCATTTTGTCTTCTATTATCTATTTATTTTTTTTGGAGCACTTTGGTCAACCACAGGTTGTTTTAAATTGTGCTATATAAATAAACTTGACTACAACCACTCAAGCAAGTAGCCTAGCAATGGAAAAAGCTAATAACTCAATAGACACCAATGCTGCGTAAATATATTTGTATTGATGTATTTTGGCAAATCAATTTTAAACTCCTACAACAAAATTCCCTGATATTCCATGACTTTGTCCCCCAAAGATATAATTCCCTGACGTTCCATAACTTTATTAAAATGCTGATCATATTCCTGAAATTCCATGACCCTTGGGAACCCTGCTTTACTTTGAGGTTGGCTACGACAGCGGCTCTAGGAGCTCAGATAGCCTACTTTTGGTTACCTTCATGCATGGTATTGTAGTGGTGACTTAAGTTGAAATCTTTCATGGCTCATTTCGTTTCTAAGCATAAGCTACTAAAGACATAAGTTGACTTTGAATTCTGTGATAAGATCAGCTGTTTCCCATCTTGTCTGAAATGTACGATTCTGAGTTTTCTTTATAAACCGCTCTCTGTATCTCTTCCTCGCTGGCTGTTCTGGCTCTTCTGTGAAGAAAGCTCCACTCTGCAGGACTTTTTATATGGAAGTGCCCCTATCGGAGGACAGTATTGTTAAAATAAGGATCCGATTCAGATGTGGTAAAAACCATGTGAAACAAACATTTTAATGACATTTCAAAATTGATCCGTGGGCCGCACGAGGTGAGGAGGAGGGCTGCATGCGGCCTTTGGGCAGCCAGTTGCCCATCCCTGAACTAGGGTGATATATATGGCTCCTAGAGACCAACTTGCCACAGTTTTGGTGCAATGGTTGTAGAGTTATTTAACCAAAACTGCTTTTGGTCTACCCGCTTTGGTCTATCAAGATCATGTGTCTGGTTGCAAAATTGCCTCAAAGCAGACTATTTTTGCCCATCTCTTTGTCTATTTGTCTCTTCAAACAAAATGCTATTTTTCCCCCTGGAGTTTTAGTCAATATGTCAGTATGGTTTTAATACATCAGTTTCCTTAATGTTCAGGAAAGCTTTAGGCACCTGTCGCTCAAAACAATGATTGGCAACTCTTGTTTTTGCCCATGGAGGGTCATATTAAATAACATATCAGCTCAAAAGATAATAAATATTTCACCTCTTTGCTTGGTGAAAACTCCAACAGCAGATTGCACAGTGTAGATGAAGCCATTACCAGAACTTCATCAGGGGCATTCTGTAACAACTTGTATAAATCCAAAAAACAAAAACAAAATTGCATTACCACATTGTGTTGGTTCAGTTTTATAAGCAGGATCCATAAGTATTCCAGTTGTGACTTACCTTCATGAGTGGCTTCCAGACGGCATGGTCATGAAAACTAGTTCGAAGTTGCTGCACTGACCGAGACAAACTATGGAGACATCTAGAGAGGGATTCAAGATAAAGGGAATCATCAGCTATTTCTCCAATGGGCAAACCTTCAGCCCAGAAGATATTAAATGAAATTCACAGAAACATGAAGAGTTGAGTATTCATACCTTACAGCTGCTAGACGAACCTTGATACTCGATTCTGATAAGCCACTGACAATCCTATCCATCATGTTCTCAGTCTCTGTGATCTGAAATTAACAAAAGAGACATATAGATGTTGACAACAATTTTCAGACAGCTGTATAAAATAAACAGGGGGTAAAAACAATTTAGCATAATTTAGGATATTCTCCAAACTTAAGCCGTTCGCAGAAAACAAAATTCAGCAAAAAAAGAAATCCTCAGTTGCAATGGTGTTATATAGGTGCAATAGGTGTTACTGGGCTCTCCCTAAATTTGCAGAGTATTTGTATTTCACAAAACTGTCGTAAATACCTAATGGCTTGCACCCTTCCCTCTGGACAGTATGTGGACCGGAAAAGATAATATTCAAAGTGCCATATTGACTGACAAGGTAATATTACATGATTTCATACAAATAGTAGGCTATTATATCCTAGAAATGTAGACGCACCCTAGCGGCAGCAAATGTAATTTGCTGCCAGGGTGGTCTAGCAACTCCCTATTGGCTTGCGAGCTGGAAAAATTAAACTTCGACAAGGCCAATCACATCATGTATAGAGCCGGTAGGCGGGCTTAACATAATGATTGATTGCAGAGTTACAATGGTTTGGCGTGAATTCCCTGCTACTTCAAAACAAAGAAGATGGATGTTGCTGTTGGCGAACAGCGTGACACGAGATAAGCTTTTTTTAAGTTGGCAAAAGTTTGAACTAGCCAACTAGCTCCGCTGGTGGGAAAACGCATGGGACTCATGAGTTATAGCGCTATCCTATTGCGTGCAGAGGGAATTTGAAAGACAACCGATTATCCCGCCCCTCGGACAAAGCACTGCAAAATGGTGAGTCCCCAGACCCTACATTTTGATGTGGGTCTGGCTCGTCAGGCTAAGGCTATTGCACAATTAGCCATTCCTAATTCTCCAGGGTGGGGAGAGTGATATTGCAATGCTGGTTCTACGTAGACAGATGGGCTACAGTTGGGAAGGTGCGCCATTCTCCCTATTACAAGTTACTAAAAAATGAACTGTTAAAAAACAGCAGTTAAAAATTACTTCAAAGAAAGAACATTCTATAAATTACACATTTACAGCTATTTTACTTGTAATTACGGTAAGATTCTTTGGATGTATGCAATGCTGTTTGCTGTTTTATATATATATATATATATATATATATATATATATATATATATATATATATATATATATATATATATATATATATATAATATACACAGTATATTAGTGCTGTAGAACGATTAAAATTGTTAATCACAATTAATCACTGAATTCCTATAGTTAATCACGATTAATCACATATTCATCATACCATGCATGAAGGTAACCAAATTCTATTATTTTGCATTTCTGAACTTTCCAGGAGTCCATATTAACAATATAAAGCAATTATTGTGCATCTTGATTGGGATTCAAATGAAAGCAAAGCAAATTACTTTATTAACTGAACTTTAAGACGTAGGTCTATTTGATTATTCCAAATCAAATTTCAAAAGATGTACAGACCTGATGCAACACAATATATTCTTCAGAAATATAGGCCTAGCTGATATAAACTGAAATAAATGCTACCGCAGAAGTGCATGCAAAAAATGTAGGCCTACACACATTATAAAGGGCATAACAAACAGGAAATACTTTAGCCTATTCATACTATATTCTATATTATATACTACAACTTTTCGACATGAGTGCACTGCCATTTTATAGGCCTACAGTCTATGGTGCACTGTCACTTGCCACACACTTGTTGAATTGAAAAGAATGGAATAATGTAAATGAATGTCGAAAGCATCGCACTCATGTCTATGGAAGCATATGTGTAGCTTAATTCAAATGAGAATGCAATCTGCAATATGCAATTCAAAAAGACATTACATTATGCAATTGCCAATTAATTATGGAATTTAATATTGCAATTTTCAATAATTTACAACCAATTGTATTTTAATCTGCAAAGTGACAATGCAATCCTAAAATCAATTTGAATAATTTTGGTTAAAAAATAGAATAAACATGGATTGAATTGCATTCCATTTCGCCATGTTACTTCAGTCTCAAAATTCAAATGGAAATTAATTTTGCATTTCAATTTTCAATATTCAGTTTCATCATTTAACTGTCAATTCATTTTGCAATTTAATATTCAAAGTGCAATGTAGGATTGCATTTTGAAAACATATTTGGCAAAACTGACAATGCCAGCCTGAAAACAATTTGGATTATTTTAGGCAAAACGATTTGCCATCGTTTTGAGGCATTTTATTCAAATGGAAAAGAAATAGCGCCCCCCGTGATTGCATTGCACTTTGCCACGCTCTTTGTGTTGCAGCCCACTCTGTCGTCAATTTTTAGTAATCTGTCCGTTGAGTCCTGCAGCTGCAAAAGTCCTCCATTGCAAACGCTAACTGGGTAAAACGTAAACACGGAAGTGATGTAGCCTAGTTCCCGCCTTGACGAGTGACTTGACAGATTGCAGATCGAATTCCCATTTGAATTTTGCAACACAAAGAGCGTGGCAAAGTGCAATGCAATCACGGGGAGCGTTCTACTAGCATTGTCAATGTTTATTATTAACTTGGTAGCCCTTGGATACTTTTTGTTGGGGGAAGTGCTGTGTTGGAAGGTGCACTCACATTTTTAGTTCTCTGTAGATACAGCATAGCCTACATATGTTGGAGACTAGTGCACTGCTGGCAGGGGCCTCAGAAATCACCATAAACAATATTATTTGTTTGCAATAACAGTTTATCAGATAATGCAGTATACATGTCTTGGTATCTTTTACAAAATCAAAAAAGTCTACCAGTGTTTTAGCCGAAAATAGCAGAGCTACGCAAACATACCAGTGCACAATGGTGTAGGGCACGTGCATAGAGCAGGGGTTCTCAATTTGGTTTTGGTTCCAGGGTCCCCTTGTGGGAGAATTTTTTTTCTGAGGACCCCCATTCAATTGTATGTTGACGATGTGGACTGACAGTTAAGCTACACAACAGTAGGAATGGTTCATTATGACCTGAGTGAAGTGATTAGTACTGTAGATGCAATAGTCTGGAAAGTCTTTTTTCCATACTTATCCAGATCAAATTCCATACTTTTCCAGGTTTTCCATCCTGCGTAGGAACCCTGGTGTGTGTGTCTGTGTGTCCTAATGTCTGTGGCACGCATATCTCGCTGACCGTTTGTCAGACTGACCTAAGATTTCGTATGTGGCTCACGCATGGCACAAAGGTGTGCAATCTCGATTTTTAAGATTTTTGAATGCATATTTCAAAATATGCTTATTTACGTAGGACGTTTATCGCTGCACTGCACTGTTTCCAGGGGGACCAGTTTCAGGGGAGCTCCACTTTCACTTTGATGATAATCATCCAAACACTGCGACTGACTATCATGTCTGTACTCAACAATAAAGACTCTCTGTATGCAGTTTGCTTGCATAAAATGATTACGCGGATTTTGCAACAATACGCCAACAAACAAACACGGGTATGTAGTGACCACTCAAAATAAAAGTATGTGCAATAAACTGACGCTTCGAATAGCCCAGGCTAGTGAAAGACTGAGCGACGTCACTTATGCTAAAGACTGTTTTTGAGTCACATCGTTGCAAATTTCAAACAATGATGCATCATTCCACAAAATGGTTTGTCTTCAGTATTAGGAAGTTAATCAGTAAGCTTTACACATTTAGCCTTAACTCAAACCAGTTGTTAGGCTTATGTCATTCTGATCTGTAGCAATGTCACACGCAGCCATGCCTACATTTATTACACATTTATTAGAGGCCACATTAATTATAGGCTAATATATTATAATATTCAGTATTCATTATTGAATGCTTAGCTGGAATGATGTTTCCCTATCATCCTATTTTTTAAAGCAGGCATATCTGTGGGCATGTAATTGGGCTACGGGTTTTCTTCAGGAATGGCATGTTTGAACGGGCACTGCACTAGTAATAATAACAAAAAAATAGCAGAGACATGAGTGGAATCATTCACTATTTAAGGAAGGCAAATATAAGTGGGTCTTTAGGCTAGATTTGAAAACCGCCACTGAGGGTGCAGATTTGATGTTATAAGGGAGGCTGTTCCAAAGCTTGGGTGCTCTAACTGCAAACGATCGGTCACCCCTAGTTAACAGTTTATTTTCTGGAACAACTAAAAGTCCCCAGCTGGAGGATCTGAGGGGCCAAGCCGGACAGTAGGGGGTTAATACATCTTTTAAATAGTCAGGTGCCAAACCATGTAAGGCTTTGATAGGTTATAAGGAGGATTTTAAAATCAATCCTAAAACTCACTGGCAACCAGTGAAGATTGACCAGAACTGGGGTGATGTGTTCCCTAAATTTAGACTTTGTCAAAACTCTGTCTGCTGAGTTCTGAACAGTCTGTAAACGAGAGATGGATTGACGGTTTAGACAGAAAAACCTGGCAAAAAAACCTGACAAGCTGCTCTTGTGAAAAGTCCTTTAGTGTACTGCATCGACAGCACTCCTGGCTGCGTCAAACAATGGAGCAGAGAAGGATTCACAACCTTGCAGTCATGTCAATTGAAAATAACAGTGCAGCTGAGCTGTGACAGAGTGATAATCCATTTTATCTCCCTTCAAAACAGAAGGTATTCTTTGATGCTTCCACCCACAAAGTAGACAGCTGTGAGTGCAGCCACTGAAAGTGACATACTTTAGTTAGCTGAGTGACACCAGAGGGATAGGAATGAATAGTTGATGTTGAGTGGATAGTTTTTGTTTACTACTGCCTTTATGTCTTTTTGTTGTTGATTTTTTAGGCATACGGTCTTCTCATTTGGCAGAATAAATCTTTGAGAAACATTTATATCTAATTTGTTCTGTGTTGTCTAATTTCATTAGGACCTTGAACTAAAGTACCAGTGACTAAACTAATTAAGGAATGCACCACACCATTATGTTACCCTCTGTTCAATGTATAGAAGAGACTGTATAGTCTTCAGACACAATAGAGATATATCGGTGGCAGGCAGAAACAGGCCTCGGAAAGATAGCATGAAAGAGGTCAGTTATGAAACTATATATTTTTAGAAATTATAGGCTATAACACATTTACATTTTACTAAATGCATTGATGGATATTGTTTCTTACATCTTTTCCATGAACTCACCCTGACATGTATCATACCAACTCAGACTCGTAGATATGGTATCAAAATATAAAGTGGTCAGGGCAACATTACTGCAAATATGCAAACAGACTATTTCTATAATATACAATTTCTATTCCATATCTGAACCCATGACATTAGCCTACCCAAACCTCGACCTCAACGTTTTGGACAAGCACACCAATGTTGGCTACTTTGTTACCCATCTGAAATAACTCCTCTAGGTTTGTTGCCTTCATCTTTTCTGTTTTCATTGTTTACAAAAAAAAAAAAAAAATTATATCAATGATGGCCTTAAAGTCTTGAGTCAGGCCCGAATTCTCCCATTTGCGTGTAACTCGCAAGTCCTTTTTTACATGCTTCCAGTTACGCACTTTGCAGTTATGCAAATCAGTTCAAAGTAAGTTGCCACACGCCCTTTGGTGCGTAATAGGCTACAAGAAAATTCCTGACACTTGTGAAATGATGCAAAAACTTCTTAACAAACAAACAATTTTCCTCCAGGGCTCAATGTTCCATCAGTCAGTGTCAACGAAGTTAATCAAGCAGTTCAAACGTAACTTTAGTACCAAATGAAAACGAGACCTTCCTTAAAAAAAGTCAGGCTGCGTGAGTGGGAGAAACCGATGGAGAGTGCGGGAAAAGTTGAGGACAGAAGAATTTAAAATAACGTTCACTGTGCTTTCAATAATAAAGACGCTTTTTTTTTTTTATTCAATAAAACCATGACCTTATTTCTTCATTCCGAGCTAATGCAGTAGGTCAGCCTTTGGATAAAGAAATGGGCTATAGCCTACATTTGAACAAGTGAACATTTGAACACTTTGACAATAATGTATTTTGAGTAAAATACACATTGTTACGCTGTTTTTATCAATGAAGACGTCGATTTTGGTTGGTTATTACATAATGCACCATATTGGTAACACTTTATATTAAGACACATATTCACCATTAATTAGCTGCTTACTAACATGTATATTAGTAGCATACTAGCCATTTGTTAGTCATTATAAGTCACTAGACCCTTAATTAAGAATTTCTCCTATGTAAGCTCCTAATTACCCCCTTTAGCACTGATGCACATCATATGGCCTATTATGTCAGATATGAGAGAGATTTAATATAATAAAACATAAGACACATAAATAAGGAATATACAAAGCCCCTGTTCATATCAATCCTGTCAGGCATTAAGTATTTGATGTGTAGTAAGTCACCTTCTTACGGATGTCTTCATCATTAGAGCCAAGTGATGCATAGAGCTTGAAGGCAGCTTGTCTGAGCTCATGAGCATGCTTCAAATCATGGTCTAGCTGCAAATAGAGAAAGTACAGTTATTTATTATTGGAATAATAAGCAGTGAAACATGTAAAACTACCCTTCTCAATCCATTCTTATCTTGCCTTATGTCTTCAAAGGATCTCTGTAGATGTTTATATCCTCAAATTTGGTAAGGTCTGCTGTTTATTTTGATATATGGTTTGCCATGTATTGATAGAAGAGTTTGTGAGATATTCCACGATAATGGGTGTGCAGAATGTAAATATGATTTAATTTCATGTAAATGCAATGTTAATTTTCTGCTCTTTCATGTGATGTGTGAGATATCTGTGAGAGACGAGTATTCCGTGAGCAATACAACAGAGAAGGAGGGGTGTGAGTTTGGACACAAATTTTGCTTAAGCTGTGCAAATGAAATCTTACACATTTATTGAATATCTGTAGATGTGTGGGTTAAACATCCATTAAATATTTGCAGATGTCTTGTTGAACATACACTCACTGAACACTTTATTAGGTTCACCTGTTCAACTGCTCATTAACACAAATATCTTATCCAACAATAAAATGGCAGCAACTCAATGCATTTAGGCATGTAGACATGGCCAAGACAATCTACTGAAGGTCAATTCAAGCATTAGAATGGGTAAGGAAAGTGATTTAAACACAGGCAGGTGTGAATATTTCATAAATTGCTGATCTACTGAGATTTTCCACACAGATCTTTAGGGTTTACAAAGAATGCTCAGAGAATGAGAAAATATCCAGTGAGAAATTCTCTGGGCAAAAATGCCTTGATGCCAGGGATCAGAGGAGCATGGCCAGACTGGTTCAAGCTGATAAAAAGGCAGTACTTAAAATAAGTTTACAACAGAGGTATGCAGAAGAGCATCTCTAAACGCACAACACATCAAACCTTGAAGCAGATGGGCTACAAGTAGCAAGAGGACCACACCAGGTGCCACTTCTTCCAGCTAAGAATAGTAAACAGAGGCTACCATTTGCACAGGCTCACTAAAATTGGACAATACAAGATTGGAAAAATATTACCTGGTCTGATGGGTTTCGAATTCTGCTAAAACAATTGGATGATGAGGTCAGAATTGGCGTAAAGAACATGAAGGCATAGTTCAGATCGTGGAGGTGGTAATGAAATGGTGTGGGGTATAGTTTCTTGGGCAGACTTTGGGATCCTTTGTATCAATTAAACATTACAGAAATGCAACAGCCTACATGAGTATTGTTAGTGACCATGTCCATCCCTTTATGACCAAAGCGTACTCTTCTTCTGATGGACGCTTTCAACAGGATAATGTACCAGGTCACAAAGCTCAAATCATGTAAAACTGGTTACTTGAACATGACCATGAGTTCACTGTACTCAGATGACCTACACAGTCACCAAATCACAATCCAATAGAGCACCTTTGGGTTATGGTGGAACAAGAGATTCACATCATGGATGTGCAGCCGACAAATCCGCAGCAACTATGTGATGCTATCATGTCAATATAGACCAACATCTCCAACATCATACAGTCCAACCCAGTATTAGCAAGGCGTTCCAGGTGAACATCAGTTGAGCCTTCAAATGTTCAACAGAGATTGACTAAATGTTTTACTAATAATCTGCTTAGCATTTGTATATGCATAGTTGAACACTTGTACAAATAAATTGTAGTGAAAATAAGCAAATATACTCATGAATCATCACTAATAATCTGTTAAACATCTACAGAACAGAACTGGACGCAGACACCTTCAGTCATTCTCTCACAGAATTGCATTTTAAACAGCACTGACTATTTAGAAACAGAAGGAAACATGAACACGGCACTAAACGACCAACAATGTCAAAAGTAGTATCCTGTCCTGTAGTACTCCTGTCCAGTTCTATTTCTCCATACATGAGGTCCACAGAAATGACAGCTTTCAACTAGAAGTAAACATGAACACGGCACTAAACGACCAACAATGTCAAAAGTAGTATCCTGTCCTGTAGTACTCCTGTCCAGTTCTATTTCTCCATACATGAGGTCCACAGAAATGACAGCTTTCAACTAGAGTGCCATTTTCAAGAAAATGCTAACACACCTCAACAGTGACGTCCCAATCTAGGCCCGGAGGAAAAAGATCCATTCGTTTTATAATATATTATATGCCATAATATTGTAATCGTCCGTCCAATGTATACATGTACTTACAACCAGCAGTCATGTAAATACTTTTGAAATATAGCACAGAGAGGATATAACTATAACTGATCTGAGTGCACACTCCCAGCTAAATGCCATTGACTCATTCTAAACACAAGCCACAACTGACTTAACATTGTGGAAGAATACTTGCACTGTTCAGTTAAGTTAACTCCTTGAATTACAGGTGGAGTGTTTGTAATTAGGGTTTGAAACACATTCACATTATATCATTACCCTGAAGGAGGTATTGCTGAAATGCAATGAGTAGGGCTACACCTCAGACGCACATGCAACAAACAAGTCCAATAAATCTGTGTTGGCCAATCATGTTTTTTTTTTTGTCCAATACCCAAAGCTTCCTTACTCTAACAGCAAGGTCACCTATTTACTGACAGTATTGTAGATCACTTCTGTTGGAATGTTCTAAATTTTAGCGATGACAGCTATAGAAGTGCCATAGGCCCAAGCACGTGGTAGAATTCTGCTGTTTGTTTGTAATTTGACAGACCTTCCTCACATAGAGACCGTTGCTAATGTGATTTTTAGAGATTGTAGATTGACTACCCAGCATTCCCAGCACAACTTTAGACATCTCTAAAAGACCACAATACAATCCAAATTGATCATTTAGCCTAAATCAATATATTGTATACTTTTTACATGCAATATTCTTATTTAACTTTACTATTATGACAATCATATAAAAATCATAAGTGGGAGTGACACCACGATTATGGAAACTATCACTAGTTCAGCTAAGTTATATTCTCCAAAGAGCCATATTGACTGACAAGGCAATATTACACGGTTTATTACAAATAGTTGGCTATTGCACAATTGCCATTAAGCAATTTGTGATTCTCTGGGTCGAGGAGAGCAACATTGCAAGGCTGGTTCTCAGTAGACAGATAGGCTACGGCTAGGAAGGTGCCCCTTTTACAAGTTAGTTTAAAAGAAAAAATACACTTTTTGAAGATGTCATAGACCAAACCAACACTTACTAGCATAGCCTAGTAGCATATGTCACATAAGATTTGTCTGCATATTTTTTAAGACACACCAGGTAATATTTGCAAACTTGGCACACTGTTTGGCCATGAACCAAACTAGTCAAGTCAAGGTTAAGCCATCTTTTTAAATTCTTTTCCTGATCCACAGTTCAACCAGAGACTTTCTAATGAGGACACACAGCACTCAAATAATCTCCCATAGAAATGTATGGGGTTAGTTTGTAACGCAAACATGGCAGTCATCTACACATATTCCGCCCCTTCCTCTGCCAAAAGTTGACATTTGGGGCAGCCGTGGCCTACTGGTTAGCGCTTCAGCCTTGTAACCGGAGGGTTGGCGGTTCAAACCCCGACCAGTAGGAACACAGTGCCCTTGAGCAAGGCACCTAACTCCTCACTGCTCCCGCTGTTGATGCAGGCAGCTCACTGCGCCGGGATTAGTGTGTGTTTCACTTCACTGTGTGCTCACTGTGTGCTGAGTGTGTTTCACTAATTCACGGATTGGGATAAATGCAGAGACCAAATTTCCCTCACGGGATCAAAAGAGTATATATATGTGTATATATCGTGCCAATCATGTGGTTATGTTGTGAATACATTGTGCGAATAATGTGTAGTGATCTCGCAGCTGGAGCAAGGTTGGTGTCGTGAAGCCTTGTGCATGTGCAGTTCTGCCAAATAGATGCCCGATTAGTGCTCTAAAATGCTACCCTTTTTCGTAAACCTTTTGAAAGCTCTTGCTTTCTCCATGGCTCAGTGGTTGGCAAGGTCCTGGGTGAAATTTACAGAGGTCTCACAAGAGATGTGAAACTCATTGACTATTTATACACAAGCAGTAATTACAATCAAATATGTCATAGATGTGGAAACTTACCCTTAAACCTGGGTGTGTCAACTTGTGTGTATGTTATCAGGCCAAACTTTCAAGGATATATAAACTTTTGATCAGGGCCATTTAGTCAAATTATTATTTAGAATTATCACCCAAAGAGAAGAAATACTCTTTTCTGATCGCATGGTAGGGTGGCTACTAATTCTGAATAACTGGACACAGATGAAGTAAATTTGGTAAAAAAGTTTAATCACTGTTCCATATCAATGCTCATTTAATTATAACAACCATAGTAAACGACAGTTGAGCCTGGAAGCAGACTTCGTAACAATGGAATAAACTCTAAACAAGCTAACTGTCCACCGTTATCCCTTTCAGAACCAAAGAAAGTTGTACAACAAACTGAACAAGTTGGCTTCTTTTTAAACTGAACCGCTTGTTTCCTTTGCGTGCTATAAAGGCACTATTGCCTATAGTGGAAACTGGGCGATAAGGAGGATAAAAGCCTTTGAGGTGTCCCAACATGCGGAATTAATGAACTTGGCACTGCGTGTTGGGGAGTTCATTGCCTCCGACTCGTCCATTATATCTGTATATTGGGACACCTTGGTGGCCGCTATAGCTATAATTGCTGTTGCTGTTTACATCCCGCCATCAGCTGATGCAAACGTTGCATGTGACGTCATCAATATGGTCACCGCTAAGTTACTCACACAACATCCAGATGCCTTCATGGCAATTTCAGGGGACTTTAACCATACTTCTGTCTCTGCAATACTTCCAACTTTCCAGCAATTTGTGAACTGTTCCACCAGAGACAAAAAAAACATTAATATAAAAAATATATGCAAATGTGCAGGACTCTTATAATTCCACAGCTCTGCCCCTACTTGGCAGGTCAGACCACAACCTGGTTCTCCTCACACCCATTTACACACCCATTGTTCAACAGCAGCCGGTGACTACAAGGACAGTAAGGAGGTGGTCACAGGAAGCTAATGAGCTTCTGCAGGAGTGCGTTGAGGTCACAGACTGGGATGTGCTTCGTGAACCCCATGGCAATGGCATTGACTCGATAACGGACTGTATAACAGAATACATCACCTTCTGTGTTGACAATGTCATACCAACTAGGAAAGTAAGATGCTTTGCTTATAAGCCCTGGATCACCAGAGATCTAAAGGAGTTATTAAATAAGAAAAAGAAAGCCTTTAGGGATTGTGACAGGGCTGGCAGCACTGTGAGGATCATGTCCTTTGATTTCTCAAGTGGTTTTAACACCATACAGCCTATGCTACTACATGAGAAGCTGTAATGGATGCAGGTTGACACCTGTTAACTCATTGAGTGCCAAAAATGTAATATTACCTTTTTCCTTCCCATGCGTTGAGTGCCAAAAACGTAATATTACGTTTTTAGCTTTTTTTTTAAATTACGAAACTAGACACTCTAACACACCTTATATGTGATTTTGGGAACTCTGTGATGAATGGAAATTAAATATATGACGATCAAAAACTCATGAAAACGCATAATCTGGACATTTTATCATAACTCGGTTGCCGCTTTGGGTCGAATCAGTGACGCATGCACGTCAGGTCAAAACCAGGCCATTTTCGTGGGTCTATCATAGGGCTGTCACTTTTGTGAAAAAATCCTGTTCGATTCTTGAGACATAATTGTTCATTGAATCGATTGTAAAATCGAATTTTCATGTCTAAAGACGTTTCAATTTTCAACGGCAAATATAGGACAATCCACAAACAACTAACAGGCATTAGGACGAACGTAAAGGGGGCGCTTGAAGATGCACAATGGCGTAAAGTTTCACACAATGACAAACAGGAGTGCAACATTCTCGAAAAACAATAAGCAGAGTGGACTGCCATATCATCAGTGAAAAACATTACTGCAGGCTTCAACGTGGCTGCGTTTACAATTAGAAATGTCAAACAAATTTAGCCCTCGTGGGAACTCCACGACTGCACAGTTTGCATACCGCTTTGTCCTTCTCCATAGTTTGATATACCCAAACCCGAAGTGCATCCATATCGAACTCCTCAAGTTATTAGGGCCTATCACTCATTATCTCTCATGTCGCACAGGTTGATCACGTTGTCCTCAATTTTTGGCAAAACACCAGCAGCACAGCAGCCGATTGAAAAAGCTGTTTCCGGTCGCGTAAAATTGGTGGGAATTTTCTTTTTTTTAGCTTTAAATGCTTACTGCACTTCGAATTCTTTGTTATTTTTCTGCTTGTTCCTGAGTTTTGTTACATCTATCTTTTTCATTTGTTTAATTCGTTTAAAATGAATAGTGTACAGTGGGTCCCAGTTAAAAATTTACACTTCATTCACGATCATGGTGAATGGTGAAATGTAAGTACAACTGCAGCCGCTTGGGGGCAGCATAGTCCGCTGTGGAGTTCCACGGTCGAACCAGACGGCGCGATTCGACAGCAAGGGCTGTGATTGGCGAAGTTTTCAGTCGCGTTTCTCTGTGTTTTTAGCAGCCCCTGCAACATGCTAGTCCACTGTAGCCTAAGCCTTGTACATAATGTTAAACATAGTTTTGGATTCAGTGGCAAGATTTCTTGATTGTACAGTGTCTGTCTCTCAGTAATGTTTTAAAATGAGAGCTTCGTCAGCTGGCAGTAGGCTACTTTGTCGGTAGTCATGAGAAGTTCACTTGCTAACAGAACATAAATATGCTGCCCAGAAACCTTGTGAATAGTTCTGATTTTTTTTACTACACTAACGAGGTTGAAATATAGACTTTGCCTACAGCATCTCCTTAACAGTAATGTTAACAAAATGACAGCATTCATATGACAAAGAAAAACGAATTCGGTCACTCAAGACTGTGCCACAGCAACCGTGTAGGCTACAGTCCTACCCAATAGGCATACTCGAAGCAGATAGCGTTGTCTGACGGTCGAGTGGGTTAATGCAGTGTTTCTCAAACTTTTTCAGATGGAGGACCACTTAACCAATAAAAAATGCATGGACCACCTAGCTAAAAAAAATATATTAGACCTACTTCAACAGTATATCAGCACAATAGGCCTACTCACTGAACCACCTTGCTTATTGTATTTTCACTTTGCTTATTGTGTCAGAGGATTCATATGATTTAAACTGGCATATCTTACATAGACAGTGTTGCAGAACTGTTTGGATTTACATACAAGTTGGTTCAATATTGCAAACAACTCATCTATATCATATTTTACCACGTCTGCTCGCGGACCACCAGTGGTCCCCGGACCACACTTTGAGAAACACTGGGTTAATGCACGTATTTCCAGAACAGGTCTGCAACTTTCAGGCAGTTCTGAGTTCGAATCTAGGCAGGAGCAGAGCCATATAAAGGCCTAGGCCTATTGTTATCATTTTTTGCAAGGTGTTGCTCCTGGCAATACTTGTTTATAAGACGTTTGGTGATTAATTGATAGCTGTTTTTTGGGACACGCAAAACGTTCTTTATAATGAGCGATCCGGGGAGTTAAAATGACTGTCACGCACTGTTACAACTGTAGGCTACAATGATTGCAATACAAAAATATCGCGGCGTGTTAGTTTAGTTAGTTTTGTACTTTTGCCTCATGTGTTTTCAGGTTTGAGGGCTTTTTGGCAAGATTGACCTTGGTTAGACTCTGCATATGTTATTTCTCCATTATGGAAAATAAAGTTAATTTTCGACACATGTCTGTTATTAGTTCAATAGTGTTGCTTGTTAAAACATGTGACTAGTGAAACTCAAATGATTTTAGAAATATTTAGCCAAAGCCAAAAGTGTTAGAGAAGGAGAGCCCGGTGCAGCTCAGATGTCTTCTTAATTTTTTCTTTATTCTTTAGTAAAAGGTGCAGAACATTATTAAACTTTGACTAACGCTTTACGATGTTCGTTAGTCAAAAACATCGACACATCGAAATGTTAGTCAAAGTTTAATAATGTTCTGCACCTTTACTAAAGAATAAAGAAAATTAAGAAGACATCTGAGCTGCACCGCACGCCTCTCCTCTCTAAAATATCTGTCCTGGCCTGGTTGCAACGGATTATGGCCAAACGACAGAAGCGCGGAGAACCCTCCTTTGTCTACCAAAAAGTGTTACTTTGTGCCCCAAGGCTCCCCCACTGCTTGTGAAAGAAGGGGATGGGGGAGGGGGCTTAACGTGAAAAAAGCTTAATGTCACAAAACGGCAACGAGTCGCTTTTAGGCTACAGGCCTTCATAATGGTAGGCTACAGGAAGTGGGGGAGGGTATGGGATGACCAGAGCCGTCATCTATCGTCTTTCCAGGCACACAGCTCGTTATATAGCCTATCGACTGCCTTAACAGATAGGCTTTGCTCTTGGGTTTGGCCTTACAGCGAACTCAATGCTCTTGTTGCTTGCAGTTTGTTAAATAAAGCGATGCAGATTACATTATTTATTTCTGATTAATTGCATCTTTTGATGTATTTTGCAACATTTGCTTGTTAGGCTGGGCTACTGTCAATGTCCTGTACAGGTCAATGTTCAACAATTGCTGGTGTAGGCCTAGGCTATTAATCAATTAGGGACTGTTCGTTATTTATTTAATTAAGGGGCTACCGGAGGAGTTTTGGGAGCGTTAGTCAAAAAAGACGTGACCCTCCCTCGCCAGCAAGAATTTTTTCTATGACCCTCCAAAGTGATTGAGAAAAAAACGCATGACCCTCCCCAGTCCCAACAATTTATTGATGCCTTAGGCTACTGGGTCAATTTGGGAGCTTGCATGCTACCACTCCTTTCATAAAATGCCTTGAAAAGGCTGTCGTTTGCACAATTTCACAAATAATCACCGGACCAAAACAAACCTGTCAACTTTTCCCCGGGTTTATCGCCGATTTTTAACTTTTCCTCGCTGTCTTAGGAGGAGCTGCAGGGCCGTCGCAAAGGGGATGCGAGGCCCTGTCAGCGAACTTGACAGATGCAAGGCCCTTTTCACTTACGTGCATGAAATCATGCGATAGCTTACTTTACACATAGCCAAGGCTACCGTCGGTTGTATTTTAATAGTAGCCTAGTCTAATAAGCTACACCAGCTTGCCTTTAAGAGGGGAAATTCAATTGTATAGCCTATAACATTAGCTGAGTCACATATTTTGCCATATGGTGTTTATCATAGGCTACATCACGAAACCAAATAGTGTAACAAAGGCGAACACTTTAACAGGGGGAATTAATTGGGCATGAATCATTGTGCTGAACGGTATTTGTCAATGAGCAGAAACACACACGACATTCAAACTATTGATAAGATGTACTGGTCTGTATCTATAGGCTAACATTGGACAAATAAATGACACTGACTCATTACATATCCTGACTCAGGAAAAAAAAAAAAACTTTTCTTGCTTTGCCGCAAACTCAGCAATGAAATCATAGGCCAGTTTGCAGGTAGCCTAACGTCTTTTTCATAGAAGGGAGAGCCCAGTCTCTCCTGTGACATGGAGGTGCGCAAATAGTTTTTAATAGCCTGTTCAACTTCGAAAAGCTTTGTTCACCCGAGGCCAGTCACTGATCGCAATTTCAAAGTTCGAAAGCTTCATCTTTTTTTAAGTTTTAAGTGCAGTGGCCCCTATCTGCCCCTTTGGAATTATATCTCGAGCCTATTATAAGGTCCAGTGCGTTATGTCCTGGGATTCGATGTGCTCAAAAAAAAAAGAAAAACACTTTTTTTATAGATGGTTATGAGGAGCAATGTGAGAGAGAAATTTGATGATCATTGATCGTTGTTTTGGGACGTTAAGCCTTTCCATAGGCGTCAGTGAAGGAGATTGAAGAATGACCATTTTTTTATACGAAAATATTTCTTAACTACAAAAACTCAGTGTCATTCAGACTCAACCCTCGTTGTTTTATTATCTTTTTCGTTGTCGTTTGAACGTTGGCAAGCAGGCATGTTGCGGTTGCAATTTAAGTGAAATTTCTACAGTAGGCCTACAACATGCTGTTAGGCTGGGCTACTGTCAATGTAATTTGTACAGGTAAATGTTCAACAATTGCTGGTGTACAGGTTATATAATCAATTAGCTAAATCATTTGTCCAGCTGTTTAAACATTTTTTTAGCGGCTACATTCAAACGCAAAAAGGTGCTTTGATATATTTTTCGCTTGAACGCCGGGCAAGCAGGCATGCTTTGGTTGCAATGAATGAGGATAATTGCTTTTTTTTTGCATTATTTTGAATATGACTCGCTCCAGTCTCAACAGCACGTACTTTTTCCACACGCTAAGTTCTAACACACATACTGTAGGGCCTATCCCCTCTCGCTTTCTCTCTCTCCATCCCTGCACACGGTGCTTTCTTAAAGGAGCTGCACCATTTTACAACAATTGCATCTACATTTTCATATTAGAATGTTTTGTCAAGTGTAAGCTTAAACTACCGCGATCAATTTAAGTTCCCGTGCCCCGCCTGCGTCATGGAAGCAGTAAGTCAGTCGCATCAAAAATAGTAGTGGCACCCAAGTGACACCTTGTGGTTGTTTGTGTCAACTGCAGTTTGTGCCATTTCTGCTGAGAAAATGGGGTGCGTGATTCATGAAGGAACCCGTCCAAACTTAACGGGGACCCACTGTACATATTTGGTTAAAATCGATTCCCTATTTTAGTTTTCGAAACTTGTGTTGCTATAACACAGAATATGCAGTGGCTGTACAAAAATCATCAACAATGGTCTAGATTGCTGGCACTCTAGGACAAAGCTTCCGAAAACAGCTTGGCATTCAGTGAGTTAACAGAGTACAGGCAACTGGTGGACCGTTTTGTGACATGGTGCAGGAGCAACCACCTTTTCTTGAATGTGGCTCTTATAGACAATAAACTGGATTGGAGGTACAACACTGAGGCTGTATACAAGAAGGGTCAGAGCAGACTCTATTTCCTGAGAAAGCTCAGGTCATTTAATGTGTACAGCAAAATGTTGCCTTTTCTGCCATCTGTTGGGGCAGTAGCATTACAGCCAGGGACACTAAAAAACTGGGTAACACTTTATTTTAATGTGTCGCTGTTACAGTGTACCTACCTAATTAGGTACAGTGGTACAACCTGTGTAACAACATGTACTATCAGGTACTATCATTGTATTTTGCATTATGTATTTGTGGGTACCTACATATAGTTGTTACATTGTAATACTGAGTGCTTTTACAAAACTTTGCCAATTTGCCTAAATTTTCATCAGAGGCAAAGAGCTGACCTGAGACCTGCTGGATAGGGTAAATTTGGTCATGATAGATTTGATATACAAACCATTCTTAGCTCCAGTCAAGGCCTCATTGTCTTCAGTGTACATGTAACAGCTGTGCTGCTACAACCTTGTTACTCTTTGATACAGTGGAATAAACCTATGAAGTGTACCAGTTAAATACTTACAATTACATATTACATGTATGTTGTGTCATTGGTGTCTTGGAACTTGTCTGCCATTACCCTACATACTGTAGTACATGTATCAACTGTGTTGGTACACATTTATTACTCTTTTGATACAGTGGAATAAACCCATTAAAATAAAGTGTACCAGTTAAGTACTTACATGTACATATTATATACATCCTGTCGATGATGTCATGCATCCTGTAATTGATGTGTTGAAACGTGTCTGCTGTTACACCACACAGTACATGTGAATTAGTAGACCTGTTCCAAGACATCGAAGACACAACATACATGTCATATGTACATGTAAGTAATTAACTGGTACACTTAAATAGGTTTATTCCACTGTATCAAAGAGTAACAAGGTTGTAGCAGCACAGCTGTTACATGTACACTGAAGACAATGAGGCCTTGACTGGAGCTAAGAATGGTTTGTATATCAAATCTATCATGACCAGATTTACCCCATCCAGCAGGTCTCAGGTCAGCTCTTTGTCAGCTGATGAAAATGTAGGCAAATTGGCAAAGTTTTGTAAAAGCACTCAGTATTACAATGTAACAACTATATGTAGGTACCCACAAATACATAATGCAAGTACAATGATAGTACCTGATAGTACATGTTGTTACACAGGTTGTACCACTGTACCTAATTAGGTAGGTACACTGTAACAGTGACACATTAAAATAAAGTGTTACCAAAAACTGAATAAGATGGCATTGTGTTGGGACTGCTCTAGAGCCCCTGGAGTTGGTGGTGGAGAGAAGGATGCTGCACAAACTGTTAAACATATTGGAAAATACCTCACATCCACTACACAAGTTACTGGTTAATCAAAAAAGATTTTTCACTTGGAGGCTATGCCAACTAAGCTGTAAGAAAGACAGATACATTAAGACTTTTTTACCCACTGCAATAGCACTTTATAAATATAGCTGCAAGCAGCAATGAGGGGGCCAAGCTGATAAGCAGTTGAGCAGGAGTTGGGATTGGATTGGACTGGATTGGATTGGATTGGACTGGACTGGATTCAAAGGTCACCGAATGTATTGTGTGTCCTTAAGACGTACTCCTAAGACCACATACCAAGTTTGGTTTAAATCGGTGAAAGTGTTTTTATAGCACGGTGAAAGTGTAATTATAGCACCCCTAGTGGTCAAAGGTCATCAAAATAATTGTGCAGTCTTAATATGGGGTCATGACTCCACATAACAAGTTCAGTTTCAATCAGTGAAAGTGTTATAAATATAGCGCCCCTAGTGGTCAAAGCACACCAAATTAATTGTGCATCCTCAGGATGTAGTCCCAAGTCCACATACTAAGTTTGGTTGCGATAGGTGAAAGTGCTAATCATACCGCCCCTAGTGGTGAAATGTCACCAAATGTATTGTGGGTCCTTAGGACGTGTTCACGAATCAACGTACCAAGTTTGGTGTCAATACGAGAAAGTCTTCCTAATTATAGCGCCCCTAGAGGTCAAAGTACACCGAATGCATTGTGCGTCCTCAGGATCGGGTCCCGATTCCATGTACCAAGTTTGGTTTTGATACGTAAAGGCGTTACTGAGATATGAGCTAATTTCCTGTATCTTTAGCGGCCCCCTAGTGGTCGAAGATCACCAAATGTATTGTGTGTCCTCACGATTGGGTCCCAAGACCATATACAAAGTTTGGTTTCCATATATGAAAGCATTGCTGATATGAGCCTACTTCCTGTGATTATAGCGCCCCCCTAGTGGTCAAAAGACTCCAAATGTATTGTGCATCTTCAGGATGGGGTCTCAAGTCCATGTACCAAGTTTGGTTTAGATATGTGTAAGCATTGCTGAGATATGAGCCTACTTCCTGTGATTATAGCGCCACACAGTGGTCAAAATTTACCAAATTTCTTGAGCCTCCTACTAATTGGGTCCTGAGCCCATGTAACAAGTTTGGTTTTGATAATGCGAAAGCATTGCTGAGATATCCCTTCACTTCCTGTTTGGTAGCTTTCAGCCAATTTTGATTGGCTGTTACGGGCTTAACGGTTTTAGCTTTGAAGACCAAGTTTGGTGTCAATCAGAAAGTCTTCCCCTATTATAAGCCCCTAGGGTCAAAGTACACGAATGCATTGTCGTCCTCCGCAGGATCGGGGTCGATTCCATGTACCAAGTTTGGTTTGAAAGTAAAAGCGTTACTGAGATATGAGCTAATTTCCTGTATCTTTAAAGCTGCCCCCTAGTGGTCGAAGATCACCAAATGTATTGTGTGTCCTCAACATTGTCCCAAGACCATATACAAAGTTTGGTTTCCATATATGAAAGCATTGCTGATATGAGCCTACTTCCTGTGATTATAAGCCCCCTAGTGGTCAAAAGACTCCAAATGTATTGTGCATCTTCAGGATGGGGTCTCAAGTCCATGTACCAAGTTTGGTTTAGATATGTGTAAGCATTGCTGAGATATGAGCCTACTTCCTGTGATTATAGCGCCACACAGTGGTCAAAATTTACCAAATTTCTTGAGCCTCCTACTAATTGGGTCCTGAGCCCATGTAACAAGTTTGGTTTTGATACGTGAAAGCATTGCTGAGATATCCCTTCACTTCCTGTTTGGTGGCCACGCCAATTTTGATTGGCTGTTACGGGCGAACGGTTTTAGCTTTGAAGACAAAAAGGGATAACTTCTTTGAGGCTTGGACTGAAGATTATGTGTGTCAAGTTTGGTGTCAATCAGACAAACTTTGTGACCTGAGAAAACTTTTAGGTGTTTTTGATTAAATCCAAAATGGTGGCTGGATCTATTACATTGACATCACAAAATTCACATCTGTCGGACTTAGGACATCCCACAGTATTAACAATCACCATTAGTAAGTTTTAATTCCAAACACAACACCCGTTACAGGCCAAAAGGTAATTTTGCTAATTATAGCGCCACCTATAGGTCAAAAGTCATGATATTTATTGAGCCTCCTCCTTATTTGGTCCTGACTCCATGTACCTAGTTTGGTTTTGATACGTGAAAGCTTTGCTGAGATATCACTTCACTTCCTGTTTGGTGGCTTAGCCGCTAATTTTGAATGGCTGTTACGGGCGAACGGTTTTAGATTTGAAGACAAAAAGGGATAACTTTTTTGAGACTTGGACTGAAGATTATGTGTGTCAAGTTTGGTATCAATCAGACAAACTTTGTGACCTGTGAAAACTTTTAGGTGTTTTTGATTAAATCCAATATGGCGGAAAATCCATCATGGCGGAAAATTATGTCATAGGGTGCGTTGAACTCGGCTTGATTTAAGGATTCCAACGATGTCTCATATTTGACAATCGGGCCAACGGATCAAAAGTTACTTGCATGAACGCACGTCCAACTTTGGCCTGTTGGTGACGCTAGAGTGCTCGAGATGCCGACTTGAAACTTGTTGAAATTAATCATGGGACTGTGCCTAATTTGTGTGCCAAATAAACTTTTTACCAGACGGTTCTATGGACTGCCATAGACTTCCATGACGGAATAATAATAATAGGAAAACGTAGAAACACAATGGGTGCCTTAGCAGCTTCGCTGCTTGGCCCCCAATGACTCTCCCCCCTGAGCAGAGAGAGAGGAATAATATTTTTTGAATAATGTATGTATGTATGTATGTATGTATGTATGTATGTATTATTGGGGACCAAGCAGCGAAGGCACCCATTGTGTTTGTTAGTTTTCTTATTATTATTGGGGGCCAAGCAGCGAAGCTGTGAAGGCACCCATTGTGTTTCTACGTCTTCCTATTATTGGGGGCCAAGCAGCGAAGCTGCGAAGGCACCCATTGTGTTTGTTAGTTTTCTTATTATTATTCCTCTGGCATGGGAGTCTATGGCAGCCCATAGAACCGTCTGGTGAAAAGTTGTGAAATTTGGCACACTAATTAAGCAAAGTCCCATGATTAATTTCACCAAGATTCAAGTCGGCACCTCGAGCGTTCTAGCACCACCAACAGGCCAAAGTTGCACAAGCGTTCACGCGCGGAACTTCTGACCATTGGCCTGATTTTGAAAAATGAAGTACTGTTGGAATCCTTGGACCAAGCCGAGTTCAACGCACCCTATGACGTCAATTTCCGCCATGATGGGAAGTTCCGCCAAACAGGAAGTGAAGTGATATCTCCGCAAGGTTTTCTCGTGTCAAGACTAAACTTACTACATGTGCTCAGGACCCAATTAGGAGGAGGCTCAAGAAATTTGGTACACTTGAACACAGTGTGGCGCTATAATCACAGGAAGTAGGCTCATATCTCAGCAATGCTTACACATATTGAAACCAAACTTGGTACATGGACTTGAGACCCCATCCTGAAGACACACAATACATTTGGTGACCTTCGTCCACTAGGGGGGCGCTAGAGATACAGGAAATTAGCTCATATCTCAGCAACGCCTTTACGTATCGAAACCAAACTTGGTATATGGACTCGGGACCCGATCCTGAGGACGCACAATACATTTGGTGTACTTTGACCACTAGGGGGCGCTATAATTAGGAAGACTTTTTTGTATCGACACCAAACTTGGTACGTTGATTCGTAAACACATCCTAAGGACCCACATTTAATTTGGTGTGCTTTGACGACTAGGGGTGCTATAATTATCAACACTTTCACAGATTTAAACCAAACTTGGTATGTGGACTTAGGAGTACATCTTGAGGAAACACAATAAATTCGGTGACCTTCGAATCCAGTCCAGTCCAATCCAATTCAATCCAATCAAGTCCAATCCAATCCAATCTAACACAACACAGTCAAGTCCAGTCCAATCCAATCCCAACTCCTGCTCAACTGCTTGGCCCCCTCATTGCAGCTTACAGCTATATTTATTATTATTCCGTCATGAAAGTTTCAGCCCATAGAACTGTCTGGTAAAAAGTTGTAAAATTTGGCACACAAATTAGGCACAGTCCCATGATTAATTTCACCCAGTTTCAAGTTGGCACCTCGAGCACTCTAGTGCCACCAACAGACCAAAGTTGGACGTGCGTTCATACAAGTAACTTTTGACCCGTTGGCTCGATTGTCAAATACGAGGTATCGTTGGAATCCTTGGACCAAGCCGAGGTCAACGCAACCTATGACGTCATTTTCCGCCATGATGGATTTTCCGCCATATTGGATTTAATCAAAAACACCTAAAAGTTTTCACAGGTCACAAAGTTTGTCCGATTGACACCAAACTTGACACACATAATCTTTAGTCCAAGCCTCAAAAAAGTTATCCCTTTTTGTCTTCAAATCTAAAACCGTTCGCCCGTAACAGCCAATCATAATTGGCGTCTAAGCCACCAAACAGGAAGTGAAGTGATATCTCAGCAAAGCTTTCACGTATCAAAACCAAACTCGGTACATGGGGTCAGGACCAAATAAGGAGGAGGCTCAATAAATATCATGACTTTTGACCTATAGATGGCGCTATAATTAGCAAATTTACCTTTTGGCCTGGAACGGGTGTTGTGTTTGGAATTAAAACTTACTAATGGTGATTGTTAAAACTATGGGAGGTCGTAAGTCCGACAGATGTGAATTTGTGACGTCAACGTAATTGATCCGGCCGTCATATTGTATTTAATGAAAAACACCTAAAAGTTTTTACAGGTCACAAAGTTTGTCCGATTGACTCCAAACTTGACACACATAATCTTCAGTCAAAGCCTCAAAAAAGTTATCCCTTTTTGTCTTCAAACCTAAAACCGGCCGCCCGTAACAGCCAATCAAAATTGGCGGCGAAGCCACCAAACAGGAAGTGAAGGGATATCTCAGCAATGCTTTCACATATCAAAACCAAAATTGTTACATGGGCTCAGGACCCAATTAGGAGGAGGCTCAAGAAATTTGGTCAATTTTGACCACTGTGTGGCGCTATAATCACAGGAAGTAGGCTCATATCTCAGTAACGCCTTTACGTATCAAAACCAAACTTGGTATATGGACTCGGGACCCGATCCTGAGGACGCACAATACATTTGGTGTACTTTTACCACTAGGGGCGCTATAATTAGGAAGACTTTCTCGTATTGACACCAAACTTGGTACGTTGATTCCTGAACACATCCTAAGGACCCACAATACATTTGGTGACGTTTGACCACTAGGGGCGGTATGATTAGCACTTTCACCTATCGCAAAAAAACCTGGTATGTGGACTTGGGACTACATCCTGAGGATGCACAATTAATTTGGTGTGCTTTGACCACTAGGGGCACTATATTTATTAACACTTTCACTGATTGAAACTAAACTTGGTATGTGGAGTCATGACCCCATATTAAGACTGCACACTTATTTTGGTGACCTTTGACCACTAGGGGTGCTATAATTATAAACACTTTCACCAATTTAAACCAAACTTGGTATGTGGTCTTAGGAGTACATCTTGAGGACACACAATAAATTTGGTGACCTTTGAATCCAGTCCAGTCCAATCCAATCCAATCCAATCCAATCAAGTCCAATCCAGTCAAATCCAATCCCAACTTCTGCTGAACTGCTTACCTGATTGGCCCCCTCATTGCTGCTTGCAGCTATATTTGGGGGCCAAGCAGCGAAGGCACCCATTGTGTTTCTATGTTTTCTTATTATTGGGGCCAAGCAGCGAAGCTGCGAAGGCACCCATTGTGTTTCTATCTTTTCCTATTATTATTATTACACATCTTTCCTCTGCCATTGAAGTCTATGGCAGCCCATAGAACCGTCTGGTGAAAAGTTGTGAAATTTGGCACACTAGTTAGGCAGTGCCCCATGATTAATTTCACCAAGTTTCAAGTCCGCACCCCGAGCGCTCTAGCGCCACCAATAGGCCAAAGTTGGACATGCATTCACGCACGTAACTTCTGACCCGTTGGTTCGATTTTGAAAAATGAGTCATCCTTGGAATCCTTGGACTACGCCGAGTTCAGCAGTTCCATCCAGTTAATTCTAATGCGTGCGTGCAAGGGTGGGGCGGGGTAGGACGGGCGGCGGTGGGTTGGCTGGGTGAGGGGGCAGCGACACTCAGCCCTGGTTCAGCCACACAAAATCAGTTATGTTTTGATGTGAAACTTGACCTTGTAACTCAGCCAATCTTGGGGTTGTTTGACATGGAACTTGCTGTGACTGCTTAATGCTATATGCCTGATGCCACGGCATTGAGTTGCATGGCAAATCTGGCCTGCTGAACTGCCTGATTGGCCCCCACATTGCTGCTTGCAGCTATAATTGGGGGCCAAGCAGCGAAGCTGCGAGGACCTCATTGTGTTTCTACGTTTTCCTATTATTATTATTATATGCAATGGAAGTCAATGGCAGCCCATAGAACTGTCTGGTAAAAAGTTGGGAAATTTGGCACACTAATTGGGGACAGTCCCATGATTCATGTCACCAAGTTTCATGTCGGCAACTCGAACCCTCTAGCGCCACCAACAGGCCAAAGTTGGAAGTGTGTTCACTCACGTAACTTTTGACCCGTAGGTCCGATTTTCAAAAGTCAGGTATCGTTGGAATCCTTGGACCAAGCCGAGTTCAACGCACCATATGTCATTTTCTGCCATGATGGATTTTCCGCCATTTTGGATTTCATCAAAAACACTTAAAATGTATCAGGGGTCACATACTTTCTCTGATTCCCACCAAATTTTACACAGATTATCTTCAGACCAAGCCTCACAAAAGTTATCACTTTTCGCCTTCGAAGTATTACCGTTAAGCCCGTAACAGCCAATCAAAATTTGCGCGGCCGCCAAACAGGAAGTGAGCTCATATCTCAGCAACCCTTGCAGTCATCAAATCCAAACTTGGTATATGGACTCATGACCCCATCAGGAGGACGCTCTAGAAATTTGGTGACCTTTGACCTCTAGGGGCGCTGTAAATCAGTAACATGCCTTTTTTGGACTGTAGCTGCTGTTGTGCCTAGAATTACAATGTACTAGTGGTGTCTGGTAATACTGTGGAAGATCCTTATGTCGACAGATGGCAATTCATGACATCAACATAATTGATTTGGCCGCCATATTGCATTTAATCAAAACCACTATCAAATTTCCCTAGGTCACAAATTTCATCGGATCCTCACCAAAATTGGCACAGACCATCTTCAGACCATGCCTTATCAGTGCTTTGATTTCCATAACAATTGACGGAAGCGTTTGCCTGTAGCAGCCAATCGAAATTGGTGGCGAAGCCGCCAAACAGGAAGTGAGCTCATATCTCAGCATCCGTAGCATCTATCAAAACCAATTGGTGAGCAAACTAAGTACATTGACTCCTGACCTAATTGGGAGAACACACAACCAATCTGGTAACCTTTGACCGCTAGGGGGCGCTGTAATTAGCAAAACCTTTTTTTGCCCGTAGCTGCTGAAGTGTATTATTCTGCCATGGAAGTCTATGGCAGCCCATAGAACCGTCTGGTAAAAAATTGTGAAATTTGGCACACTGATTAGAGACAGTCCTGTGATAAATTTAATCAAGTTTTAAGTCGGCACCTCATACACTCTAGCACCACCAACAGGTCAAAGTTGGATGTATTTTCACGCACCTAACCTTTGACCTGTCGCTCTGAGTTTTCAAAAACAGGTGTTGTTGGTGTCCTTGGACTAAGCTGAGTTCAATGCACCCTATGATGTCAATTTCCGCCATGATGGATTTTCCGCTATATTGAATTTTATCAAAAACACTTAAAAGTTTTCATAGGTCACAAATTTTGTCCGATTGACTCCAAACTTGATGCACATCATCTTCAGAGCATGTCTCACAAATGCATTGCTTTTTGTCTTTCGAACTAAAACCATTTGGCCATAATAGCCAATCGAAATTGGTGGCAAAGCCGCCAAACAGGAAATTACCTTGTAACTCAGCCAATCTTGGGTTGTTTGGCATGGAACTTGCTGTGACTGCTTAATGCTACATACCTGATGCAACCGCATTGAGTTACATGACAAATTTGGACTGCTGAACTGACTGCTTGGCCCCCTCATTGCTGCTTGCAGCTATATTTGGGGGCCAAGCAGCGACGCTGCGAGGCAACCCATTGTGATTCTATGTGTTCTTATTATTATTATTATAACGAAACACTCATTTGCCATTGAACCATACAGTAAAAAGTTGGGAAATTTGGCACATTGATTCGGTACAGTCATATGTTTAATTTGACAAAGTTTGATGTCTGCACCTGGAGTGCTATAGCGCCACCAACGTTTCAAATGTTGAATTGCATCTATGCATTTACCGTATATCACATTTTGAACATTAAGGTATATTTGGAATCCTTGGATGAGACCGAACTCGACGCACCCCATGACGTCAATTTCCGCCATGTTGGATCTTCTGCCATATTGTATTTCATCAAAAACACTTAAAAGTCATCAAAGGTTACAAAGTTTGTCCGATTTTCACGAAACTTGACGCAGATGATCTTCAGACCATGACTCATAAACGCATTGCTTTTTGGAACCATGTTCAAAACCTGTTGCCCGTGACGACCAATCAGGAAGTGAAGTGATATCTCAGAAAGGCTTTCGCGTATCAACACCAAACTCAGTACATGGTCTCAGGACCCAATTAGGAAGAAGCTCAATAAATTTGATGACCTTTGACCACTATGTGGCGCTATTATCACAGAAAGGGGGCTCATATTTCAGCAATGCTTTCACGTATTGAAACTAAACTTAGTATATGGACTTGGGACCTTATCCTGAGGACACAAAATAAATTTGGTGACCTTCAACCACTAGGGCGGCGCTAGAGTAACACAAGATTAGGTCATATATCAGCAATGCTTTGACGTATCAAAACCAAACTTGGTTCATGGACTTGTGACCACATCCTGAGGATGCACAATCAATTTTGCGACCTTTGACCACTAGGGGTGCTATAATTTGCGACACTTTCTCGTATCGACACCAAACTTGGTACAAGGACTCGGGACCACATCCTGAAGACGCTCAATATATTTAGTGACATTTGACCACTAGAGGCACTATAATTATCAACACTTTCTCGTATCGACACCAAACTTGGTATGTGGACTTGTGACTACAACCTGAGGACGCACAACACCAATAATTTGGTGATGTTTGAGGCATGCTTGTGTGGGGGGCTATTGAGGTGTGTGGGAGAGGAGGTTTATCTGTGTATATGTGTGTGTGTGGGATGGGGGGTTAATTGGGTGTGTGTATAATGTAACAACATTGGGTTGCCATGACAACTCCTGCTCAACTGCTTGGCCCCCACATTGCTGCTTGCAGCTATATTTGGGGGCCAAGCAGCGAAGCTGCGAGGCAAACCATAGTGATTCTACGTATTCTTATTGGGGGCCAAGCAGCGAAGCTGCGAGGCAACCCATAGTGATTCTACGTATTCTTATTGGGGGCCAAGCAGCGAAGCTGCGAGGCAACCCATAGTGATTCTACGTATTCTTATTATTATTATTATTATTATTATTATAACAAAACGCTAATTTGCCATTAAACCATACAGTAAAAAGTTGGGATATTCCGCACATTGATTCGGTTCAGTCATATCTTAAATTTATCAAAGTTTCAAGTCTGCACTTTGAGTGCTCTAGCGCCACCAACATTTCAAATTTTTTATTACATCTATGCACATAACGTTTGAACGGTACACCACATTTTGAACATTAAGGTATATTTGGAATCCTTGGATGAGACCGAACTCAACGCAGATGTGAATTTATGAGGTAAACGTAATTGATCAGGCTGCCATATTGGATTTAATCAAAAACAGCTAAAAGGCATCAAAGTTGGCAAAGTTTGTCCGATTTTCACGAAACTTGACGCAGATGATCTTCAGACCATGACTCATAAATGCATTGCTTTTAGGAGCCATATTCAAAACCCGTCGCCCGTCACGACCAATCAAGTTTGGCAGCCGGCCGCCAAACAGGAAGTGAAGTGATCTCAGCAAGGCTTTTCGCATCAACACCAAACTCAGTATAGGGTCTCAGGACCCAATTAGGAGGAGGCTCAATAAATTTGGTGACTTTTGACCTATAGGTGGCGCTATAATTACCAAAATTACGTTTTAGCCTGTAACGGGTCATGTGTTTGGAATTAAAGCATATTAGTGATATCATTTAATACCTTGAGAGGTCTTTAGGCCGCCACATGTCAACATGTGACGTCAACATAAATGATCCAACCGCTATATTGGATAAGGACAATACATTTAGTGACCTTTGACCACTAGGAGCGCTATAATTAGCAAAACTTTCTCGTATCGACACCAAACTTGGTACATGGACTCGGGAACACATCCTGAAGATGCACAATATATTTAGTGACCTTTGACCACTAGGGGCGCTATAATTATCAACACTTTCTTATATTGACACCAAACTTGATATATGGACTTGTGACTACAACCTGAGGACGCACAATACATTTGGTGATGTTTGAGGTGTGTGTATTTGTGGGGAGCCATTGAGGTGTGTGGGGGAGGAAGTTTATCTGTGTATATGTGTGTGTGTGGGACGAGGGGGTTAATTGGGTGTGTGTATAATGTAGCAACATTGGGTTGCCATGTCAACTCCTGCTCAACTGCTTGGCCCCCACATTGCTGCTTGCAGCTATATTTATTATTGGGGGCCAAGCAGCAAAGCTGCGAAGGCACCCATTGTGTTTCTATGATTTCTTATTATTGGGGGCCAAGCAGCGAAGCTGCAGGGCAACCCATAGTGATTCTATGTTTTCTTCCCTATTATTATTATTACGCTTCCGCCATGGGAGTCTATGGCAGCCCATAGAACCGTATGGTAAAAAGTTGTGAAATTTGGCACACCGATTGGGGACAGGCCCATGATTAATTTCACCAAATTAATTTCACCAAGGGCCAATTTCCTCGAGGGCTCTAGCGCCACCAACAGGCCAAAGTTGGACGTGCGTTCACGCACGTAACTTTTGACCTGTTGATCTGATTTTGAAAAATGAGGTACCGTTGTAATCCTTGGACCAAGCCGAGTTCAACGCACCCTATGACGTCATTTTCCGCCATGATGGATTTTCCGCCATTTTGGATTTAATCAAAATCACTTAAAACGTATCAGAGGTCACACATTTTGTCCGATCGACACCAAACTTCATAGATATCATCTACAGACCATGCCTCATTAATGCGTTGCTTTTTGTCTTCGAATTAAAACCGCTCATACAGAACAGCCAATCGAAATTTCGCGAAGCGCCAAACAGGAAGTGAGCTCATATCTCAGCAACCCATTCACCTATTATAACCAAACTTAGTCCATGGACTCAGGACCCAATCAGGGGGACGCTCAAGAAATCTGGTGACCTTTGACCTCTAGGGGGCGCTGTAATTAAGAAACATGCCTTTTGGCCTGTATTAGCAGTTGTGCTTAGAATTAAAACGCACTAGTGGTGTCTGGTAATACTGTTGGAGGTCCTTAGGCCGACCCAAGCCAACTTGTGATGTCATCGTAATTGATTCGGCCGCCATATTGGATTAAATCAAAAACACAAAAAAGTTTTGGCAGGTCATAAATTTCATCTGTTCCTCACCAAAATTGGCAGAGACCATCTTCAGACCATGCCTGATGAGTGCATTGCTTTCTAGAACAATTGACAGAAGCTTTGGCCTGTACCAGCCAATCAAAATTTGCGGCGAAGCCGCCAAACAGGAAGTGATTTCATATCTCAGCAACGCTTTCATGTATCAAAACCAAACTTAGTACATGTACCTCAGACCACATCGGGAGGACGCTCAAGAAATTTGGTGACATTTGACCTCTAGGGGGCTCCGTAATTGACAAAAATGCATTTTGGCCAGTAGTTGCTGATGCGCATTATTTTGCAATGGAAGTCAATGGCAGCCCATAGAACCGTCTGGTAAAAGGTTATACAATTTTGCACACTAATTGGACAGTCCAATAATTCATTTCACCAAGTTTCATGCGGCACCTCAAAGCTCTAAGCCACCAACAGGCAAAGTTGGACTTGTGTTCACGGATCGAACTTTTGACCTGTTGACCCGAATGGCAAAATGAGGTATCATTGGAATCTTTGGGCCAAGCCGAGTTCACACCCCCACACACCCTATGACGTCAATTTTTGACCTCTGTGTTTAAATCACAGCAAGTGTGATCATATCTCAGTCAATCTTTTATTTTTGATGTGAAACTGATGACAGCAAGTTCCATCTAGTTCATTCTAATGTGTGCGTGCAAGGGTGGGACGGGGTGGGATGGGCAGGGGCAGTTGCGGCGGTGGGCTGGCTGGGGGAGGGGGCGGCGACACTCAGCCCTGGTTCAGCCCCACAAAATCAGTTATGTTTTGATGTGAAACTTGACCTTGTAACTCAGCCAATCTTGGGTTGTTTGTTATGGAACTTGCAGTGACTGCTTAATGCTATATACCTGATGCAACCGCATTGAGTTACATGGCAAATTTGGACTGCTGAACTGACTGCTTGGCCCCCTCATTGCTGCTTGCAGCTATATTTATTATTACGCTTCCGTCATTGAAGTCAATGGCAGCCCATAGAACCGTCTGGTGAAAAGTTCTGAAATTTGGCACACTGATTGGGGACAGTCTCATGATTAATTTCACCAAGTTTCATACTGGCACCTTGAGCGCTCTAGCGCCACCAACAGGCCAAAGTTGGATGTGCGTTCACACACGTAACTTTTGACCCGTTGATCCGATTGTCAAAAATTAGGTATTGCTAGAATCCTTGGACCAAGCCGAGTTCAACGCACCCTATGACGTCATTTTCCGCCATGGTGGATTTTCCGCCATTTGGGATTTCATCAAAATCACTTAAAACGTATCAGAGGTCACACATTTTGTCCGATCGACACCAAACTTCACAGATATCATCTACAGACCATGCCTCATTAATGCATTGCATTTTGTCTTTGAAACTAAAACCGTTTATGCCAGAACAGCCAATCGGAATTTTGCGTGAAGCCGCCAAACAGGAAGTGAGCTCATATCTCAGCAACCCATTGATCTATCATAACCAAACTAAGTACATAGACTCAGGACCCAATCAGGGGGACGCTCAAGAAATCTGGTGACCTTTGACCTCTAGGGGGCGCTGTAATTAAGAAACATGCCTTTTGGCCTGTAGCAGCAGTTGTGCTTAGAATTAAAACCCACTTGTGGTGTCTGGTACTACTGTTGAACGTCCTTAGGCCGACCCAAGCCAACTTGTGATGTCATCGTAATTGATTCGGCCGCCATATTGGATTAAATCAAAAACACAAAAACGTTTTTGCAGGTCACAAATTTCATCTGTTCTTCACCAAAATTGGCAGAGACCATCTTCAGACCATGCCTGATGAGTGCATTGCGTTCTGGAACAATTGACAGAAGCTTTGGCCTGTACCAGCCAATCAAAATTTGCGGCGAAGCCGCCAAACAGGAAGTGATTTCATATCTCAGCAACGCTTTCATGTATCAAAACCAAACTTAGTACATGTACCTCAGACCACATCGGGAGGACGCTCAAGAAATTTGGTGACATTTGACCTCTAGGGGGCTCCGTAATTGACAAAAATGCATTTCGGCCAGTAGTTGCTGATGCGCATTATTTTGCAATGGAAGTCAATGGCAGCCCATAGAACCGTCTGGTGAAAAGTTGTGAAATTTGGCACACTGATAAGGGACAGTCCCATGATTAATGTCACCAAGTTTCATGCCGGCACCTCAAGCGCTCTAGCGCCACCAACAGGCCAAAGTTGGACTTGTGTTCACGGACGTAACTTTTGACCTGTTGACCCGAATGGCAAAATGAGGTATCATTGGAATCCTTGGGCCAAGCCGAGTTCACACCCCCATACACCCTATGACGTCAATTTTTGACCTCTGTGTTTAAATCACAGCAAGTTTGATCATATCTCAGTCAATCTTTTATTTTTGATGTGAAACTGATGACAGCAAGTTCTATCTAGTTCATTCTAATGTGTGCGTGCAAGGGTGGGACGGGGTGGGATGGGCAGGGGCGGTTGCGGCGGTGGGCTGGCTGGGGGAGGGGGCGGCGACACTCAGCCCTGGTTCAGCCCCACAAAATCAGTTATGTTTTGATGTGAAACTTGACCTTGTAACTCAGCCAATCTTGGGTTGTATGGCATGGAACTTGCTGTGACTGCTTAAGGCTATATGTCTGATGCAACGGCATTGACTTACATGGCAAATCTGGCCTGCTGATCTCACTGCTTGGCCCCCTCATTGCTGCTTGCAGCTATATTTATTATTATTATTATTATTATTATTATAACGAAACGCTCATTTGCCATTGAACCGTACAGTAAAAAGTTGAGAAATTTGGCACATTGATTCGGTGCAGTCATATCTTTAATTTATCAAAGTTTGATGTCTGCACCTGGAGTGCTCTAGCGCCACCAACGTTTCAAATGTTGAATTGCATCTATGCATTTACCGTACATCACATTTTCAATATTAAGGTATATTTGGAATCCTTGGATGAGACCGAACTCAACGCACCCCATGACGTCAATTTCCGCCATGTTGGATCTTCGCCATATTGTTTTTTCATCAAAAAACACTTAAAAGTCATCAAAGGTTAAAAAAGTTTGTCGATTTTCATGAAACTTGACGTAGATGATCGTCACACCTTGACTCATAAATGCATTGCTTTTTGGAGACATATTCAAAACCGGTTGCCTGTGACGACCAATCACGTTTGACGCGAAGCCGCCAAACAGGAAGTGAAGTGATCTCAGCAAGGCTTTTACTTATCAACATCAAACTCAGTACAGGGTCTCAGGACCCAATTAGGAGGAGGCTCAATAAATGTGATGACTTTTGACCTATAGGTGGCGCTATAATTAGCAATATTACGTTTTGTCCTGTAACGGGTGATGTGTTTGGAATTAAAACATATTAGTGATGTCTATTAATACTTTGAGAGGTCCTTAGGCCGACACATGCCAACATGTGACGTCAACATAATTGATTCAACCGCCATATTGGATTTCACCAAAAACATTTAAAAGGCATCAAAGTTGGCAAAGTTTGTCCGATTTTCACGAAATTTGACGCAGATGATCTTCAGACCATGACTCATAAATGCATTGCTTTAAGGAGCCATATTCAAAACCCGTCGCCCGTCACGACCAATCAAGTTTGGCAGTGAAGCCGCCAAACAGGAAGTGAAGTGATATCTCAGCAATGCTTTCACATATCAAAACCAAACTAGGTATATGGGCTCAGGACCCAATCAGGAGGACGCTCAAGAAATGTGGTAAATTTTGACCACTATGTGGCGCTATAATCACAGGAAGTGGGCTCATATTTCTTCAATGCTTTTACGTAGACACCAAACTTGGCTCATTGACTCGGGAGCACATCCTGAGGACATACAATAATTTTAGCGACCTTTGACCACTAGGGGTGCTATAATTTGCAAAACTTTCTCGTATCAACACCAATCTTGGTATGTGGAATCGTGACTACAACCTGAGGATGCACAATAAATTTGGTGACTTTTGACCACTAGGGGTGCTATAATTTGCGACACTTTCTCGTATCGACACCAAACTTGGTACAAGGACTCGGGACCACATCCTGAAGACGCTCAATATATTTCGTGACATTTGACCACTAGAGGCACTATAATTATCAACACTTTCTCGTATCGACACCAAACTTGATATGTGGACTCGTGACTACAACCTGAGGACGCACAATACATTTGATGATGTTTGAGGTATGCGTATCTGTGGGGAGCCAATGGGGTGTGGGGGGGAGGAAGTTTATCTGTGTATGTGTGTGTGTGTGGGACGGGGGGGTTAATTGGGTGTGTGTATAATGTAGCAACATTGGGTTGCCATGACAACTCCTGCTCAACTGCTTGGCCCCCACATTGCTGCTTGCAGCTATATTTATTATTACGCTTCCGCCATTGAAGTCAATGGCAGCCCATAGAACCGTCTGGTGAAAAGTTGTGAAATTTGGCACACTGATTAGGGACAGTCCCATGATTAATTTCACCAAGTTTCTTACCGGCACCTTGAGCGCTCTAGCGCCACCAACAGGCCAAAGTTGGACGTGCGTTCACGCACGTACCTTTTGACCCGTTGACCCGATTGTCAAAAATGAGGTATCGTTGGAATCCTTGGACCAAGCCGAGTTCAACGCACTCTATGACGTCATTTTCCGCCATGATGGATTTTCCGCCATTTTGGATTTCATCAAAAACACTAAAAAGTTTTCACAGGTCACATAGTTTGTCCGATTTTCACGAAACTTAGTGCATATGATCTTCAGACCAAGCCGCACAAAAGTTATCCCATTTCGTCTTCGGAACTAAAACCATTCGCCCGTAACAGCCAATTAAAATTGTCGGCAAAGCCACCAAAAAGGAAGTGAAGTGATATCTCAGCAAGGTTTTCTCGTATCAAGACTAAACTTACCACGTGCTACCATGTGCTAAGGACCCAATAAGGAGGAGGCTCAAGAAATGTGGTACATTTTGACCACTGTGTGGCGCTATAATCACAGGAAGTTGGCTCATATCTCAGCAATGCTTCCACATATTGAAACCAACCTTGGTATATGGACTTGGGATCCCCTCCTGAGGACACACAATACATTTGGTGACCTTCGACCACTAGGGGGGCGCTAGAGATACAGGAAATTAGCCCATATCTCAGCAACGCCTTTACGTATCGAAACCAAACTTGGTATATGGACTCGGGACCCGATCCTGAGAACACACAATATATTTGGTGTACTTTGACCACTAGGGGCGCTATAATTAGGAAGACTTTTTCGTATCGACACCAAACTTGGTACGTTGAGTCGTAAACACATCCAAAGACCCACAATAAATTTGGTGACATTTGACCACTAGGGGCTCTATGATTAGCAACACTTTCACCTATCGCAACCAAACTTGGTATGTGGACTTGGGACTACATCCTGAGGATGCACAATTAATTTGGATTGCTTTCACCACTAGGGGTGCTATAATTATCAACACTTTCACCGATGTAAACCAAACTTGGTATGTGGACTTAGGAGTACATCTTGAGGACACACAATAAATTTGGTGACCTTCGAATCCAGTCCAGTCCAATCCAATCAAGTCCAATCCAATCCAATCTGGATGGAACACAACAACACAGTCAAGTCCAGTCCAGTCCAATCCAACCCAATCCAATACCAACTCCTGCTTAACTGCTTGGCCCCCTCATTGCTGCTTGCAGCTATATTGTTAATTTTGTGTTTGTATGGCTGCTGGAATACTGTAATTTCCCTTTGGGGATTAATAAAGTCTATCTATCTATCTATCTATCTATCTATCTATCTATCTATCTCTTACAGCATTGGTTCCCAAAGACTGGGTCGCGACCCACGGGTGGGTCGCAGGAGATTTTATTTGGGTCGCCAGCACAATTTATGTTGTGTAATAGGCCTAGCTTATACCATTTAACCAGGAAAGCTATCAGTTTTCTATTGGGATATAGTTTGTTCACCACAGTGACGGCCCTGAATAGCTCTGAAACTGGGGGCTTAACGCTGTCGCCAGAGGGGCAGCGTGCATCTCACCTCGCAAAGGAAACATTTCTGTGGGGCGCCTGCTATGGACCACGCAGTTGCAAAATGCAAGGGACATGAATCAGCATGAACATTAACGGACAGCTGCTTCCGTTGACCGATTAAAATCTAGTTACCATGCTGTCAACTAAAGCAGACATCCGTATACCGGGCATGGCTATTCAATTTGCGTCATAGGCTTATAGTTTCGATTGTAGATGCACTCTTTAAAGTTAATAGCAGCCTCCTCACATCCCTTATTATTTCGGATTTAAAATGCACACCAATGCATTATATAAGGCTACAATTTAAATGGATATTTTAAAAGCTATTATTTCCTCTTGTTTTCCACCTCGCAAACTCTATTATATATTCTGGCTATTGCGCAAAAGCCTCTTGTTCTGATATTTATTCATTTCACATTCTTACAACAACATAGCTTGTCACAACATCAATACACAGCCTTAGTATAAGGCCTACAAACAAGCAAACGTTTAACTTGCGGATTCAACTTTCCAAAGAAACCTCCAGAAATAGGCTACAATATAACGACTTGAGTTATTTGCTATGTTTACATCGGAATTAACGCTGTTATGGATCCATTTGTCTGCAACGCAACGTAGCCTACAACATCTCTCTTTAGATATACAGGAACAGCTTACTATGTTGAAGAGTGACTATTGCATAGAATACAAGAATATCCTTGTAGATCAGACCTAGGCGCTATTACGTATACATATGGCAGTGTAGAATGGTTAGGGGGGGCATATAAAAATTTGAGAACCTGTGGCCTAAAACAATATGGTGGTTGTAAGACAATATGGTGGTTGTAAGATCTGAAGTGAAATGGGTCGCGATGGTCTGTCATTTTTAAAAAGTGGGTCCCCAGAAAAAAAGTTTGGGAAACACTGTCTTACAGGGCACACACAATTATGTGATAATAAATTTCAATTCAATTCAATTTATTGTGCTTATAGAGTGCCAAAACATTACACATGTATCATGACGCTTTACAGAATGTAGGCAATCAGAGAAAAAAAAGAAAAGAAATGCCTCACCTGACCTACATAAAAGAAAGGTTTTCTGTATGATTCTTCCTGTACATCAACCACTGCACCTCCAGTCACAAGTCTGTCAAGCTCCTAAAGTGTGTGAATGACACCACCCCTCATGACACCACCCTCACCACCCTCATTGGACTCATCTCTGGGGGACAGTCATCTCTGGAAGATTCTGGGAGACTCATCTCTGGACCATCATAGAATCCATCCTCCTCCATCTCCATCTAGTATGCTGCTGCCACAGCCAAGGACAGGGGAAGACTGCAGCGCATCATTTGCTATGCTGAGAGAGTGATTGTCTGCAGCCTGCCTTCTCTTCAAAGTCTGTACACCTCTTGGACCCTAAGGTGGACAAGAAAGATTGCTGCAGACCCCTCCCATCCCAGACACAGTCTTTTTGAGACACTTCACACTGGCAGGAACCTGCGGTCCATCATGACCAGGACCTCATGCCTGGTGCACGGACACCACCATCACCAAGAGTCTCTGCTCAGCTAACCTAGAGTATCTCATGGTTAACTGTAGAGCTTTCTATCTGCCCAGAGAGTTTACATCAACTGTAGTAACAGCAGCCTATATACCACCGGATGGTAATGCCAAGCTTGCCATGAAAGAACTGCATTCTGCTATTAGTAAACAACAAACTCTGCATCCTGAGGCAGTCTTCATTGTCGCGGGTGACTTCAACCACTCGAATTTAAAAACTGTACTGCCCAAATTTCATCAAAATGTATCATGCCCCACAAGAGGAGACAATATTTTAGACCATGTCTACACAAACATAGCTGATGCCTACAAAGCCGCTCCCCTCCCCCACCTAGGACACTCAGATCACCTCTCATTGTTTCTACTGCGCAAGTATTCAGCACTCATCAAACGTGTGAAACCAACAGTAAGAACAGTCAAATTGTGGCCAGAGGGAGCTGACTTGGCACTTCAGCAGCGTTTTGAAAACACTGACTGGAGAGTGTTCGCAACTCAGGCCACCCATGACTCCCACACGGACATTGATTCGTATGCCTCCTCCGTTTTGGACTGTATCAACTCCAACATAAACAGTGTCACCACCCTCAAACGGATTACGACTTTCCCTAATCAGAAGCCATGGATGAACAGTGTGGTCAGACTCCTGCTGAAGGCACGAGACATTGCATTCCATTCAGATCAGGTGATGCTCAAGCCTATAGCTCATCCAGGGCTAACCTGAAAAGGGGCATCAAGAAGGCCAAGCACAACCACAAGCTAAGGATTGAGGATCATTTCAAGAACAACTCTGACCCCCGACACATGTGGCAAGGCATGCAGGCCATCACAGATTACAAAACTACTAACTCCACCCCCCCGTCACCGACACCTCCTTGCCTGATGAGCTGAACCACTTTTATGGCCGCTTTGATAGGGACAACAAGGAGGTGGCCATCAAGGCAGTGGTCTCTGCAGATCACCAGCCCCTCACACTCTCCACCACCGATGTGTGTGCGGCACTGAGCAGGATTAATGCACATAAGCCTGCTGGTCCTGATGGTATCTCCGGCGCATACTCAGGGCCTGTGCTGTGCAGCTGACTGAGGTTTGAACTGAGATATTTAATCTGTCACTAGCCCAGGTGGCTGTCCCCACGTGCTTTAAAACCACCTCCATCGTGCCAGTGCCACTGCAACAAGCCTTAATGACTTCCGTCCAGTTGCACTTACCCCCATCATCATGAAGTGCTTCGAGAGGCTGTCCTGGCCCATCTCAAGACCTGCTTACCACCCTCACTGGACCCCTTCCAATTCGCCTACCGTCAGAACAGGAGCACAGAGAATGCCATCTCTACGGCACTTCACTCTGCCCTGTCCCACCTTGTCAATAGCAACACCTATGTGAGAATGCTGTTCATTGACTTTAGTTCAGCATTCAACACCATCATCCCCTCCAAACTGAACACCAAACTCAGTGAACTGGGCATCAATACCTTCCTCTGTAACTGGATTCCAGACTTCCTAACCAACAGTCTGTTAGGTTAGATAATCACACCTCGTCAACCATCATCCTGAACACCGGCGTACCACAGGGATGTGTGCTGAGCCCTCTCCTCTACTCCCTCTTCACCCATGACTGTACACCTGTACATGGCTCTAACACCATTGTCAAGTTTGCAGACGGCACTACGGTGATTGGTCTCATCAGCAACAACGATGAAGTGGCCAGGGAGAAGGTCCATCACCTTACATCATGGTGCACTGACAACAACTTGGCTCTCAACACCAAAAAAAACAGCATCATCGTGGCTCATTGTGGACTTCAGGAAGTCTAAAGCTGGCACACACACCCCAATTCTCATCAACGGGACTGAGGTGGAACGTGTCACCAGCTTCAAATTCCTGGGTGTCCACATCTCTGAGGACCTCTCTTCGACCCTCAACACCTCTACCCTGATCCAGAAGGCTCACCAGCGTCTTTTCTTTCTGAGGAGACTAAAGAAGGTCCACCTGTCTCCCCAGATCCTGGTGAACTTCTACCGCTGCACCGTCGAGAGCATCCTCACCAACTGTGTCACAGTTTGGTATGGCAACTGCTCTGCCCACAACCGAAAAGTACTGCAGAGGGTGGTTTAAACTGCCCAACGCATCACTGGTTCTTCACTCCCCATCGAGGCAATCCAGGGCATCATCAAAGACTGTTCTCACCCCAACCACAGACTTTTCTCCCCACTATCCTCCGGGAGGCGTTACAGGTTCAGAGGAACCAGCAGGTTCAGAGGAAGCTTCTTTCCTGCGGCTGTCACCTTACTGAACTCTAACTCTGCATCCCGGTGACAACTAATCAACTAAGCCCCCAATCCCCCCCTCGCCCGATGCCTCCTTGCCTGTGCCTGTTGAGGTGTCCATGACTTGGCAACCTTGACAGGGACAACAAGGCGGACCCCCAGACAATTTGCACTACCCTATCCCACCCATAGTGTTCTATTTATTTACAAATGTACATACTCTAATTACACTTACACATAGCCTTATTCTACTGCTTTTCATACTATCCATCCTGCACATACACTTATTCTTAACCCTCTAGGCGCCATGGTCGAGTTTACTCGACAAGATGCGGCACTGAATAAAACGGCCGATTTAGTCAAATAGGGTGTCATATTTCGTTCGACCTCCACTCCACTAGATGGCAGACATGTCATACGTCATCCCGAGTCCAAAAAATTTCATGCTTTAAACAAAACCTTCGAGCTACAGCGCATTGAATCAGTGCGTGCAATACCGGAGCTAGTGTGCGTGTGAGCCACTTTATCAGAGCGATATTGTCAATGTCAGCGAGTATTTGCATTAGATTATCGTCTAATGGCATCAAATAAGTTTACCCGAAATGAAGTGTTGGGTCTTCTATTCGCGGACCCTGATTCTGAAGGGGAATATGCCTTCAGAAAATGACGGTGATTCGTTTAGTGACCAGGCTTCAGATGCGTCCCAGCCTTGCAGTGGTGCAGCTGGACAAAGTGAGAGTTTAGCTTACACCAATCACAAACGTTGAATCGTTTGCCCAATGTCAGTGGTGGGAAATGTTTCACGGGGTCAGACTGTTCATCGGGAAGTTAGCAGGCGTGTTAGTGGTGTGGCGAACGAGGCTGGAAGTAATGTAATGTAGCGCTAGCTTCTTTGTCTTCTGACCGTGTGCCTCTCCGCAATCGCGGCGACAGTAAGGTGGTGGAGCCTTTGTCTAATGCCACTGGGTATGTTAGACGAGGTCGAAGTGCTCATAGGACCGTTAGGGGGAAACGTAGAGGCAGTGTGGGGAGTCGCAATGAGAATGACAGTAGGCCTAGTCCGAGCTGCGCAAATTCTCTCCACTTTCGCGCCGCCTTGTGAGGCAGATCTGGCCATGCTGCTGCGCAGCAGGAGCAGAGGTGGTGACACGGGGCAGGGGAGCCATTAGGCTATGTATAGTCTATCACAAGATGATGGGAATGCTGGCCCTGTATGGATAGGGATAGGGAGTCATTATCTCTACAGCAAAAGGCCTGCTACATTTTTTTTTGTCAGCCATTTATTAGTAACGATTTACACTGTTGATTTACTATCTATTTCCCTGACCATTTAGTACATACACTATGTGTTCTTTTTTGTGTGTTCATGTCCTTGTGACGTGTGTGTCTTTGTCAGCTAAAAAAAAAACAAACAAAAAAACATCAACAAAAAGAAAAAAAATACTAACATTGTCTCTTGTCTTGTCTCGTCATCTCACTCCTGATCTGTGCCTTGCCGTGGCAAGTGAGCTTGTCTACTTGTCTACTTGTGTTTGTGTGTCAAATGAATAATATATATGTGCCCCATCCATGGAATCAGAGTACCTACTGTATGTAGTAAATGGAAAATCTCTACAGCAAAAGGCCAGCCTACTGCTACAAGCATTCGGTTTGTTTCTGCCATTTATTAGTAATGATTTACACAGTTTGTTTACTACTTACTATTTACCTGAGCATTCAGTTTTGTACAATATAGCATACAGAAGGTGAGGGACATTTTGGGGGGAAAGAAGTGGTGCTTTTTATCATTCAAACATGCGACTTTTCATGAAAATTCTATAATCCAAGATGGCCGTCACCATATGACGTCATAATATGCATTAGATATGAAAATTTAATACATAAACTTTGGGTCATCCTTAATATTTCTCTAATTTACAGAAAGTCTCTATCTCATCACTTTTAAGATATAGCCTTTTGAAATGAAGATGTCAAAATCGAATGTTTCGGAAAAAAAACCTCTGGCGCCTAAAGGGTTAATAATCTTATAATGTCACTGTATCTGCACTACAATGGTATTGTTACCACACTGCACATAGCTGTACATACTGTACATATCTGATGGTTCATACTGAATATCCATATTTATTCTGTTTTTCTCATAATACAGTATATTCTGTTAATACACTGCATATATCTATATTATTCTTACTACTATTGTACTGTTGCTGCTACTACATTGCACATATCTGTATATGTTGTTCATACATTGTTTATATCACATAGCCATATTTACTCTGCTCTTATAAAAAAACACACTGCACATATTTATATCTAAATTATATTAGATGTTAGAAGTTGGGGCAGCCGTGGCCACTGGTTAGCGCTTCAGACTTGTAACCGGAGGGTTGTCGGTTCGAACCCCGACCAGTAGGCACGGCTGAAGTGCCCTTGAGCAAGGCACCTAACCCCTCACTGCTCCCCGAGGGCCGCTGTTGTTGCAGGCAGCTCACTACGCCGGGATTAGTGTGTGCTTCACCTCACTGTGTGTTCAATGTGTGCTTAGTGTGTTTCACTAATTCACGGATTGGGATAAATGCAGAGACCAAACTTCCCTCACGGGATCAAAAGAGTATATATACTTATACTTATTACTCTAAACCAACTGCATATTACTGTCTACACTGCACTATACAGAAGTGTTTTGCACTTCTGGTTAGACGCAAACAGCATTTCGGTGGCTTTGTACTTGTACTCTGCACAATGACAATAAAGTTGAATCTAATCTAATATATATATCTAGATGTCACCTAATCCCGCCTGTCCCCTATTTCCGCCCTTTTACGTGTATGTGTCACTTAATTTTCATTTCCATACAAACCAAGACGGCGGATTCCTAAAGAAACGCACGCACCCACGTAATAAGTGTATCTAAATTATCTATGTACAAAATTACATTTTACTGTGACTCGAAGAGCTGTAAACAGTCTTGTAAGGCTGCGTGAACAAATCCGCTTGGAGCTCCAGTGGAATTTTAATTTTGTGAAGTGAATTCTCGGTCAAACCGTTGATGTGCCGTGTAAAAGGGCAGAAATAGGGCACCCACCAGCCCAGCACCAACTCCGATCACGGTGAACAAAATCGGATTTTGAAAGCAGTAAATGCTCCCGTTAAGAACCAAACCAGATTTTGTTCAAATCTGCAGTACTGGGTGTTTTTACGATATATGGCCTATATTATATTGTATTATATTATATTATATTTGTATTTGGATGCTTTTTGAGTGTCTGACACCATTTCACCTGGTCAAATTCCTTGTTCTTTCTTTTTCGTGTGGAAAAAGAAGAAAACTTGGCAATAAAATTATTCTCAGTCATTCCTTCTATTCCAGTCATTTTTTCACGATTTTTCTAATATTAAAGTAGAAGTTCAGTGTGATATTGACCTAAAGTGGGTTAAAACATGATACCGAGTGTGAACTTTTGTCTCATAGCTCATCTCGGCTTGTGCCCTGCACTCCGAAATCTGGCGCTAGTTAGCCGATGCTACCAACAGGTTTTCGATGGGGGTGCCTCGGGCATCGGCCTAGCTATGCAAGTAAATCACTGTTTTACACCATTTACGAGGCTCAAAGTAGCTCCACACTTCATTTGTAGACTTCCGAGGGCCCTGTCATTTAAAACGAGACAATGAGAACTTTGAAAAAGCACTGGTAATTTATTTACAAGATGATTTATACAGACAGTACCTTCAGGAAGTTTATCGTTCACCGCCATCTTGAATTTAGACCGCGATAAATTCGAAAGAACGAAAATGCGAATGAACAGGTATGATAAGGGATCAGATTCCAAAAATAATTCTGTGGAAATGCATTCCAGATTCCAGTTATGAGCTCATGGAGCTATGAGACAAAAGATCACACTCGGTATCATGTTTCAACACACTTTAGGTCAATATCACACCAGAATTCCCCTTTAATGTAATATACTTGATAATGTTTCAGTTCATTCTTTTAATTAAGTTTAACAACTTTTTTGTATGATTTTTGTTGTTACATTTTGTGTAAGCATTCAACATGCCACAGCCGAACTGTGACCACACTTATACCTTTCTTAATATAGTTATTTATACATAGATATATAGACTTTATTCTTGCACTGTTGCACTGTTTGATTTACTCATTTGCACCATCACCATGACACTCATTCACAAAGAGCACCTTACCTTACCTTATGCACAGAGGACCACAGGCTCAGTCCCTGCTTTAGTCATTGCTAGCGCACCTGATTGATTAATCACCCACTACGTGGATACTGTTTTTAGAATTGATTTAGATTAAGTTTTATTTAGTATAATGTATTTTAGTATATTTAGTATATTCTTTATCTTCTACAGTCCTTATTGCTTAGTTGTGTTTTTATATTATATACTTTTAATTACTTTTCTGCTGTTAGTGAATGTGTGTGTGTGTGTGTATGTTGTCTGTATGCTACTGTGACCTTGAATTTCCCCTAGGGATCAATAAAGTATCTATCTATCTATCTATCTATCTATCTATCTATCTATCTATCATTGTACGATCACAGTACAGAAGCGGTTTCTGATTAACTGGTACAAACCGAATGAAGGTTTCAAAACCTTCTCTTCTCACCCTCTTAATATCAGTGATGGCGCTCACAGAACTAGGGTACTTGAAGTAGTCAGCCAGCATTGCCACCAGTTGGTCGGTAACACTGGCAATGCGCTGCAGCTCCACATCCGGCTCCAACAGGAAGGCCAATGTTTCTGCACCCTCCACCCTCTGCTCTAGCAGGTGCTCCTTACTGCACATACGCACCAGGCATGGCAGGGTCTACACACACACACAGAGAAAATGACATATCAAACTGAATAAGTGCAACACTTCTGTATAACCATGCACGTGTATTAATGTTCAGAAGCTTGGAATCATAGAGATATCCTTACATTTAAAAGATAATCCCCTTTAAGAAACTACAAAAATATGACAAAGATGCAAGTGAGTATTTAGCAGATGCTTTTTATTCAAAGTGACAGGGTTTGATTTAGGAATTGAACTGAAAAAAGACGAAATTTGTGTCTGCTGGGCTGTCGCAGAGATTGCTGCATATATTGAAAGGGTGCAGATGTTGCATACTCTGACTGGAAAGCTACTCAAAGTTCTATGTTGATTTCAGTGTGGCCATGGTGTCAGTGTGGTTACTTATTTTGCAATGACTGTGTTTACTTGTGTTTATTTTGTGTTTACTGTTTATATTGCTTTATCTCATCTTTATTTACTTATTTTGCTAGAAAATTTGCATCATAAACTGCATTGTCATAGAAACTAGATGTCCTACTCAATAGGAGTTTGAAAGCCTACTGTGCAATGACATCAGTCGACAACATGAATTGAGTTTGGTCACATCTACTCATTTATGGGTCTGACTATTTTCACATTGTAGAACAAAACTGAAAACTCAAACTCACATTGGGTTAATGTAGTAAAAAATGTGAACTAAGTAAAATGTTTTATATGGGCCTCATTTAAGAAACAATACAAACCGATTTTCTTTTATTTTTGTTAGTGCCCATTTATTTCTGGGATTCACTGGGTCAATTGCTCTGTTGTTAGCTTAGCCACTTTTAGAAGTGTTAAGGGAAATACATCATGTGACTTACTTACTCCCCATTGCTGTGTCATCAGCACCTTTTGGTTTAATCAGCTACTGTGTTTTACCTTACCTTATTGCTGTGTCTTTTCGTATCAGCCATTAGAGGGCACCTGTATGTAGCTTAATCTTGACACAGATGAAGTTTAAGAAAAGATTAGATTGGTTTTAAAGAAATATACCAATATTATCCCCTCTACACAATTGGCCAGCTTGTTTGCTATTAATTTACTAGAATGTATTTAAATGTGTGAATTTAATGCTAAAATTAGTTTATGCAGGCCTACAGATGGACAACAGCTGTTTCTGCTCTAGGTAGGTGATGCGTCCGTTTTGCCGTTGTCATAAAAAACACACGCAGGTTGCAAATAGGCAACATATCCCTACTGTAGGCTTTATATGCTAGCATTAAGCTATTCTCTATCATGCAGCTTGATTGCATGTGTCAAGGTAAAGCCTCAAGGTAAAACATCATTGTGGGTAAATTTAGCATAGTTGATTCGTAGGGTATTAATCATCAGCATGGTAGCCTATGACATTGACAGTGTAACATAGTTCATCACGCAGCTGAGCTCTAAGTTGAACGTGATTGCTGTGCAATGAGGCACACATGATCAGCTGATTCGTAGTTAAACTGCCTAAAAAACGAAACTATATATGATATCCCGGCAATAATGATGCAGGAATGTGAGTAAGATCCTGACAGATATTTGCTTTTCAAACCCCTACACATACTTATTATGCAATCAACACTAAACCCACCAAAAAATAAAGCATGTTTAAGGATGTTGATTCATAAATGGATAAAAGAATAGGACCTTGTACATGTATGTATGGTTGTATGCATGTATGCATGTATGTATGTACAGTGAGGCATAAGTATTTGAACCCATACTAAAGTTGACTAAAAAGAGGAATATAAAATCTTTTGTATATTGATCTAAATATTGACATTGATCTAAAGAAAAAAAAAAAAAAAAAAAAGAGGAAATATCCAACCTTTAAGGACACAAATTTTCTTTGTGAATGAATAATGTATCATCAGGCATGAAAAAGGTGAGAAGGGTGCGTGAAGAGGGAAATGGCCGTTTCATAGTGAAACAAGCGCTTGCTTGAGACACACTATTTCAGATTAACATTATTATATAAAATAGGGTAGACTAGACTAATTTGTAAAATCGATTTGAAATGTTTTAACTTCCTATGGAATGGACATCTTTGGTCTTATTTCCCCTGTAATTGGTGTATGCCTACTTCAGAGGACATTGTTCCCACCTGTTTTGGCCTACCACCAAATGCTTGACCTCTTTAGAAAGTTCAGACCCTGTAGTTTCTTAGGAAAGAATAGCTGTATGAAGTACTAGCACAGAGTTAGAGGCTAGAATATTGTTTTTTCTTTCTGCCGGATAACAAGCATCTCTGAACTGACCACATTTCAGCCCTCTAGGTCACATGGTATGACTTAGAAATACAACTGAGCTCTAGCACCAGGTCTTGTGAAGCTGTGTGCAAAATTAGATCAATATAGACCATTTAGACCATTATTTGGCAAGGTATGCTCATGCGTTTTGTAAAATGCCCTATGGAAACTCCTCATAGGACTTTTGGTTACCCAAAATGCATACTGACAATAAAAGCCTTACTGTGTGGTTTCTTGTAGACTATTTGGATCATATTTCAGAGGTTCTGATGACTACACAAAATATGGAATAATTACACAAAAGTCTCTATTTTTGCATTTTCTTTGTTGGTTCAATGGGTGTCTATAAGATGGACTATACATCTGCACAACTAATATTGGATTAAACAATAAAAAAAAATGGATTCCTGTGAATATTTCAATACCCAATTTGCTGCATCTATCTTATCTAAGGAGCTGCAGCTAGAAGGTAGGGAAGCACCTAAGGCGGAGGGGGAGGAGGGCATCTTTGATACAATTTCATTGAGACATAGTAAGATTAATCTGAAAGCACTATACCGATTGCACATATGGTGCACACAATTGGATATGGTGCACACAATTGAATAATGTTGGGGAAAGTGGGAGAGGGGGGTAGGTGTGTCATGGAGGGCACACGTACTGTGTTAACCTGCAGCCTAGGTTACTTATAGATTGTGGCATTGTGCTAGTTAATTTGGTTAAATCAACCAATAAAGTTGTGTTGTGTGAATAATGTTCACACTACATGTTAAACTGTAGCCTACCCTATAGGCACAGACTACTTTAGATCAGGTCACTGAATGTTTCTTAAAGAATGTCAATCAACACTGATCTTGTCTCTGAGCACGACAAAACGCACAGCCCAGTTTAGGAGACATTTAACTCTTTAGTTATTCACCTTAGCCTTTGCTATACTGATAAGGTCTGTGTATTTGCTTCACCTTTTGCCGATCTAGACCAAGTACAGCACGTAGCCTATTCATCAAATTAACTCTTGTCTAATATCGCTAACTTTAACAACATTAAAACAAACCGCCAATGCTACGTTGCTACACTAATCTCAACGTCTTTTGCTAACAGAAGTTAAAAGTTTCAACTGGCATCTCTCCTCGCCCGGGCTCACATCACTAATCCAGCTGACATTTGAGACCCCTCTATCTGCGCTCACAAAAGGAGGCTATACCGGGCGCGAGCGTTCTGTTCACCTTGCCTCTGCAGCAACAATGAGCTTCCACTGTTGTTTAGTAAACGCATAGGGGCTACATAACATTCACACATTTGTTGCTGAAGTTTTTAATGGCACTCTGACAACACCAAGATGTGTTTGCGTCTGCGCATAATTTGTACAACAGTAAACTCAGCCCACGTTGACCCCCCAAAAAAAAATATTTTGTCATCATATATTTTGATTCAAGTCACTCATATTTTGTCATCATATATTTTGATTCAAGTCACTCATTTTGGATTGAAAATAGCGAATTTTGCCAAAAGGTGAGGAGTTTGCATGCCTGATCATAAATAAATAAATATTCTTCCTTAAAATAGAGGGGGCATATGTTTTCACACCCCCATGTTAAATTCCCATAGAGGCAGGCAGATTTTTATTTTTAATAATAATAATAATAATAATAATAATAATAATAATAATAAGTTTATTTTATATAGCGCAAACCCAAGGTCGCTTTACATAGTAGGAAGGCAGGGAAACACAATAACAAACAAACAAACAATACAACAGAGACAAAGGCAAGGAAATACAATAACAAACAAACAAAACAATACAACAACGACAAGTTATCTGTAGGAACTATGTGTTGGGTGTGGAGGAGAAGTGATCATTAAACAGAAAGGTCTTGAGATGTGCTTTGAAGAAAGGAGGTCAGTAGTGTCAAGGCACTGAAGGACCTGCCACCCAGGGTGGAGAGTCTGGAGCGGGGGATAGCCAAGAGGTTTTGGTCAAAGGGCAGTATTAAAGGCCAGTTATTTCATGGATCCAGGATACAAGATACTAGTTCCCAGGATACTAGTTCCCTAGTTCCCATGCATCCTGATAAAGTTCCCTTGGCCTTTGGAATATATATATATATATATATATATATATATATATATATATATATATATATATATATATATATATATATATCTCCCTCTTATTTTCTCACTATTTATCATATTCTCTATTGCTCCTGTTTTGTTATTTTGATTACTGTTGTATGTTTTGTAAATTCAGGCCATTGCTGTAAAAGAGCTTGCCGCTCAGTCAATTTCTCCCTGAATAAAAAGCTGTTGATAATGATGATGATGATGATGATGATGATAATGAAATCCACTGATTCAGTCAGACTCTCTAACTTCAGAAAGACAAAGGTTTGTTGCACCATTGTCATAGAGTCTATGACAACGGTGCAACAAACCTTTGTCTTTCTGAAGTTTATTTTCGTATTGCCTAAGATTGTCTTGACTGTTTTCCTTTCTCTTTTTCCTACCAGTTTGCTGTTTAAACTCCAGTTGACAGCCTGGCACCACTTTGAACCTGCCAGAACTGGTTTATGATGTCAACCGCTAAATCTCTATAGGGGGCATTACTTATGCTAAAACGAACAATATGTTTTATGAACAAGTGGAATTTATCATTTAGCATGACAGCCGCCCCCCCTGAAAAGAGAATTCATAACTCTATGAGGCCCATGGTCCATAATTACCAATGATTGTTAAATATATAAATTAAATATATAAATAAATAGATCTGTTTTTATCCTTGCACTAGAATAAATAACCCATGGTTTCCCATGTGCTTATGCGCTTTCACATGTTTTAAATCTATCATACACTGAATACTGAACTAAGGTTGCCTTTAAAATAAATCACAAATCAAATTGCCATCATAATATTGGTCAGAAAAAAAAATCTCAATTACATATTCTTCCCAAAATCGTTCAGCCCTTATGGGTACACATTCAATAGATAAACAACAGTTTTATATGACAGAATGAAGTGGTGACTGTTGGTTTTATTCTGTACACTAACCTTGAGAACAATACAACAGTCATCTGTCCTGATGGCACCAGCTCTGCACATGTATGTTAAGCTGAGAGCCAAAATGTGAGAATAATATTAATGAGAGGTGACCCATTTAATTGGACTCAATCCCATACAGACACAAGATATGAAACAAAACTACAAAACTTACCACTTAGCAGCTGTCAGCTGCATTTCTATTGGTTTGTCCCGCTGCATCATTCTGACAAACACCTTAGAGAGCAGCTCTCCATTCACAAGCACTGAGAAAGACACCCAGGGAACAAAAAGTGAATTCCAGCAATCAATTCAATTCAATTAGCAATCTTAAATATATCCAAAGTTTCCAAGTTATCCACCTTTTTTACGTAAATGTCATAACATTTACAGTACATTATATGGTACCGCTTTAGAATAACATGTGCTTAAAGCGATGGTTCGGAGTAATTTCACCCTAGGGTCCTTTGCACCATGACCCGAGCCAAACACCCTCCCAGAACCTGGAAATTACTCCAAACCATCGCTTTAACAGGTATTAACAGTGCATAATAAGCAGTTAACAATTCATTACTAACAGTTAGTTAAAGGAACCATATGTAAGATTGTGGCCAAAAATGGTACTGCAATCACTTTCAAATTACTGTAGAGCGGTGTATCCCCTCCCCCTACCCCCCGACTCGAGGTTGCCAATCCGGATGGCCATCAGGCCAAAACACAACATGACATGACAAAACACAACATCAACATCAGTTGAGGGCTGCAACTTCGCTTTTTAAATGACAATATCCTGGCCGGACTGCTGTTGTCAGTGATATAAATATTTGAAATGAACATGATTTCTTAATGTCTAGTGACATATCAGGGCCATTTTATGATTAATTGAAATACATGTCTTACATACAGTTCCTTTAACTGTTGTTATCCTTTAATAACATTAACTAACGGTTAACATGCCACTTGTAAGTGTTAATAAGCAGCCTTTTAAGTTACTTAAAAGCATATTTGTTAACAGTTAACATGCAGCTTGTAAGTGTTAACAAGCAGCTTGTTAATGGTGTATAAGACAAAGAGGTGGATAACTAATACGCTTTCTTACCTATTTGTAGTAAATTTTGCAGCCCCCGAATCTAAAGAGTGGACCATGTAGCCTATAGTTCCAAGCCCAACCTTCTATCTCTATATATCTACTGCATCTATCTATCTAGCTTGGTTTAGCTCTGAGAAATGCACCTTCAAAATTGCTGCAACGAGCAGGAATGGAACCCCGGTCCCCTGAGTCAAAGAGTGACTTGCTACTTACTGAGCTAAACTACATTCCTGATTGAGTATCGATGAAATTGTTCATGTTGTTCACAGCTATGCGCCAACAAGTGAATAGCAGTTGAGGAGCTTTGCTTAAACTTAATACACTGTTGCAAGTTCACTTTAGTATAAACTATCCACTTTAACTAATGTCAGTAATGTTATTCAGCTATTTGTCATTTCATAGAAATTACACTTCTCCGTTTAAAATGTTACCTTAGCTAGGCTGCTAGCTAACTCACTAGCAACCGGACAGTAACTGACAGCCGCATTGAGCATCTGATATTAAGTTATTTTGTTTACAAATCTGAACTCTAAAAAATTACACTATTAGGCTTGAAAATCGCAAACACTTACAGATTATGAAAAAAATTTCCCCAAAAACCCTCAACAAATCCAAAGAGACATAATGGACAATTTATTTGTAAAATTGCACAAGTCTCCCATTGACACTGATGCAGCAACAGACCACCAATGTTCGCTTCTGTTCAAAGGCAAACTGAAACATGTTTAAAATCGATTGCGAATGTTCGCCCACTGTATGTTTGCGACATTGAACTCACCCACACTTGTCGTCTTTAACACTCGGTTGCTAGGTAACCAAACTATATACAAAGCTCTGTTCTAGAATCTTTTATACAAAGCTGGCATAATATCTTTAGACTGCTGACAAACTATTGTTTTATGCGTTCACTGAACAAATATTATGGAAATTAAACACCACATTTCCATCAGAAACATATTTGTAAAAGGCATAACTGGTATGATATAGAACATTAACAGAATATAGGATCATATGAACAAATTCATCAATATCACACAGGAACTTAGCTCAGTACATAGCAGTTCACTCTTTAACGCAGGAGGCCGGGGTTCAAGTCCTGCTCGCTGCAGCAATTTTGAAGGTGCATCTCACAGCTTAACCAAGCTAGATAGATAGGTACAGTAGATATATAGAGATAGAAGGTTGGGCTTGTAGAACTCTAGGCTACATGGTCCTTGCTTTAGATTGGGGGGCTGCAAAATTTACTACAAATAGGTAAGAAAGGTCTTATAAGCGTATTAGTTATCCACCTCTTTGTCTTATACACCATTAACAAGCATTAACAAGCTGCTTGTTAACTCTAACGGGCTCAACATGCTTCTGCGTCAACTCTATGGCGTAGCTACGCCGGCACTCCTACGGCGTTGTGACCATTTTATGGTTCTGCGTCGGGCTGCTTTGGATCGCGGTGCATTTCACCGCCTTAACGCTCGGTGTCGCCTGTGTTTGCGTCGCCCACCACCAAAACAAGACTGTAGCCTATGACCGAAATGGTAGCCTACTCACAGAGAATGTAAACAGGCTCTGCTACTCAGTCTATGGGGTTTTCCATTCTATCGTGCCAAAATATTAATCTTATTTGTTTGGCTTTTTCTTGCTTAGATTTTGTACAAAGTATCGAGAAAGACACAGTAAAATCCATTGACCTAGTTACTGTAACCAGCAAATAAGTCTGAGGTTATTTGCGAGGTGTCTGCCAGCCAGTTTAAGTTATGGTAGCAAGCAAACTTTAGCACAACTGCCCACAAAGTACTGCTTGCTGGCGAAGTGCTATATTTTCAAAACGATACTGACATATAGACACTTTACAGACGGATAACCCCGTCATTGTAACCAAAATATGTCTGAGTTTATTTGCAAAGCTTATGTCAGGGAACTAGCATGTTGCTAACTTCCCTCAGTAGGCTGCTTGAAGTTGAAACACCGACTATCAACTCACAGGACGAGCTGACCAATCACAGTCCTTGCGGTCTGCGTCGCCTCATTTTTTAGAGGTGCACATCTGTTAACAAATATGCTTGAATGCTGCTTATTAACACTTACAAGCTGCATGTTAACTGTTAGTTAATGTTATTAAAGGATAACAACAGTTAACTAACTGTTAGTAATGAATTGTTAACGGCTTATTATGCACTGTTAGTACCTAATAAGCACATGTTATTCTAAAGCGTTACCCATTTTATTACATTACATTTACATTACATAAGGTGTAAAGCGATGCACGTATGCGTCTTAATAGGCTAGACTAAATGTTCAATTAGGGAGACTCAACTGAATCACATTTTTATGTACTCTACCATTACTATAGGCTCTTACATTTTGTATTCTGTTCACGAAAGCAATATCTTCTTAAACATCCATGGGTGTCAGTGTCAGCAGAAGTCAACATAAATTAGCAAAGGCAACATGACTTTTAAAGTCAGCACAAATGCTCGTAGTAAGTGGCACTGTCGGGAGAGAGGCTTCTCAATCAGCATGATTTAGCCTGTATTAACATTAATATATTGCATTACAACATATAACATTAATATCAATATCTTACTGAGAGACAGGTGATTTAGTGAAACATTGGATGCAGTTTAGTGTAGACATAAATAGCTATAGCCTTACCTACATAGCCTACCTTATATTGTGATACTTGTTCTTTTCTATATTTCTGATATGTTGCTGATCGGATCATAAACGGTCACAGCAACGGAGAGGAATGACTGATTGCATTGCATGTAAATGTTACTGTTCTTCTTATTATCTGTTATTACAGTGCATGAAAATGCACTGTACTATTCTTCCTAGGCTTCTTCTTATTCTTCTTCTTGTAATGCAGTTAATGCAGCTTCAACCGCTTAACATAGAAACTTCATTCAAATTTTGTTACGTAGGTCTTACTTTTGACATCCGGGCTTTGTTTTTTTCATCTTTGTAACTTTTATACTTTTTAAACTATTAATTAAAAACTACTCAAAATTTCCCCATAGACTTAACATTGGGCTGATGACATCACAATCGGGCTGTTAAGCAATTAGAATCCTAGGCCAGGTGGCCAGCCCACCTGCACCAACTGTCAGTTTCTCAGGCTTTAATAATAATAATAATAATAATAATAATAATAATACATTTTATTTAAAAAAAAAAAAACGATCTAAGAAAACGATTTAAGAAAAAACGACTTTCAGGACCCCCAAGGTCGCCATATCACAGTCCATAGGCTAGCCTAAAGAGATAGGTTTTTAGTTCCTTTTTAAACTGGGCAGTGGATTCACACTGCCTGATGTTGTTTGGAAGTGAGTTCCATAGCTTTGGGGCTGTGTGGGAGAACGCTCTCTCTCCCATGGTGCTGAGGTTCATCTTGGGCACCTTGAGCAGACCAGCTGATGAGGATCGCAGCGAGCGGGAAGGGGTGTAGCTCTTTAAGAGGTCGGTGATATAATTGGGAACAAGGTTATGCAGGGCCTTATATGTCAACAGTAAGATCTTAAACTGGACTCTCTGGGTAACTGGTAACCAGTGTAGCTGCAACAGTACAGGTGTTATGTGGCTTGTGGACTTTGTGCCTGTTACTATCCTGGCTGCAGAGTTCTGGATTATTTGGAGGCGGTGGAGTGATTTTTGTGGAATGCCAGAGAAGATGGAATTGCAGTAATCAAAGCGGGATGTAACATAGGCGTTTACAAGTACTTCTGCACTCTGCTGACTGAGGGAGGGGCGCAGTCTTGCGATGTTGCGCAGATGGAAAAAGGCGCTGCGAGACACACTGTTAATATGGGCAGTGAATAAAAGTGTGCTGTCTAGTATAACACCAAGACTCTTCACCTTGGTGGAGCAGGCAATGTTGGAGCCATCTACAGATAGGGAGAGTCTGTTTTCCATCTTTGCCAGCATTGTTTTTGAGCCAACAACAAGTAATTCAGTCTTGTTACTGTTCAGTTTCAGGTAGTTGTTAGTCATCCACAGATTTATATCATGCAGACAGGCAGTCATCGCAGCAGGAGGAAGGGAGGCAGTCGGTTTGGTGGACATATAAAGCTGGGTGTCATCAGCATAGCAGTGAAACTGAACACCATGTTGCCTCAGGATATTTCCCAGTGGGAGGAGGTAGATGATTAAGAGCAGGGGCCCCAGAACAGACCCCTGTGGCACTTCCTTTTGTGACAGCAGCACTCTCCGACTTGTGGTCCAAAATCTGGACAAGCTGTGTCCTGCCAGAGAGACAGGAGGTGAACCATTGGTGCCCAGCACTCCAATGTTGGTAAGACGCTCCAGAAGCACCTGATGGGATATGGTGTCAAAAGCTGCACTCAGGTCAAGGAGGATTAAGTCATTTGTTACCTTCACCAAGGCAGTCTCTGTGCTGTGCTTTGGTCGAAATCCAGACTGAAATGGCTCAAACAGATCATTGTCCTTCAAATGATCCTGGAGTTGAGATGCCACCACCCTCTCCATAATTTTTGAAATGAATGGTAAATTGGAGATGGGTCGGTAGTTGTTGAGGTCATCATGGTTCAGCCCAGGTTTTTTCAGGGTTGGTTTGACAATAGCAGTCTTCAATGAAGGAGGGATTTGACCAGTGATGAGCGAGGTGTTAATTATTGATGTTATCATTGAGATGATGGATAGTAGGCACATCTTGACCAGGCTTGTCGGAACAGGGTCCAACTGACAGGTGGAGGAGTTGCACTTGGTGATGAGACCAGAGATGTGACTTTCAGCAGGGAGACTGAATTCACTGAGTGCATTTATTGTAGGTGTGACCAACTCCATCAAGGAGCATGGTTGTTTCAGCTTAGTAATTGAACACTCCAATTGCTGATGGATTGCCTCAATTTTTGTGTGAAAAAAGTTCAAGAAGGCTGAGCAGCGTTTAACAGATGCATTCTGATAGATGGTACTATCAGGTGGCTTGAGGAGGCCATTCACAGTGGAAAAGAGAAGCATACAATCTCATCGTCTTAAGACTACAGATCCTGTTCCACTGCTTCCTCTGTCAACAACTGTTTCAAAATAAAAGTCCTCACCACAATAATTCACTGTTAAATTATCCACCTATTTAACTGTTTAGCCATTCCAACTATATTAAACCACCACCTACCTAGCAACCAAAATAGCAGCCACCTCAAGTACCCTAGCAACAGCCTAGAAACCATGTCAAATACCCTAGCAACAGCCTAGCAACCACTTCCACAGTTACAACCTAGCAACCAATATAGCAACCAATGAGTTTAACCTAGCAACCAGCATAGCAACCACCACAACTAACCTAGCAACAGCCTAGCAACCACCTCAAGTATCCTAGCAACAGCCTAGCAACCATATCAAATACCCTAGCAACAGCCTAGCAACCACTTCCACAGTTACAACCTAGCAACCAATGAGTTTCACCTAGCAACCAGCATAGCAACCACCACAACTGACCTAGCAACAGCCTAGCAACCACCTCAAGTACCCTAGCAACAGCCTAGCAACCACCATAACTACCCTAGCATCAGCCTAGGAACCACCTCAAGTACATAGAAACAGCCTAGCAACCATGTCAAATACCCTAGCAACCACTTCCACAGGTACAACCTAGCAACCAATTTAGAAACTAATGAGTTTAACCTAGCAACCAGCATAGCAACCACCACAACTAACCTAGCAACAGCCTAGCAACCACCTCAAGTACCCTAGCAACAGCATAGCAACCACCATATCTACCCTAGCATCAGCCTAGGAACCACCTCAAGTACCCTAGCAACAGCCTAGCAACCACTTCCACAGTTACAACCTAGCAACCAACATAGCAACCAATGAGTTTAACCTAGCAACCAGCATAGCAACCACCACAACTAACCTAGCAACAGCCTAGCAACCACCTCAAGTACCCTAGCAACAGCCTAGCAACCATGTCAAATACCTTAGCAACAGCCTAGCAACCACCACAATGTCAACCTAGCAACCACCATAGCAACCAACAGGATTACCCAAGCAACCAGCATAGCCCCCACTTAATTTAGCATAATAACCAACATATGTACCCTAGCAACACTATTGTAACTATATCTGCATTATTTATTTTTACTCTGTATAATATTTTACATCATATTTTTTGCATTTTCATGCACTGTATTTCCTTCAGGAAATGCTTTTCTAGTTATTATTATTATTATTATTATTATTATAGCATGCGATATGAATGAATGATAACGATCACAGAGGCAGTAACATTATAAAATGAAATGTTGGGATATTTTTTATGTACTCTGTTAGGGACTGAGCTTTGTTTTGTGATCTCATCATTAGATGACGCCGATTTACAATTTAAATGCCTAAAAAAAAACATTTACGCGATTTTTTGCATGTAGCCACATTTATAAAAGCACTTTGAGCTGCATTCTGTGTATGAAAGGTGCTATACAAATAAAGCTTATTATTATTATTATTATTATTATTATTATTATTATTATTATAAATGGGACCCCAGGTCTCCTAGATTGCATCCGAATGCCTTACCATTGAGCTAGGGTCCAGCTCAGACTTGGGGACAGAGTGTGAGAGTATAAAAATAAATGATGGTGAAAAAAAATTAAATTATGACAACGCAAAAATGAGCATCCCCTTATATGGAATGTCCTGTAATGTTTTGGATGTTTTCCCTTTGCTTTTATAGCCTCCTACAATTTCTTTAAGTACCATTCTGAGGAGAATTGAAAAGACAGAATTTTAAATGACTCACCATTAACCAAGGTTAAGGAGACCTGATTGTTCTCATAGGCCAGGACTGAAAAACATTTCAGAGCTTGCATTTGCACCTGAGGGTGAGAAAAAAAAGGAAGGAATAATTGATAATCCAGAGGGTGAGGTGATATAACTAGTCAGTTGTAGTACTAATGAGGTCAACACCACAAATTTCAGAAAAGAAAAATCCATGGAGTTGACCGTTAAGTGACAGATAAGATATTGTTACACATACATCCCTTCCCTTCAGTTGATTTACTCAGTACGACGCAGATAGTATGGATTTCACACCACTGCATCTCTGGCTGAAGACACATCTCAGGCCAGGCCCCCACCGTCTTATCTTTAGTTCAAGCTCTTTTCACCTCGCTTGGAAACATCATATTTCATGTGTTATGGAAACCTCTCTCTGGGCAGCTTAAAGCGTCCAACATACTCGCCGCACCCGACCGGTAGCGCGACAATGTGACATCAAAATTGCGTCATTTCCTCTGTCGCACGAGAAATTTTAGCCTCGCGCAGGCAGATCGTGCACAGGAGATTTTTTTTCAGATGCTCGCGACAAGCAGGATCAGCTTGAAGCCAAGATCAGGGAGCATGTGTGCCTCTATACAGACATCAACCACATTCAGGCATTTCATATAGCCTAGCCCACATCTTAAATAAACATGCAGTGTTTCCCCTAGATTTTTTTCCAGCAGCGGTGCTGTTGATTGTAGGAACCCCCCCCCCAAAAAAAGAAAAATTTGAAAAAAATACTCCTTCTGGTGACTTCTGGTGGATTTTGTCGAAAGAAATGGACATTTACAAAGCATGATTATTGCAGTAGGCCTACTTGAACAGGATTATTGATGTTTTTTCCTTCACCTTTTTCATTTACATTATTAGTAATTATTACTTACATTATTATTAGAAATTGAAATGAAACAAAAATGAAATGGCACAACACACACAACAGAAAATTATTATTTACAATTAATTACAAAAAATAAAGCTTAATCTCAGGTCACTGTACAAACTATTAGTATTTAGAATGTACAGTGCTGTGCATAAGTTAAGACATGTATTTATATAATAACGTTTATTTATTTACGATACATGATACATTAAAAAATAAATGATGTCCTTAAAGGATTGATTTTTCCTATTTTTTTTTATTAAGCTTAAGGCATTAAGACAAAAGGCAACAGATGTTTTTTATTCCTCCCTTTAGTCATTTTCAGCATGGATGTCTTAACTTTTGCACAGCACTGTATAAACTATACAGACTTCTCTTTCATGTCATTACACTGTATTGGTGCTGTGCAAGTCGAATTGAGTGCCTGTCATTTGTAGGCCGTGACGGCCCATAAGGCTTGCTTGATTCTCACGGTTTTAAGCTGTCATGGGCTTTTTTGAAATATATCCTTTAGTTTAAATATCTTTTATGTAGTATCTTTATTCTGTGTAATATCATTGTTTTGTGAAACTGAAGTCTGTAGTATGTTCAGTGTGGGAAAGGAAGACTGGTTTAAGTGAAAGAGCAGGCTGGGCAGAAAATGGAATAGATAAGGTTTGGTGCCAGGAAATGTAAGCAAAACCTAAAGAATGGCAAAACCTAAAGAATGTATGAATAACAGGATGAGAGGGCAAAGGTGAAGTACCATACGTTACTTGGTCAGTTATCTGTAAACATAGAGTTTCTTGTCTGGGATGACTTGAAGGGGTATAAAGGCTGGACAACGGCCAGAGCATGTTATCTTACTTTGCTTTCACTTACTTGCTTGCTTCATTAATGCTCCGGAGTGCATTAAAGCCATCATCTGCAGTATACATCCACAGTGTGCCGACTTCTTTTGATGTTGTATTATTTAATTTGGATTTGACACCACATAATTGGCGAGAGCCAGCCAGGAGTTGGAAAGGACAATATTTAGACATCATCTCAGAGTCTGGGTTTGGTCAGGGGAGAGGCTGATGCGCAACTTAAACTAAGGTGAGCAACTCAGCTGTACACTGAGTTATGAATACTTGTCTAAAACGTCCTCCAGTCAAAGAATCTTGCTAAAACAAAGACCAAGGGATTAATACTGCACAGTATGGTAAGCATTTGTGTGTACACTAATGGAAATGTTTTTGCATGTGTAAAATCAAGAGTTCTGCATGTGGAGAACTACTAAATTCCTGCATGTGAAGGAATGCTATAACCATATGAAAAAGTTCTGCATGAGGAGAACTAACTCAATTCCTGCATGAGAAGGAATGAGAGAGCTAAAAGTAACAGTTTTGCATGTGAAAAACTGAAAGGTCTGCATGTGAAGACCTCATTTCCTGCATGTGGAGGAAATAATATACTAAAAAGTTGAGTACAGCTGATATCTGATATCAGGTCTGAATAAGTTGAAGTTGAAACACTCCAAGAGCGAGTGGATGGCCAAGTAAGGCACCTGGTGCCTGGAATAATGTTTAATAATGTTGTGTGAAAGTTGTGGATGTATAGCTAAAAGAGAATACAAAGAAGTGTTGAATGGAAGTATACTTGATTTTTAGTATATGTTGCTGGTAGAATTAGAAGTCCATGGCAGAGCATTATAAATAAAAATTATACGTCATATACTTGCATAACTTGTGATTAAGGAGAAGAGGCTGTGTGTGTGTGTGTGTGTGATACCAGGCAGAGGAGCTGCTGGTTGAAATAGGAAAAGGTGGGGGCTTGTGTAAACAGAGCAAAGGTATGCTGGGGACAAAGGATGTAGGTCTGAGATGGTTAAGGAATGTTGAACTGGGAAATATTGGAAAATATTTCACTTTGAAAGATTTTTGGGGAATGTTTAATACTGCAAAGTGTTGGGTTGAATGTTTTGGTCTTCCATGATCAAAATATTAGAAATGGTTGATAATGAGAATGTGGTAGTGGGAAAATGGTTTTGAAAGGTTGGTAACGCCAGAACAGAATGGTTCTGAATTACAGTGGGCAGTTGTCCGCAGAAGTGGAGTGCTGCATGCTGAGAATATAATATTGCCATAATAGATGGTCAAGGCAAAAGAGGAATAGTTTCATTGCTTGACACTGGGGCTGTCATAGTCACTTTGACCTTTTAAAAATTGAATTTGCAATAATGAGCGATGCAGATACAGTTCTGCTAGTTTTTGATTTTCTTTAAAAGACTCTACAGTTCCATGTTAAAAGATTTTCATGATGCTCTATAAAAGGCAATGATATTAGTGTTTACATACTTTAGTCATATAGCTTACGTGTATAAATAATTCACTATGGTAGTAGTCCCATAATGTATAGTGTATAGGTTGGTTAGGCTAGTCTCTTTAGGTTTCTGTTATGCTTAAAAGGTCATTTCAAGTTAGCCTTGTTTATAATAAGAGTATTATTACAAGTTAGAGAGAGTTAGTGGGAAAAATCACATCTGTGCTATGCTGTGGATGAGTAGACCAACTGACAGATGCATAAGTAGGCCCATCATGGTTAAATATAGAGTTTTAAGATCCAGGATTTGGGGTGAATGCTGATGGCGGTTCCAGGTGTTGGAAAAGTGTTGTTGTGTTCAGTGTTGAGTAAGATATAGTATGTATTAGTAGTAGTAGTATGTTGACAATTGATAGGTTATATTAGTGGTAGCCTACTAATGATATACAGTATATTAGCTTATCAGTAGGTGGTAGGTTCAACTGTTAAATTAGCATTGTTAAGGATATGATAATCATGATAGTAGTATTAATAATAGGTCTAAATTAAATAGCTTAGCTATTAGCATGACTATGCTAGGTTTGCATAGTATTATTAGGCTCAGATAACTGTTGGCATTATTAGGCTAAAGCTGGGTCAGCAACTGGCATTACTACACTGGATAGCAGTATTGAAGTCAATTTGGTTCATGGTAACATTGTTGAAGCTTAGGTATGCTTTAGAAAGATTTTGTGATGGATTATAGTTCATGGAGGACCACAGTGTTATTGGGGAAACATAACTGAATTTAAGACTCCTTTGGATAATGTTCTAGACATATACAGGAACTCAATAAGGTTTATCAATAACTCATATTACAGTTATATGTTTGGTGTATTGTGGTATGTGTGTCATGAGTATGTGTGTTATGAGTAACATTTTACCTTGTGGTGTTATGGGTGTTAATAAACAATAAGATCAGGTATTGTTTCCATGTACATTTACAGTTAAAGGTACAGGTGACTGTTTAGCTCTGAAGAGGTGGTTTGGGCAAGGTCATTGGTTATAGAGCTGTCCTGCTATGTGGAAAAGGTTTATGGCTATAGCTTCCCACATAGTCCTGTTTTTGTTAAGAGTTGGAAAAGGGGTTTTGTATTGTCCACATCACTGGTTGCATAAGCCAAGATCAACTGACATATGATAATAATCAAAAAATGGTTAATATTTGAAATAACAGCGACACTGAAAAAGACTGACTCTGACTGACTTAAAATGTTTTGGATTCCTACTTTATATTTAACATTATACAACAATTGGGTTCTATGGAACTATTTATTTGTTTCTGATTGGCTGAGAGACGTTCCATGAGTTGGATTATCCTGGACATTTCAACTCAGACTCAGCACAGCTAATAATAAATCACTCCAGCGACACAATCACGAAGATTTGACACCCAGCTCTCCACTATTTCCAAGCAATGGGTTACTCCTTAGCAAACCATAGCGAAACAGTGCTTCACCACATCTGTGGATTAAGCCACACAGTCAACTCAATGTAAGTAAGATAAACAAGGATGCTAATTGTTCTCAGCATTGCCAGCATTGTGTATAATATGATTGTCACTTGGAGGAGACTTGTAGATAACTAACGTTAGCATAATTAGCTAACGCTGCTAGCGTGCTAGCATCGTCCGTCAGGCTGTGCACAGTAGTGTAACATTTATTCACTATACATTAATAAAGTTGAGTGGTTCTGCAATGTAGACTATGTTTCCGTTTTTTGCAGTACCATGTCCCTTACATGACATGGCCCAGTGTCCTTGTAACATGCATGCAGCAAACCTAGATATGAATGTGATTTCCACATTTCTTTCAAGAAGACATGTAAACCACAAAGACCCGTAACGAGGGGTCTGGAATGTTGGTTACCTAGCAACCAAGACGCTGTCTATTGAAAAGGGAACTATTTTTTGATGCGTAAGAACAATGTCGAAATTAACATTTTTAAACAATAATGGGGTGTTTTCAGATTATTTAGTTTGTGGTAGAATTGTTGTATAAAAGCAATATAGCACTCGTGATCGTGGGATTGGTCATGGATATTCCCACGGCTGTTGTTGCCTGCGCCACTCGGCCTCCGGCCTCATGGCTACGGTCGAACAACACCCGTGGGAATATCCATGACCAACCCCACTCTCACTCGTGCTATATTGCTTAAATCTAGATGATGGGGATTTTAATGGTTTCAGAAGATCTCTGGGGATATTTAGTTTCTACTTGTCAAATGGGTTGAAGAATCATATGGTATAAGGCAGCAATTGTTGTTAGCACTGAGGGGTTATTTGATGGAAAGTGGTGCTAAGCTGCTTGGCCCTAGAGTATCATTTGTTATTTGCATAGCTATATTATAATTTAGATAATACTGTTATAATTAAGTGGTTATAGGGTTATATGGGGTGTTAGTTAATTTGCTGTTGGGGTTTTATGGGGGCTCAGTACAGAGGGAACTGAGTAGTATTTATTTCTAACTAAGAATATGCATAGCTTAAACTTTTTGTGTAAAAATCATAGAAATGGTAAATTGATTTATACTTGGTATACATAAGGGTTTTAAGTATATCTAGCCTACACTTATACTTAGATTTATACTTAGAGACTGTATATGTAGTATAGTATATTTCTAATGAAGGAAAGGTTTAAGGATACTTATTTACCTATAGCTAGAGGTTGGATAGATAGATGGATGCTTTATTTATCCCAAAGGGGAAATTCAAGAATGAATGTTGAATGTTGAGAGGAGGTATGATAAGGTATGATAAAGTTAATTTCATAAAATTCATTTAATTTAATATTACACTTTTGATAAAGTTACAGTGCTAAAGGATATAAAAAATACATGGAGACAACTGGGGAATTATACTTCAATGGCTTAAGTGATAAAATTAACTGGAAGTATGTTTTGGTAGTGAGGAATGGCATAATATATTAGACCATTCACTGTGGAATGCAGCATATGGACAGTAAGAGCCTCAAAAGTATAGAATTATATAAGATAATTACTCTAGTAATGTTTAGAGAAACTGGGTAAGCTGACTAATGGTAAAGGGAATGCCATGGTCTACCAAGTAAGTATGGAAATTTGATAGTCACCTATAAGGTAATAAGTAGTGTTACAGAAACCCCAGGCTAAAGTAAAAGGGATCAGTTGGTAAACAGTACAATGAAAAAGTGTTGCAGAAAAGTGGTTGAGAGAATGAGGAAATATACAGATTTATGGCCTATACAAGAATTAATGGATTTAGCACCGTTACAAAGGTCAGGGATTACATGAAAATTGACACAATAGTAGAGCTATAAGAAGAATAGGTCAGTCATAGTGGAAATAGTAGGAGAAAGAGGTATTTAAAATGCTCAAAAACATCTTGACATCTTGATAGATTAATACAATAGGAGATAAGAGGCAGAAGTAAGGAGATGACTTGGGAGTGAGTGACCATAACTGTAGGAATAATAATAGATGCAGATGTTATAGGAAGATATTTAGGGATAAAATGTACAGTTAATGGTAAATTACAAAAGGGCAAGGTAAAGTAGATGATAGATCGAGAGTAATCTAGTAAATACTACAATCTGCCTCCAGCATGATTTCCTCATCCCCTCCAGCTAAACAGTAAATGTAATGCTGCCTCTTATATCTAAGGGGGGAAAGGCTCATTACCAGCCGTGTGAGGACATGCTGATGTGCAGGGGTTAATCCAAATACTCCCTGTCCTGACTGAGTTCTGAGCAAGTTCAGCACAACAGTGCTAAGCAACAAACTGAAAAGAGATAAGGACTCTGAGGCCTTTGTTAAGGCAACAGTGGCAAGCTGGAGAGCAAAGAGGGAACTTGGAAGTGCAATGGAAGCACTTGCAGCATCAAAAAGACAATACAGGCACCTATGGTGACCTAAGGGTTCAAGTCTGGGGAAACCAGTAGCAGCACCATCCTCAACACTATGGCAGTAGGAGCAACCATCACAGGTGTTCCCAAACCTGTCAGTCTACTGGCCTATGGATACCTATTATAGTGGGCACAGTCAAGCCCATGGCAGCCACAATCTCCACGTCAGTGGGGGTGGAGACTCAGACAAGATGATAATAACTAAGGCAGAGTGAGAGGAAATTACAGAGGAGGCATCATGTGAGAATGGACATCTGAAGCAAGACAATCATCAGTTTGTTTTGACTGTCAAACAAGTGGACAAAAGAAACAGGACAGGGAGAGGGAGGAGACACCCAGGCACTGAAGGATGAGCCCAACGAGCATGCCTTCCTCTTCCCTTGTGAAATAGCATAGTTTTAAGGAGGCCTAAAGAATTCTACAAGAGAAGGTGTATACCAATACTATCAAAGGGAATTGATGAGGAAACCATGCTGAGGGACTATCTTATGGGTGAGCCCACCTGATACCCAGCGATGCCCTGACTAGGTACAGAGAAGGTAGTTAAGACATCTCAGGGTAAGTAGGTAAATACTTTGTTAAGCAAATTTAAAGTATGATTACTCTTATTCTTACCTTTATTATATTTTTATTGTTATTTTGAATAGAAGTGACTACTGTTTAATTAATTGTAAATGTAAATGTTTTAATCAAATTAAGTGACAAAGTGATAACACTGTTATTTCTAATGTCAAATGACACTCCATTAATTTTTCAGGATAGGTGGTGGTGTAAGTAGGTAAGACTAACTTGACTATGTCCTAGGGACTGTTACATATTAAAATATTACCTCTAGATCATGGGAGTTCCCTAGTGGTCACTCACACTCAACAAGTCTAAGGAATAGAATTATTTAGCTTTAATGGGAAAAATAAAGTTTGTAGAAATATTGAAATGATGTAATATCTGCTTTACATGTAACTAATGTGAAGCCAAAAGATCTTACGTACTATACTATAACATTTGATAAAGAAAGCCATAGATAAAATAAAGCAGAGAAATAGAATTGATAGAATAAGAAAATAGAACTAGGATTTACTAATAGTTTAGATAGCCTAGATAAAGTAGTATAGGGTTAGAATAATTAGGAATAGAGGTAAGCTTAGTTTTTGAAGAATAAAACATTATAAAAGTCTATGACATGCAGAAAATTGGAGTAAGGTATGTTGAAGAATGATGAGATTACTGTATGTCCTAGAACATCTAATTAATATAGCTTACATAATAACCAGTCTTAAAGTAGTATCCCAAATTGACAATAAGAAAGTAATTGTAAAATAAAGCAAACAAAGTAAAATAACAATGCTTATAGGGAAATTTGTTTAATCTCTATGCAAATAGAGAATAGATGGAATTAGGATCATCATAAGTCATTGTCAGAAGATTAAAATGTTAGAAATAGAAAAGCTGGTGGAAAGATGTTGGTCTTCATGGAAGGAGGTCCACCAACTCTATTCTGTTAATCACAGTAACAAAGGGGGGCGAACCCCTGGTAGAATGTTAAATTGTATGATTTGTTACATTTGTTACCTTGGGTTACAGATTTTTTATAATTTTTCACTGTCATTATTTGATTAATGTTTTAGTTGAACGTCCCTTTGGAAAAAAAAAAGAGTCTGCTGAATACCATAACTGTAACTTTAATGGTTAGTGGCATTTACATGATACTAACCAGATACTTTCCCAACAGATACAGTACTTGATATGGTGCTTTCCTTTCTTTATATTTGGGATCTATGCAAAGGGGGAGTAGGAAAGAGGAATATTTTTATTGAAGGATTTTTGATTTTCATAGTTACAGGAAGTTATTGATGATAGTCTAACAGATGTCATGTGTATAGTCATAATATCAGGAAAGTGATAGTGTTGTCTAAACCATTAGGTCCCAGAAGGATCATAAAACACTTAGTTATTGATTACATTGATATGATAAAAATAAGAAACTTTGGTAGTGGTTTGTAGGGCTTTTCAGATAATAAGGGCAAATGACATGTTAAAAGGAAGAATTGCTAAAATATGTGCCTCAACAGATTTAAACTGGTTTAATGCCTTACGCATTGCTTCGATGCAAATAAGGTCACAATAAAACCAGAGTAATCACTTTTTGCATTAAAGATAAAACCTGAGAGGTCCACCAGAGGCCCACCTTTAGATCAGCTCCGAGGACAAATTAGAAATTATATGGAATAATTGTCATTAATTCACAAAACAATTTATAAGCAGGAAAAGGACTTTCAGAAGGACCTACAGGAAAAGAGTCAACAACCTACAGTATACTGCCTGGGGACAGAAATGATCCTGGCAGTGGTGGGTATAGTGTTTCTGGCATGTATGCTCCTGTTCCCCTGTTGATTGTAGACTTCCAGGCAAGGAATCCAGTGAGGAAGGGGGGACATTGTCCCAGCAACATCTGCCTAATAACAAACAGGGAATGGACAGAAAACTGCAGAGATCCCAGTCCATGACATACCACCAAACCACCAGGAAATGAGCCATTCAACTGTTTTTTCACAAGTGAGGCCGACAAAGAAGACTCAGTGGCTGGGAGAAATGGATCACAAATGCCTCTGCTGTTGATGAATGAAGCAAATGGCAACCCTTGTGGAAGGAGATACTAGTGCCAGGACAGATGACAAGGAAATAGAAACATGACAGTGATGCCAGTGATGCCAGAACTGATGCTCATAGAGGATTGGAGAAAGGAGGAAAATTAGGATACAGTATGCTGGTTGGAAGCAAAACCAGCTCTTTCATTGATGAAGTGGGATTGGGTGTGGACTCCACTCCGTCCAACAGCCAAGCCACCAATGTTCTCAGAGCATATGAGATGGAGTGCAGAACTAAGACAATGGCTTTTGTTTTTGTGAATTGCAACATTCGTAACATACCTCACACTTGAAGCGCAGCATCCAACATTTGTTAATACATCTGCGTTTGCATTTACACTCTGCCATCTCCGAGGAACAATGGACTAAAAACTGTGTGTAATGAGAATGTATTATTAATAGTTTGGTGTTACGTTGTTTTCAGAGAAGAGGGTAATTATAGCATGTAACCCATCTTCATGTAGAAGCTTAGAATACAGTGGGCAGTGCTTCGACTTGGCCAGCTTCACTCGCGGTCCGCGTGCGGGGATCCTGTGGTATCACTAGCGACTTTAATTGGTATTTTCCCAGTGAGGCGGCTGCAACAACCCAAACAACCGGTAGATGGCTCAAGTGAGCAGGGTGTCTCGTAAAAAGAAATGGAGCCCTGAAAACCCTACACAGACTTCACTACAGACTTTAGCAGACTGGTTTAGAAATAATTTAATAGCCAGAAATATGCCTGCCCTGCCCTAATAAAGAAATATTTGGTTAACTGCGAGTGAATCCCGTTTGCAGCCGTAGAAGAAATGCAGGACAAATTAAACATTCTGGTTTTCTTCGAGTGCAACGATGATAGGCAGACATCTGAACAAAATATAGAGCATATTAACCTCCGTTGCTCAGCCAAATGCCTTCCTGTTACGTCCTGTTATCACGGAGTTACAGGCGATAAACGATTTTTGATGGTCACAAGTTTACTTCATTAGCGGTTTATTTTTTGGATTATTAAAGAGTGTTTTTCATTTAAAGGTTTGACTTCGTGCTTATTCAGTAGAGCATAGTGTTCTTCCCAATCTCAGACGTTCACATTGCATGTTTGTTTGTAATGGATGCAACCGCGAGATAGGCTACGCGTTTGACCAGTTGTTAACAGACATGAACCAAGACATATAGCCCAGCAGCAATCTAGAGACTGTTCGTTATTTATTGAAGGGGCCACCGGAGGAATTTTGAGTGCTTCAGTCAAAAGTTGCATGACCCTCCCTTGCCTGCTAGAAATTGTTCAATGACCCTCCGACAGAATTGTTAAAAAAACATGACCCTCCTGCCAATTGTCGCTGTCTTCCCCGCGCTGCTTTAGCCACAGCCACACACTGTGATAACGTTCTTAAATCAACCTTTCCCGTGAGCTTGCATGCTACCAGTCCTTCCTTTTCAAATGTGTTGCGCCTGTTTGCACAATTTTCCAAATAATCATATGTGATTAATAATATGACAAATAATCCCTGTGCACGGGGACCGAAACAATGCATGCCAACTTTTTCCGTGTTTCTCATTTTAACTTCCCCCCGCGTCTTGCCGTTTTAATGTTTTCCCGTAGAATATCCCATATTTTAATACTCTCATAACAGCCCTGCCATCGGGCCTGTCTCTGTGTTGCCCTGTTGCTACCCCTTGCCCTTCCAACGAAACAAATGTCTTCAAATCATCGTTTTCCTTGCTTGAAGGTGAACTTAGTGTGATGTTAACCTATTTAAGTTTAACGGCGTGATTGTCGTGAGAGCATGATTCATTGGCGCTTGCATGTTCGGCCTTATGTCTACGTGCGCACCTGAGGCTACTCAGCTACTAGAGAAAGAATTTCCCCTGTTTGTATGTTCACTCCAAGTTGGCCTACCATAATTTACCAACTCTGCACTGTAGCCCCTAACTGGCTATTTAAATTTTTCTGTGAAATAAGCAAATGTATTTGTTCAACTTTATGAAGCAGAATTACGCACTATAGGCTACTTGGAACATAACACATTTGACAAAGGACAGATGTATGTTATAGTGACAAAATATTAACTTTCAGTGTTTTACGATGTTTTTTTCCCCATGCATTTATTCTAGGCTACTGTCAGTGACTGCCGTGAGAGAAGCGGGTTCTGTGTTTCGTTCATGTCAGTGACTGACGCGAGAGAAGCGGGGTCTGTGTTCCGTTGCGTTCATTTATTTTCAATTGGGCATGCCGTGCAGCGTCGTCCACAGCTCAGTTCTGACAAAGCCGAATTTACTCCTTTTGAAACAATGAGTGCGCGCGTTTGTATGGTTATATTGCTTGACAGGGGGGATCCCAAGCAGCTTTCAGCCATAAGGCTACTTTGAGAACATTTCCTAATTCACCCGACACTAAAATTCAAAATGTTGAAAACTATTTCGGCATAGCCTATTAACTGACCACCCGATTCACGTTGACTGGGGGGCCCATCAGACATTTGTGCCCAGTTAATACGGCCCTGCCCCCAACAAATCACACCTTCCCACCAGCTGTGACCGCTTAAAAGAAGTCAAGAGGACTCCAAACTCACAGACCTATTCACAAACCGGTTTTGTGGCATTTCGCCTGTTTTGAAATCCTATGCGGCTAGGAGCTTCCAATCGTGAGGAAGCAATTTTGCATTGTAGGCATAACTAACATGCAATAACGCCACCAACAACAACCAAAACTAGGCTACTCATTGTCAACATGTAAATAAAATGTAACATTATTGTGAATCAAATTAAAATGTTATCTTTTGCAAACGTTGGCACAGGCATAGTAACAGATTAATTTAATATTGTTACAAAGATACTACATCAATCCAGTATGTTTCATTAGGCTACTAGGCTATATAGGGACTATGTGTACTTGTTTATTTTTTACGTAGCCTACAATGGCCAGTTCAGACAAAGCCGAAATTACTCATTTTGAAACATTTGTATGGTTATATTGCTTGACTTAAATCCCAGAGAGTAGGCTAGGCTACCGCACCCCACAGTGATGGGCCTAGCGGTCTTACGCGTTCAGTATGGGGTATAAACAAGCTGAGAATTTAGCGGTCACATCTGCCTGTCACAGACGTGGGGAGCTGAAGCTTGGGATACAGTTACTACAGTAACAGTATTTTATTTTACTTCTTATGGAATATATATATTTTTCACTTTTATTAAGGCTTTGTTTGAATGCTGTTGGAACAAATAGTAGTTGATTATAAAGGCAACTTTCTGTTGCAATATTCTGTGTGTTCTGGACTGCAGGTAACTTGTTAAGCCAGTGGTTCTCAAACTTTTTCTTTCATTCCCCACTTTGATCAAGGAGGCATTGACTGATGATAGTGGAGATAACGTGTTATCCCGAGGCCTTTGCAAGTCAGCATCTCCGACGGTAGTCTATTAAAAATATACGTTTTCGATGTCCCAAACAGAGAGCCATACTTTATTGTTTTAACGATCTCTATGCTACTCACCAAAATGTAGGCATGGGAACATGATGAAGTATCCAACTGTCGTGTGTTAAATTATTGTGATTACGAGCCAGTGGTTTTCAAACATTATGCGTGACTCAGACATCTATGCAACAGACTCATATCGTCCTTGCATTGCGAAATGAGGACATACAGACTGCTCAGATAACAGGTGTACCTCCAGTTATGCACGGTTTTAGTCAAGTCATTTAAATGTGCTGGTGAAACAGTTGTGTACTCTGGGCACAGTTCTTCCAGAGCTTCGTGCCAAGTAATAAGCGTTGAGTCGAGATGTTAGTGTGAATGAAACGAAGCGTATAGGCCATAGTGTGACATGCTATGCTTTTTTTCTCAAGGTAATAAATACCTCATTAGAAACAGGTATATTTCCAACTGCTTTTAAAACCGCTGTTGTGAAACCTTTACTTAAAAAGTCAAAACTTGACCATACCAATCTGAGCAACTACAGGCCTATATCAAATCTATCGTTTTTGAGCAAAGTACTTGAAAAAAGTTGTTTGCAATCAGTTAAATACCTTCCTCCAACGAAAACAGTATCCTTGAAAAATTCCAATCAGGTTTTAGATCAAATCACAGCACAGAAAGCGGCTCTAGTAAAGATAGTCAATGATCTCAGACTAGCTACCGACTCAAACAAAGTCTCAATCCTTATTCTTCTGGATTTGAGTCGCGCATTTGACACCATTGATCATAGCATCCTAATTCACCGCCTTACTTGAAGTGGGTGGAGTCTCTCTGATAATGCTCTAAACTGGTTTCAAACCTACATTACTGGCAGAGATTTTTATATCAGTCTAGGAGATCATGTATCTGAAAAACATGACTTGCCTTTTGGTGTGGCCCAGGGGAGCTGCCTTGGTCCCCTGCTATTTTCTCTATATATGCTCCCATTGGGAAGCGTCATAAGTCAGCATAATGTAAACTTCCACAGCTCGCAGATGATACCCAATTGTATCTTTCTGTGGAGCCAACTAACTAGATGGCCTTTGCTCCCTCACTGCATGCCTAACCTCCATTAATCAGTGGATGAGCAAAAACTTTTTGAAACTAAATGATGACAAAACAGAGGTACTTCTGGTTGGACCAAAACTAAAGCGAGATATTATTCTTAGTAATCTGGGGAACTTGGCACACCAGGTCAAACCAAAAGTAACAAGCCTCGGTGTCATCTTAGATGCAGAGTTAAGTTTTAAGCCCCATATCAGTAAAGTTACTCAGACAGCCTATTTCCACTTGAGAAACATTGCCAAAGTCGCGGCCCTTTTAACTCAACAAGATGCAGAAAAACTAATTCACGCCTTTATCACTAGCAGGTTAGACTACTGCAATGCACTTTTCACTGGTCTTCCCAAAAAAAAACATCTAAAGAAATTGGCACTCATACAGAACTCTGCGGCTAGACTTTTAACTAAGACTAAGAAGAGAGAACACATCACCCCTGTGTTGGCTGAACTGCACTGGCTCCCTATTTCCTATAGAATTGATTTTAAGGTTATGTTAATTACTTACAAAGCTCTGAATGGCATAGCACCTTCATATATCTCTGAGCTTTTAATATCTTATCAACCACAAAGGAAACTTAGATCATCCAATTCTAATCTTTTAATCGTACCCAAAGTGCTCCACAAACAAAGTGGAGAAGCTGCGTTTATCCATTATGCCCCAAACTATGGAACACCCTGCCTCTGTACATCAAGCAAGCGAAGTTCAGTAAATATTTTTAAAAAAGATCTGAAAACATACCTGTACAGGAAAAGCTTTTAGTTAACTCATCTTATCCTGTAGACTACATTTTCAGATTATTCTACATCTGCTACTATTGGAGGGCAGCCAGCCAGAAACAGATGGGCTCCCCTATTAAGTCAGGTTCTGCTCAAGGTTTCTTCCTGGAATATGGGAGTTTTTCCTTGCCACAGTTGCCATATGGCGTGCTTGTGGGGGTTAAGAGGGTTAAGGCTGCCAGTCTTATGACGTCATTTTCTATATTTTTGATATGTTGCTGAGTATAACATAAACAGCAAAGAAAAGTGATTGATAATGACTGACTGACTATTATTGTGTTACATGCTTCAAATGTAAAGCACTTTGAGCTGCATTCTGTGTATGAAAGGTGCTATACAAATAAAGCTTTATTATTATTATCTTTATTATGCGTAAACCAATGGTGTAGAGATGACGCCACAGGCCTTTTCACACAGAGATCCCGCTAAATTTGCGGGAAGAGGAGACGTCTTTTTGCCGTCTTTTTGTGTCTGAAAGCGAGATGAAAATTTGCCGGCCTGCTGATCTGTTCACATGATGCGGCATTTTAGGGAGCCAGGAGGCAGGATCAGTTATAGTAAATAAAATTGTGATGTGCAACAGGGGGCGTGTAGAGTGATAGTCGTAAGCCGTTGGGTAGTGAAGCGATAATGCATTTAAAGCAGTACATCATGTGAGCCAGAGCCGATATGGCCAGAGCTGCTGCTCTGTAAAGGTATTCTGTCCCACCCAAATTTGCTGAATTACTTGCGATTCATCACAGACATCACATGTATCACACGAAAGAGCTTTTTCTCAGCTTTTAAACGATGTTAGTGGTTAGTTGTTGTGGTAAACGGTTCGCGAGAAAAGTAACTTTAATCTAATCATATTTTTTGCGCCCTTCTCCCTACCCATTCATCTTGGTGGAATACTTTGCGAACTTTACCTCAACACATAACAACCCATATATCAGAATAAACAGCAGACCTTACCGAACACAAAGGTGTAAAACATGCCCCTGTACAGTTAGCCATTCCAGAGTAAATTTGCAGCAATGTCTTTATGCATGTCTCCAACTTTGCGGTTCCTAATGTGTTTAACATGATTTTATGAACAGGCCAAATACAAAACAAATGTTCCAAATATCGCCTAGATATCTGTAAGCATTACAATCAGAGGATATACATACAGGGCAGACAGATGCTCGTGAGTTCATGCTGTTTTTTCGCTGGATTTTATGATAGCCTATTATGGCAACTGATTGCATTCCAAGCTACAGTCAACTCTAGCAGGCATTGAATGACTGGAGACTTTGTGAATTTAGAGATTGATATAATGTAGTGTCTCTGCTATTGCTGCTTTTGATCAGATTGATTTGCAATCTCTTGTAGTGGGCTGGACATAGCATCGAAATGCCCGCCCAGATTCCCCTTTCCGCCTTGACCCATTCACACTGGTGCCGGAACGAAAAAACTCGGCAAAATGTCTAGGGGGCTTGGTAGTAAATTTGGCGAGACACTTTGTCCCACCGTTCCGCCTTGGTCTATAAGAGAGCCTACGTTTGTATGTAGGCAATTTATATTCACAATACTTAGGCCTACTAAAATAAATAGTATTTTATTTGTATTGGTTGTTTAGAGTAAAAAGAAGTCAGCCAAATATGAATGTAATTCTGAGGCATAAAGCAGATGTATTTGTTTATTGTACAGAAAAATAAATGTCAATGTCAAGCAGGCATAGATAAGGTTTGGTGCCAGGAAATGTAAGCAAAACCTAAAGAATGGCAAAACCTAAAGAATGTATGAATAACAGGATGAGAGGGCAAAGGTGAAGTACCATACGTTACTTGGTCAGTTATCTGTAAACATAGTGTCTTGTCTGGGATGACTTGAAGGGGTATAAAGGCTGGACAACAGCCAGAGGATGTTATCTTACTTTGCTTTCACTTACTTGCTTGCTTCACTAATGCTCCGGAGTGCATTAAAGCCATCATCTGCAGTATACATCCACAGTGTGCGGACTTCTTTTGATGTTGTATTATTTAATTTGGATTTGACACCACAAAGCGAACTTAGTAGCGTTGTTGTGCATGGTGCATAAGAACATGTGGATGAAATGAATTATGTTTTCCATGTCATTTGGTAAAATAAATGCTTGAAGAAAATCTATCTTGGATTATAGGAGATAAGTGTTTTGTATCATTTCTATAATTTTGGTGAGCTCTACAGGAATTACAAACTATCTCCAGATGTAAATGGTTGCCTATTACTCAAATTCAATTAAACCCACCTATAGGCTAGAGCTTAGTTTCACAGCCTAGGTATGTTAGCAACACAGGGCTCGAAAGCATTGACTGTATAAACAAAAACGAAACAATGCATGGAATTTATCTGGGAATAGGCTACTGAAGGTAGGGGCGAGCTACCTCGCTGGCGTGTCTAATTTGGTTCCTTAGTTAACATAATGTAGGCTACGTTTTTTTGCACAAAATTGCGTCGGCTAATAAACGTAAACACAAACAAACTTGATCTCCTGTGGAATCCCTGACTGCGCCTTCAACATTTGCCTGCTATTAGTTGTTGACATCAAACCTGAATGAACGGCAGCTGTTCCAGAAGTTCACTTGCGTGTTTTTTGTTTTTTTTTCAGCGGCGATTAAATTCCAGGAGAGGCGCTGCGCCGCTGCTGAATACATTGTAGGGGAAACACTGACATGTTTGAATAGTCAGTTTGAGAAGAGAGGGAAATTAACCTGGCTAGGTTACCAGCGAGAGTTCGTGATAGTAGTCTGATAGTAGATAATAGTCTGCTGGATAAGTTAATGAAGCTACCAGAGAGAGGGAATTAAGATGAAAGACCTAGGACCCAGGGACATGCCAATAATTCAGCAAAAGGTAACAAAGATATTTATTTTCAACCAAAGGATATCTTAAGACCTGAAAAAAATCTCTTTCCACCTCAGGAAATCACACAAACTCATTTCTCAGCACCAGCCAGCTAGCTTACTTGCTAAAAATTTCCCTCGGGATGAATAAAGTATCTATCTATCTATCTATCTAGCTGCACACACCTTGGAAACTAGATGGTAAAGATGGTAGTTGTGAATAGCAGCAACTGAAGTCTGAGGGTAGTTTTTACTGCCATTGAGGCCAATGCCAATTCAGGAGAATATTGCAACTAGTGTCGCGACCACCACGCGCAAGTATAAATGGTTACTTCATACGGTTTCCTAAAGGTTCCTTTAACCTTTTTTCGTAAACATCTTGCGTTGTCTAAGCTCAGAGGTAACCACCCTAATATTCAATGACTTTTGTCATTCGTACCAGGAAGATCTATACAAATCCTACTCAAACCAGTTTGATTCACTGACGGACAATGAATCCCTCACCTGAAAATGAAATTGCATAAAAGTGTCGCTGGTCATAACAGATGTATGAAACCATCTTTAGATTGCGTAACTAAGATCACAGTTTGAAGTAGCCTATAGACCCTTTCAACAATAAAAACAAAAACAATGCTTGAATGTTCCTCTGCATTAAGATAACATATGGAATGTTAAAAAGGAAGTCTTGTGGGGCCAACTATGATGGTGATAATGGAACTCTCTTGAAAGGGTCCATAAAGATGTTGAACTGAAAGCGTAATATTAGTAGTTGGGCGTCGAATGACGTTTTCCACCATTTAAAGTAAAGACATTGGAGTGGATATGACACTGTGTTCTTTAAATGTATGTAAGATGGATCTTTTATTTACTTCTAAATTTGATAAAACGTAAAGTAGCGTAACATTCGGAAGCACCAAGACTCCCCTATGATTCTAACCTACTTAGGCCTATATTTACATATTGTGCACATGCAGTCTGCCAAGGGGCCGTGTCCACACATGACGTGCGTCAGTGGCAGACACATAGTGCGAACATATAAATGCTAACTTCGTTCTGTGCCTATTAGTGATCAAGCGGTCATTGTAAAATTAATTCCAAACATATTAAGAAAGATACTTTTTGCTAAAGACAATGTGTTATGTACTAGCTTGGTTGTATGCTGCTGTCTGATGATAAGTCATAGTGCATGTTATAGCAAAATTGTTCTTAAGTTGAATTGTAATCTTTGTAGCTGTATGTATTTTTTGGGTAGCAGAGACAGAGCTGCTATGTTTCTTTAAACCACTGGGCTACTGTTGTCTACATTCCCTCATGCACATAGAGAAATCTTAACTGATGTCAAATGTAATATCCAGAAGTAAGAATGCATTGCCTTAACACAAAAAGTTTTCTTTGCCTTAAAAACTGAGAAATTTGGACGAAAATAACAGATCAAATGGATTTTCTTTTAACCACTTTTATTGTCCACATGTAAGCTATCCTGAGTTTTATGTTTAAATTGCTTTGCATATCTCCAATGTATTGTCATTATATGTATAGCACTGTAACAATGATGAAACCGAAGTATGACTACAGGCACGTATTGATGATTTAGTCTTTTTCTAAGCGAAGCTAACTCCAATATTCTGTATGGTTGGTAAACCAGATCGCGGCTGGTTTTTCAGCACTTCACTAATAGTAATAAGACTTTTTTAAAAGTAGTAAAATTGTGGCGCAGGCGCTTCTAACTACTAATCACACAATTTCCAATGATACCTGTACCATCGAACATGCCTTAGCTTGTAGAACTGCATAAGATTTATTCACTGTCACCAGACAAGAGATACTAGATTTGTGCCTGCGTAAGTCACCTAGAAATGCTTTAAGTTATCTAATGGAAATGCTTTAACATAATAGATGGCTGACGCTAGAAAAAATATTCAGAGCTAACAGCATTCATGATTATCACAGAAAATGTATATACCAGCTTTAATAACTTATTTGCTATGTTCCCTTAGGCTACTTTGCCCTTAACAGAATCTTCTCAATTCTACCACCATGCTCCTTCTGAACGTAGTGGTAAAGAATCAGGACATTGAATATTCTGTAAAAGCGACTGAGACCTTGTTTTCTACTTTAACTTGTTTTCATGAAACATCTGAATACACTATATCTGTAACATGTTGTAACCTTTCTCCCATAATGACACAAAGCTCATCAATGTTCAAATCACTGCATGGATATGCTAATGTCCTCCAGGTGTCAAGCACACAATGGAGCAATGGACTATCCTGAGGAAGATAAACACCTCCGATGGGGGGTTAACCTATCCAGATAATCATTGGCTGGATTTACATGTTTCTCATTGGTGCCAGGAAGGCACAGAGACTTTCGGATGCTATATGACCCACTGAACAGGTCATCTAACAAACGGACAACCACCTTAACCAGGCACAAGTGCAAGTGAATCTGGCTAAAAGGACAGCTGAGATTCTGGCCAGCTCCACCACACGTCCCGCCCAGTATGCCAACACCTGGTAGGACGGGGTGTTCAGAGGATGTGTCATCGCCAGTGCCCTGATCTTCACCATCACTCTACTCCAGTGCTGCTACTTCAGCCACCTCATCCGTTCACTACGGAGAGATACACATGCAGCCCTGCTACTTGGAAAACAACAACCATCAGCCCCACAAAGACGTTGAACCAAAGGACTCTATCTGGTAACCCCACTAGGTCCAATCCTAAGATGACCCAGAGGGGTCAAAGGGGGGCCTGTAAGGAGTCCTAATGTTTCTATACTGATCATGTGAACTGTTGATTAATTACCCTACCACATGATGCTTTTGATTATATCTCTAACCTTTGCCTTTTTCACAGGAGAAATATAATTAATGTGTACATTGTCATGTCTTGATTAATGCACTCTCACTACAACAATGGCCTCAAGTCTCATCAAAGTACTTCTCATGTGACCCAAAATCAGCTGACCTCCAATCATGTGATCCATTTCAATGTAACCAACCACAAACTAAGTAAACTATTTAAGTGAGGTTCACAGAGCATTCTAGGAGCCATTCTGTAGTCAGAATCTCCCGCACCACTCTGGTGTGTAGCCATCATCCTCTGAGCTGGTATGTTCATTCTCTGATTGTGTCATATGGTTTCCTAAATGTTCCTTTAACCTTTTTTCGTAACTTTCACATTATTCATTTAGATGTACCTTCTATAATGTATTGGATGAATAGCTTGTATCTAAAAAAAAAAAAAAAAAAAACACAGGTCGCTTAGCAACGGGGACGCTGGCTGCAAGCCGCTCCGTCTGACCTGTTTTTATTCGGATTTTTTAATATTTTACTATTTTATTCCTGATTATTTTTCAATTACTGTAGATTCGTTAATTTATCTGTACAGTTATAGATAGCCTTTTTTATTTAAACTGTTTATTTTGTTTTTCCACACTTTTATTGCGTTTTATGAACTCTGCCATCAGCAAGGCCTTCACTGCTTTTGGACTTGCTGTCTGCTTGTGTAGTGGAAACTGTGCTGGATTCGAGCTTGCTAGTGTCTCTCTCCTTTTCTATCCTGAATACGCTGGGTTCATATAGTCGGTTGACTGTCCAGCTGCTGGTTTAGTCGGTTGACTGACCAGCCGGAGATTGAGGCTTCGTGCTAGCTAGGTGATTAAATTGCACACTTTGGACAGGCTGATGCATCAAGCCATGTCGGAGTTTGTGTTTTGGCCATGGGGGGCTTTCAGTACACACCCCTTGAACTTCGACAGTTCGCCTCCACCGAAACCATCAACATCGAGGTGCTCCACCTTTGCCGGGCAGCGGGGATCCTCCGGCGGAAACGCTACTTGCACAGAGGCGCCGCGCCGCTCTATCATCCGTCGCGACAGACGAAAGCATCCCTCCATCATCTCCATGGGATTTCTTGCCTAATCAACGCGGTTTTCCAGAGCAGTCCGCTCCCGCAAACAACTCGCTCCCTACAGTGTCAGTGGAGAATCTGCAGCGACCAACAACGCAGCGAGAATCTGTCTCTCACATCTTGGACAACTTCGATGGAGCTGCTGAGAATGTCACATCACCATGTCAGACTGCGCCTGAACGCGCCAAGACATTCATCCGAAGGTAAAAGTTCTCACAGCTGGTTCACGCAGGAAGTTCTGCAGCATCGCCAAGACCCTCCTCCCGTCAAATTTGCGTTATTGAACGCACAATCTATCTGTAACAAGACTTTCATTTTAAACGACCGCTTAACGTCGCATCACCTGGACTTTTTGTTTATAATGGAGTCTTGGCTCAGCGGTAATGACGTCATTCCACTTGGTGAACTCTGCCCTCCTCACTGCAGCTTCATGAATTCCCCTAGGGCTACTGGTCGTGGAGGTGGTCTGGTCACTGTTTATAATAACAACTTTAAATGTAGAATTGTACAAATTGATATGTTCTCCACTTTTGAGGTACAGCTTGTAAAGATAAATGCCACCCTCCTCTGTGCATTAGTTTACCGACCACCAAAAATTAAGCTTACCGTATTTTCCGGACTATAAGTCGCACTTTTTTTCATAGTTTGGCTGGTCCTGCGACTTATAGTCAGGTGCGACTTATATATGAAATAATATATAATTGAACATGTTTTTAAATGTTAATTTATATTAACTGACATGAACCCTACGTGAAACATTACGTCTACAGCCACGAGAAAGCGCTCTCAATGCACAAGTCCTGTGCACTTTCAGAGGCCGTTTACACGACACCGCCGGGTGGATTTTCTCTCACGCTTTCACACCTTTAACGACTCCGGCAAGAAAAAACCTCGCGTGTACACACAGAGGAGTAACCGGCTAAATGTGCTGTAGTGCATATGCCAGACCAGTCGATGGCGCCGCTGTGCAGAAGCTTCATCGATAATTTCAGCGTGAATCGGCGTGAAAGAAAACATTGTTGAAACAGTTTGTTAAGCCAGAGAATGTCTAATAAGTGCTCTGGTTAAGCAGTCGCATGAAATAAAGGAGACTACAGACAATTCGGTTTCAATTCAACTGTTAAACTAATAAAGTTAATTTTCAATTATGTGACTGCTATGTGAAATTTCAAATGCTTTGCCCTCAAATGGGTCTGAGCACCACTGGAGAAAACACTAACATGCAGTAAGCTAATGTTTAACTAAGTTAAGCTAACGATGCTTCTAACTTAGCCACTAAAAGCTGATAGGCTACATTGTGCACATAAATCATGACAGGGGAAAAGAAAACATTTTAATATGATAAATAAATGGTTTGGTTTGTTTTGACAAGCAACATGTCAGGTCGAGTGCATGGCTGAGTTGAGAGGTGGGGCTATGTCAAAGATCCTTGATTACTAGCTCGTCATAAAGTTCCCGGCTTTGCACCTACAAGCGCCTACATGGCCCGAAAGTTAGCGGCGGTTTCAAAAGTTCCCACCGGAAGCGGTTTCAAAAGCTATCGGTTTCAGTCTCCCTAAACTGCGGGCGCCGTGTACATGCAAGGCGTAAGTAACCGTTAACAAAACCTCACCGGTTTCACAAAAACCCGGCGTCGTGTTCTGCGGCCCCTCAGTCAGAGATTAGTGCTTGCACTACCCTGAAACACCATGCAGCATACCTAAATCGTCAAATTATGGCAGGATTCTATTTATAGCCTGGCCTCAGATTTGGACAAATAAAAGCCAGTATAATTTTGTTTCAATTTAACTCATAAAAGAGCTCTTCTTAATATTTTATATTGTTGGTTGTTATTGTTGCCAATGAAAAGTCATTTACACCATGAGTCTCCCAACCGTTGCTCTCATTGCTCTCGAGCTAATTAAGCATGCCGCACCCTTCTGAGCTAGAGGCTGAAGCCTACATTTTAAACACAATTGTTGCTGCCAGGCATCAGCCTATGAATTTTATAAAAAGTAAATCATGCATAATTTAAAAAAATAACTACATTTAGGCTATCTTAGACATCTTTGGCTATCACAGGAATAAGGTTTCCCTTGCAGCACAACACCACGAATGAATGATAAGCGCCGGATACCTTATCTACTTAATAAGTGGATGGCAATCCGAAATTCCGACACTATGAAACTTAATAGTAAGCCATTAAATACCCCACAGATTTCAGTGGTCATCAGTCCCGATATTTAGCAATATAATCAACAGTCGAGCGTAAATTAAATCTCAAATTAAACATCTGCTTTTTGATAGCCTACCCAAGGCGCTCCAAACGAAAAGTAGGCCCATGTCTCACAATAAAACGCAAAGAAATAAAGACTATATTATAGCTAACTTCGTGCTGTGCTTTATGGCCCCTAAGGGCCGTCCACCACCGAGCAGCTTTTTAGGTTAAGCGCCAGAAGTTTTGCTTCGTCTTGGCCGGCGTCAAAGCGAATCCTGTAAACGCTGCCCGAAACCGCTTTTCTGAAACCTGGTCCCAGAGTGGAGAAATCTGAAACCGTAGCCCGTTTGAATTAGTTTAGACAAGCGAAACCGCACATCCTGCTTTATAATTATCGATGATGTCACATCAGCTGCCCTGGACTTGCACTTATAGTATTGCCTAACAATACTAGTTTTCATACATGACATTACCTCACGAAAGTACACTCCGTAAGATAAATATCACAACTGGTGCTGCGCACCGATGGTAGCTTATGACTTGGTGGACTGAACACTGTTTTCCGTTTTTTTAATGCATTCTAGCTACTGTCAGTGATGCGAGAGAACTTAAGTTATTAGGAAAGTGCGGTGTAAGTTCACGCTACATTAATTTGTGCATTAGTGCCAGTGTCATTCATTTATTTTACATGTCTTACAACATATATACATGCATTCACAGTCGAGTGAAATCAGATATAAGCATACAAAGACGCTTAGAACTCACGTTAAGCCGATGGTAGAACAATTGCAAATGCGCGATTTGATTTGATGCAGGCAAACGTATTGTTACTAACGAAGGTTTTATAGCAATATTAAATGTGTCGACAGAATAGCCTAGAACTTGGGTAAGCCTTGCGTTTAGTGATAGCCAAAACTAATGTGAATCACGGACTACAACCAAAGAAAGTAAAAGTGATTAGTAGGCCTACCTGCGTTAGCCATATAAAGGACGGGACTACACCCTTCACAAACCATAAAATAAAGTTTATTAGTTTTACAGTTGACTACAGTTGACAGTTCACCATCAGTCCACACAAACAATTCTGGTTTCCTTGCACTAGCCATTTTGTCATAGCTTATTCTGTCTGTTTGTAAAGCACAAACTTTGGTCAATTTCTGTAAAGAAACAGTGCCACCTATAGGTCTGGGGTATGAAGTAACATGTTGAGTCGTGTTGAGATGGATCCGTTTGGACGCAAATATTCTTGATGCAGTTTCAGGGAAGACGGACGAAAAAAAGATCGGTTTCGTACGTGTGGACTAGCCCTAAATTTGAGGATTTACGAGTCTCCTAAACATCCCTCACCTGTTATCTAGACATGCATGAAAACATTTGAAAACAAAACGCACTGCCATGTAATATTTGATCGCTGTTTTGCTACTAATTATCTTTCACGTACAATGTGCGCTCCGTGTCTGTAGCTGTCTGTTCACGTCCGCAATCGAACGTCAAATAGAGAAGTCATCCATGTTCTCTACGTTATAGCCTAGGCGGTCATGCTTCTGTATTTGCAAAATTCCTGGCCGGTTCCTGATGGCTAAATGTTTGTTTTCCTTTCCTGTCGATGGCGGTTGATGTTGAAGCACCTAGGCTATAATTTGACTTCAGCGGTGACAAATCCTGCTGAGAGAGAGAGAGAGCAACGAAAAGAGAGGCACCCCAAAAGTGGTCCTGCGTCGGCGTGTGTGTGTGTCTCTGCATGGGGTTCAATTGAAGTCAAGAGTTGGGCCGTCCAATAGTCCCGCATTCAGGCAGCTCCATTATTATATTAATGTCAGACAGGGTACAGGGTAAAATGTGTGGGAATCTCTCGCATTATGATGGCTAGATTTGCGGGACTTTTATTATTATGCTCAATACTAAGTAATAATTTATTTGCAATAGGCCTACCCTCAATTCAGCTGGAATTTAGACCCTTTATATGTGCATCTTTTTTTCTCTCGCTTTCTCCGGTGGCCAGCCAAGCAATTGTTCTGCTGTATGCCAGCCTGTGCCAATATATCATTACAAAATGATTGATTGCATTGCATTCTCCACATTTTTAGCTAAATTTTCATGTACCACATCAGCATTTGAGTTCAGTGATTTTTTTTTAAATTGCTTTACAATTAGCGTCGGGCCTTGTCAGCAGCCTTGGCTTGCCTCTTTGCCACTATTCCTCCTTCTTCTTCATTAACATTCCCTGTAGAATTCTCAATATTTTTTGGCCTCACTGTGTACAGTTACATAGTCTGTCTGTTCTTAGTCTTGGATTTTGTGAAATATATTTCTAAATATCACCTGCTTGCTGCAACTTAGGTCTGCTGCGCCAATTTAAACCGCATCTTTTTCTCTCTCGAGCATTTAATCTGCTGCCAGCTTGCATCTCCACATCGTCCAAGATGCTTGATTGCATTGCATTCTCCACATTTTTAGCTACATTTTCATGTACCACATCAGCATTTCTGTTCTGTGAATCTTTTGTAAATTGCTTTACAAATACCGTCGAGGCCTATTAGCCTATTGCCATGGCTTGCCTCAGCTTAGGTCCGCGTCCTTTTAAAACCGTCTTTTTTTCTCTATCATGAGCATTTAATCTGCTGCCAGCTTGTGACTCCACATTTGCTTTGCTCCAAAAATGCTTGATTGCATTGTATTCTCCACATTTTAGTAACATTTTTCTGCACCTCATGGCAATTTCTTTCAGTGAATCTTTTTGGTGCTTTGCAATTACCTTCCTGCCCTCCTCTTGGCTGCCTTCACTCCTTCATCTTCATTAATCTTTTTTGGCCTCAATAATCCAGTTACATAGTCTCTGTTTTTTTTTTTGGATTTTGTGAAATACATTTCTAAATAAATCGACTTATAGTCCGGTGCGACTTATATATGTTTTTTTCCTGCTCATGACGCATTTTTTGACTGATGCGACTTATACTCAGGAGCGACTTATAGTCCGGAAAATACGGTAATTGTAATTTCATTCAAGAATTTGCTGATCTACTATCTTTTATGGCCTCTCGCTCTGACAATTTCACAATTTTAGGGGATTTTAACATTCACATCTGCTGCCCATCAAAACCTTTGGTTAAGGACTTTTTATACCTTGTGGACTCTTTCAATCTTGTGCAATCTGTTATGGCCCCGACGCATCAGAAAGGCCACACATTAGACCTAGTATTGTCTTATGGTTTCAATGTTTCCAACTTAGAAATTATGGATGTTGGGGTCTCTGATCATTTTTTGTCCCCCTGTATCTCCCCCTAAGTCCTATTCCTTTGCCCGTTCTATTAATTCCACCACAGCCACAACATTCTCTAATACTTTCCTCCTCTCTCACTCACCTACTATCTCTGTTGCTATATCCACCTGCTCTGACATTGAAGAATTAGTCACTCTGTTTAATGCATCCTGTCTTGAGACCTTAAGACCCCACTAAAACAAAAGCGTTTCAAAACTATCACCACTCCATGGTTAAATGCCACGACCCGTTCTGTCAGAAAATCTTGCAGGAAAGCAGAGCGCAAATTGAAAAAAGAGAAGCTTCAGGTCTTCTATGACCTTTTCAGAGATTCTCTAAAGACCTACCAAAACTCAAAAGCAGCAAAGGTTGAGTATTATGCTCAGCTTATCAACAATAATGCTCATAGGCCAAAAGTTTTATTTAATACCATTAACTCTATTATAAATCCTGCCTCTGCGTCATCTACTCTTGCCCCTTCAACAGAAATCTGTGAGAAGTTCCTCAACTTCTTCATCGATAAAATTGACAAAATAAAATCTCAAATCTCACCTCCAGATTCGGATCCCTCAGTGATAGAACTTTCACCTAGCTGCCTCCAACAGTTTCAGGCTATATCTTCCTCCCAGCTTTCTAAGGTGGTCTCCCATATGAAATCTACATCCTGCCACTTAGATGTTTTACCTGCACGCCTTTTTAAAGAAGTTTTTACCATCATCTGCCCTCTTGTATTGGCCATCACTCACTAACCAATGGAGTGGTCCCCTCAGGTTTTAAACATGCAATTGTGCAACCTTTACTTAAGAAACCTAACCTTGAGCCCAGTGACCTGAAGAATTATAGGCCTATTTCTAAATTACCTTTTCTGTCAAAGATACTAGAAAAGGTTGTCCTCTCTCAGGTTTCTTCTTATTTGAGTGAGTTCAATATATGTGATAAATTCCAATCAGGTTTTAGATCTCTGCACAGCACTGAATCGGCCTTGCTTTGTCCAAAGTCCAAAACGACATTCTCTTAGCAGTTGATTCTGGATCTTGCGCCCTCTTGGTGCTTCTTGATCTGAGTGCAGCATTTGACACCATTGACCATAACATCCTATTAAAACGCTTGGAGGATGAAGTTGGTCTCCAGGGTTCTGTTTTGCAATGGTTCTCTTCTTATCTTAGTGATAGATCATTTTCAGTTAGTTTAGGCAATTTCTCCTCTTTCTCTGCCCTTATAAAGTGTGGTGTTCCTCAGGGTTCCATTTTGGGCCCTCTTTTATTCTCTCTTTATATGCTACCCCTTGGCTCAGTTTTTAAAAAGTATAACATTCAGTATCACTGCTATGCAGATGACACTCAGTTTTACCTGCCTGTTAACACTAATGGCATTTGTTCCTTGGAGAATATTTTTAACTGTCTCAGTGACATCAAATGCTGGATGGCAAGAAATGTTCTTCAACTGAACGAAAGTAAAACTGATATAATTATTTTTACTTTCGTTTATCTTGAAAATGGCACTAGGACCTCTCTCTGCAAACTGCCACAGTGAAGTAAAGAATCTTGGGGTTTTCTTTGACTCCTCTTTAAATTTTAATAAGCAAGTAAATAGTGTGGTCAAAGGCAGCTTTTTCCAGTTAAGAACCATTGCAAAACTGAAGCCCTTTTTGTCCTTCTCCGATCTTGAAACTCTTATACATGCTTTCATAACATCTAGACTAGATTATTGTAATTCACTATATGCAGGCCTGACCCACTCCACTCTCAACAGACTTCAGCTAGTTCAAAATGCAGCAGCTAGATTATTAAGTGGCTCTAAGAAACGTGAGCATATAACTCCTGTGTTGGCTAAGCTGCACTGGTTACCTGTGGAGCACAGAGTTAAGTTTAAATTTTTTGTCTTCAAAGCCCTCAGTGGTTTGGCACCTAGTTACATAGGTGACCTACTAATTCCTTACAGCACTCCAAGATCACTTACAGTGGGTCCCAGTTAAAAATTGACACTTCATTCACGATCATGGTGATTCACGCAGCTGGGTGAAATGTAAGTACAACTGCAGCCGCTTGGGGGCAGCATAGTCTGCTGTGGCGTTCCACGGTCGAACCAGACGGCGCATTCGACAGCAAGGGCTGTGATTGGCCGAGTTTTCAGTGCGTTTCTCTGTGTTTTTAGCAGCCCCTGCAACATGCTTGTACACTGTAGCCTAAGCTTTGTACATAATGTTAAACATAGTTTTGGATTCAGTGGCAAGATTTCTTGATTGTACAGTGCCTGTCTCAGTAATGTTTTAAAATGAGAGCTTCGTCAGCTGGCATTAGGCTACTTTGTCGGTAGTCATGAGAAGTTCGCTTGCTAACAGAACATAAATATGCTGCCCAGAAACCTTGTGAGTAGTTCTGATTTTTTTTTACTACACTAACGAGGTTGCAATATAGCCTTTGCCTACAGCATCTCCTTAACAGTAATGATAACAAAATGACAGCATTCATATGACAAAGGAAAACGAATTCGGTCAGTCAAGACTGTGCCACAGCAACCAGTGTAGGCTACATTCCTACCCAATAGGGTCCTCGAAGCAGATAGCGTTGTCTGACGGTCGAGTGGGTTAATGCACGTATATCCAGAACAGGTCTGCAACTTTCAGGCAGTTCTGAGTTCGAATCTAGACAGTAGCAGAGCCATATAAAGGCCTAGGCCTATTGTTCATTTTTTGCAAGGTGTTGCTCCTGGCAATACTTGTTTATAAGACGTTTGGTGATTAATTGATAGCTGTTTTTGGGACACGTTAAACGTTCTTTATAATGGGCGCATACGGGAGTAAAACGACTGTTACGCGCTGTTACAACTGTAGGCTACAATGATTGCAATACAAAAATATGCGCGTGTTAGTTTAGCTAGTTTTGTGATTTTTTGCACTTTTGCCTCATGTGTTTTCAGATTTGAGGGCTTTTTTGGCAAGATTGACCTTGGTAGACTCTGCATATGTTATTTCTCCGTATGGAAAATAAAGTCAATTTTCGACACACGTCTGTTATTAGTTCAATAAGAAGTGTTGCTTGTTAAAACATGTGACTAGTGAAACTCAAATGATTTTAGAAATATTTAGCCAAAGCCAAAAAGTGTTAGAGAGAAGGAGAGACGCCGGTGCAGCGATAATTTTCTTTATTCTTTAGTAAAAGGTGCAGAACATTATTAAACTTTAAAGACAGAATACGCACGCAGGCACATAACTAGGCTACTTGTTGTTTTCTTTTACTCGGCTATCTATATATGGTTATCAGCACACAATGTTGGGCTAATTTACTAGTTATGGATATATCAAGTTTAAACAACGAAAACAGAAAGGATGGAGACAGCAAAGCTAGAGGAGTTATTCCAGATGGGCAAGAACAAGGTAGGCAATTGGTGTGCTTGTCAGAACGTTAGATTACAGCTGTTTAAAGCCAGACGTCACGGTACGAAAGAACAAAACTAAAGGTAACTTTAGCTATAGGGCTGTATCAATTTGTCCAAATTAATAGGTCATCGTAGACGTTGTTGTTGTATTATTGCATGTGGATATTGTTATGCTATGTAGGCTACTTTTTTTGCAATGCACGGACCTAAAACCGGGAAACGGACAAATATTGTACACACGTGAATTTGTTTTTGGGGGGTGGGGGTGGGTGGGTGTTGGCCTACGTACCATAGCTCGCTCTCTCTCTCTCTCTCTCTCTCACACACACACACACACACACACACACACACACACAGTACCTTTCTTAGCCACAGTTAATTTTAGTGGTGATATGTGTTATGGACATTGTTATGCACATTATTGACAGCAGTTTATTCTCATCAATGTCAGTCCATGAATGCATATTGATCAGTTGTTAACTAATACTGTAGGCCTAGAAGTTGCATTTGAAAATGTTACTGTTGTAGGCTGTTTGTTTTTTATTTCAGCCACACTGTTTTAAAGTGGTTAGGACCATTACACACCAATTTTGAATAAGCCATACTGCAATACCGATTTCATGGTTGCACCATGCACAAGTTCGCCGATTATGTGGCCCTCAGTAACCTATAAATTCAATGATGTGGCCATCTATGAAAATGAGTTTGACACCCCTGCTCTAAAATATCTGTCCTGGCCTGGTTGCACCGGATTGTGGCCAAACGACAGAAGCGCGGAGAACCCTCCTTTGTCTACCAAAAGTGTTACTTTGTGCCCCAAGCTCCCCACTGCTTGTGAAAGAAGGGGGTGGGGGAGGGCTTAACGTGAAAAAGCTTAATGTCCCAAAACGGCAAAGTCATAATGGTAGGCTACAGGAAGTGGGGGGAGGGTATGGGATGACCAGAGCCGTCTTCGCTGTGCTATTCAGAAAGCATCTTATTGTCTTTCCAGGCGCACACAGCTCGTTATAGCCTATCGAGTGCCTTAGCAGATAGGCTCTGCTCTTGGGTTTGGCCTCACAGCGAACTCAACCCTCTTGTTGCTTGCAGTTTGTTAAAAAAAAAGCGATGCAGATTACATTATTTATTTCTGATTAATTGCGTCTTTTTTGCAACATCTGCTTGTTAGGCTGGGCTACTGTCAATGTCCTGTAAAGGTATATGTTCAACAATTGCTGGTATAGGCCTACAGGCTATAATCAATTAGGGACTGTTCATTATTTATTTAAGGGGCTACCGGAGGAGTTTTGGGAGCGTTAGTCAAAAAAGACGTGACCCTCCCTCGCCAGCAAGACATTTTTCTATGATCCTCCAAAGTGATTGAGAAAAAAACGCATGACCCTCCCCAGTCCCAACAATTTAGGCTATTGATGCCTTCTGTCTACTGGGTCAATTTGGGAGCTTGCATGCTACGACTCCTTCCTTGAAATGCCTTGAAAAGGCTGTCGTTTGCACAATTTCACAAATAATCACTGGGACCGAAATAAACCTGTCAACTTTTCCCGGGTTTATCGCGTAATTTAACTTTTTCCTCGCTGTCTTAGGAGGAGCTGCAGGGCCGTCGCAAGGGGGTGCGAGGCCCTGAACGAACTTGACAGATGCATGAACATACGTGCATGAAATCATGCGATAGCTTACTTTACACATAGCCAAGGCTACCGTCGGTGCATTTTAATAGTAGCCTAGTCTAATAAGCTACACCAGCTTGTCTTTAAGAGGGGAAATTGTATAGCCTATAACATTAGCTGAGTCACATATTTGGCCATATGGTGTTTATCATAGGCTACATCATGAAACCAAATAGTGTAACAAAGGCGAACACTTTAACAGGGGAAATTAATTGGGCATGAATCATTGTGCTGAACGGTATTTGTCAATGCAGAAACACACGACATTCAAACTGTTGATAAGATGTGCACTATGGAAATTGGTCTGTAGGCTAACAATGTACTTGTACAGGTAAATGTTCAACAATTGCTGTACAGGCTATAATCAATTAGCTAAATCATTTGTCAAGCTGTTTAAATTTGTGCTACATTCAAACGTAAAAGGTGCTTTGATATCTTTTTCGTTTGAACGTCGGCAAGAAGGCATGCTGCGGTTGCAATAAATGAGGATAGGTTTTATCTGCGGATTTATTTTTTGCATTATTTTGAATATGACTCGCTCCAGTCTCAACAGCACTTTCCACACGCATCTAAGTTCTAACACATCCCCTCTCGCTTTCTCCCTCTCCATCCCTGCACACGGTGCTTTCTTAAAGGAGCTGCACCATAATGTTTTGTCAAGTGTAAGCTTAAACTACCGTGATCAATTTAAGTTCCCGTGCCCCCGCTGAAAGTCTCATGCGCTTATCGTTACACTATCAAATCTATAAGTAACCGTGACAAATAGGGTATAAGATATATAAACTCACGCTATTGTATTATCATATATGTTTGGTAATGGCTCAGCTTTCTCTGATTGTTCTACTGACTTGGAAAATGCATCATGGAAGCAGTAAGTCAAGTCATTATCAAAAATAGTAGTGGCAGAACTCCAAAGTGACACCTTGTGGTTGTTTGTGTCAACTGCAGTTTGTGCCATTTCTGCTGAGAAAATGGGGTGCGTGATTCCTGAAGGAACCCGTCCAAACTTAACTGGGACCCACAGTAGGTCTTCATCTCAGAATCTTCTCTATATCCCCAAAACACGCCTTAAAACTAAGGGTGATAGAGCCTTAGAGCACTTTGGTTCAACTCAGTTGTTTTTAAATGTGCTATAGAAATCTGACAAATAAATTGTTATGTTCTGACCTGCATAGCCTGTCTATTGTACTTGTAGTCCAGAGTAGCAGTTTAGGTAACGTTACTAGCATAATGGATGGTTGGGATTAGTTATCGCCGCCGTAGAAACTAAATCACCTGGGAGCTGGCATGTTATTATGAAATGACCAAGCATTACACAGCGGTGGGCAGTTTGTCAGCGATGGTCCTAGATTGGTCGCGAAAACCTAGCACAGCCTGACCCCCCTGTAGCATAGGAATTTGCTTGACTGTCTAACACACTGATGAGTATAGCAGTCCGGATCAGCATGTAACCTCTGACCACTTCCAGACCAATACGTGTTATGTTTAGGAACCGCCCGGCAGATGGAGGAGACCTATAGTATATATTCCTAAGCTTGAGCGCGTGTCACAAGAAAACGAGTTAGGCATTCTCATTAACAATATGTATTGTGGGCGTATCAACCCACTAAGGATAACAATGTTACAATGAACCGAAACTTTTCTAATATTGAGCGGAGTCAGATTTATTAGGTTTAACAGGGGTTTATAATCAATTGATATATTTCCAACAGCGCACGGACAGCTTCACGATTTCCTTCGACCACTCCCAGTTCCCTCATTGGTCCTGACGAGTGACGTCATTTACACTAATGTTCAGCATAGCCATGAGCTCACTGCCTACATCTGGAGAAGGGCCTTCATATCCCTATTCCCAAAAGGACTCATTCATCCCTCACAGTCTGTGGTGTGTGGCCAAAGAATCAGCGCAAATATTTGGCTCAGATTCAATCGGGACACAAACTTTATTTTCTCACATTTCTATGACTGTTAATAATAATAATAATAATAATAAGCTTGGCTTGAGAGTTCCAGCTTCACCAGATTTCTCTGAAACTCTAAGTGTTATAGATAGATAGATAGATAGATAGATAGATAGATAGCTTCATTTATCCCCAAAGGGAAATTATGGTGTTACAGAAGCAATTAATAATATAAACAAACATATGACACATATACATACAAGTCGAAAGTACATGCAATTGGATATAAAGCCTCTGTGCAAGCCTCTGTGCACTGTGCATTGTCTATCACCACGGTTGTCAAACTGGGGTACGCGTACCCCCAGGGGTACGTGGACTGATTTCAGGGGGTATGCGAAAAAAGATCCGTCATATGCCTTTTGAAACGTTTTCTCTATCCCACATTGGTAACTTAACTTCTGCCTTTGCACTGCACATTAAAAACTTATTTTCTCCGCATTAACAAAATATTCGAGAGTGGACTGACGTGAAAAACAGGAGTTTTTTTTATTTATTTTTTTATCTGTAGCCTAGGCCCAGGTAGCACCCGATGCGCAATGGACGCACTGTGTTATTCATAGGGAAGCGCTCGTGTCAAGGCAGCTTAGTTAGTCCCGACCTCAATGAGATTTTGAACAAGGTTGTGAGAGTGGTGAATTTCATCAAGACCCGGCCCTTAAAAGCGTGTCTATTCTCCGCACTTTGAGAGGAGATGGGAGCTGACCAAAAGGCTGTCCTGTTTCACAGCGAGGCAAGGTGGCTTTCCCGAGGTAAAGTGCTGTCGCGTGTTTGAGCTCCGAGTCGCCTCTTCTTGGAGGAAGAGCACATGTTTGAATCTGCAAGCACGTTCACTAATGAACATTTCTTGACAAAGCTGGCCTATCTTAGATATATTTGAAAAGCTCAATCAGTTAAATCTCCAGTTACAAGGCAAAGACAAGCACCTAGCAGATAAGATCACTGCATTCAACAAGACGATTGTGTGTGAGATTAGGTGCAGATCTATTTAAAATCATTATATTCAGCACATTTGTAGGCCTATCATATGTTGACTATTGATGAGATTTGTATCATATGTTTATTGATTATTCACTATTCTCGACAAAATTGATAAAAATAAAACAATATATTATTATAATATATATATATATATTATATAATATTAACACAACAATTAAAAAAAAACTTGTTAACAATTGGTGGTGTTGGGGGTACTCCGGAAGATCTTAATGTCTCAGGGGGTACATGCCTGTTAAAAGTTTGGGAACCACTGGTCTATCAGAATAAGATTCTCCTCACATGGCACAAAGGGGAGTTATTGTAAATAGGGCAGTCATGGCCTACTGCTTAGGGCTTCGGCGTTGTAACCGGAGGGTTGCCGGTTCGATCCCCAACCAGTAGGAATGGTTGAGGTGCCCTTGAGCAAGGCACCTAACCCCTCACTGCTCCCCGAGCACCACTGTAGCAAGGCAGCTCACTGCTCCGGGTTAGTGTGTGCTTCACCTCACTGTGTGTTCACTGTGTGCTCTGTGTGTTCACTAATTCACGGATGGGATAAATGCAGACCAAATTCCTTGTGTACGCAAGTATACTTGGCCAAGAAACCTGATTTTTGACATTTTTACATAGTTATGGTAGTGGGCAGGAATGATTTTCTCTCACTCTGTTGTCTGACAAGTAGTTTGTTCAGTGGATGTGAGGTGTTATCCATAATGTTAAGGAGTTTTTGCAACATCCTTCTCTCAGCAACCAACTCTAGGGGCTCAAGTGTACTTCCAAGCACAGAGCCAGACCCAACAGATGGCTGGAAAGAAAATGGCACTAGAAACAGCAGACTGGTAAAACATGTTCAACATCCTGCTGCACACATTAAAATACCTCAGCTAAAGTCCACTACCATCTCCTTGGTCTTAGCCACATTTAAGAGTAGGTGGTTGTTTCCACACCACTCCACAAAGCTGTTCACCAGTTCTCTATACTCAGTCTCCTCCCCATCCTTCTCACAGCCCACTGCAGAGTTGTCTGCAACCCGTCATCTGCAGAAATACTCTGATGACTCTGCAGAGTAGTACTGAAAGTCTGAGGTGTATAATGTGAAGAGGAAAGGAGAGTACAGTCCCCTGTGGTGCTCCTGTGCTGCTAACCATCTGCTCGGACACACATCCTCCCATCTGTACAAACTGTGGTCTTTCCGTCAGGTAAACGATCCATGATGTTATGGATGTCTCCACCTGCATCCTGTCTAGCTTCTCTCGTGGCAATACAGTTTGTATAATGTTGAAGGCACTGGAGAAATCAAAGAACACTATTCTCACTGCACTGCCAGATTCATCAAGGTGATGTGGGCTCGCTGAAGCAGGTAGATGGATGATGGCATCTTCAACACCAACTACAAATTGCAGTGGGTCCATTGAGGTGGTCACCTGAGGTCTGAGGTGTGCCTGCACCAATCTTTCCAGCACTTTCATGCAGTGTGATGTTAATGCCACTGGTCTGTCATCGTTGAGGACAGATGGAGAAGACTTCTACACTGCAAAAACTGCTTATCTAATAAAACTTAACCAAGTGTTATTAATGTTATATCAAGATCAAAAAATCTAGTTGGTGTTGTTTTCAGTATAAAGAGACTTACCTAGTGCTTTCTCATAAAATCATTTGAGTTAATTTAAGAAGTATTTAAGTATAAGTATATATAAGTATATATACTCTTTTGATCCCGTGAGAGAAATTTGGTCTCTGCATTTATCCCAATCCGTGAATTAGTGAAATACACTCAGCACACAGTGAACACACAGTGAGGTGAAGCACACACTAATCCCGGCGCAGTGAGCTGCCTGCAACAACAGCGGCGCTCGGGGAGCAGTGAGGGGTTAGGTGCCTTGCTCAAGGGCACTTCAGCCGTGCTTACTGGTCGGGGTTCGAACCGGCAACCCTCCGGTTACAAGTCCGAAGAGCTAACCAGTAGGCCACGGCTGCCCCCCCAATTTGATTTCTTTTAAGATGTCTCATCCTGAAAACAAGAAAATTTGTCTGCCAGCGCGTTAAAACTGTGCATGTGTTCCAATGCTGCAATTTTCTTGTACCCTTCTCCAGATCTGTGTCTATCCACAACCCTATCTCGCAGGTCTGCGAACAATTCTCTCGACCTTGTGGCTTTGTTTTCACTCTGACATACACCATCAACTGTGAGACCTTATATAAAGATATGTGTGCCTCTCCTAATAATGTCCAGTGAATTAATTTAGGCATAGGTGGACTCCAATCAAGTTGTAGAAGCATCTCAAGGACCATTGATAGAAATAGGATGCACCAGAGCTCAATGGCAAGTGTCCATTCAAAGAAAAGGTGTGAATATTTCAATAATTTTTTGACAGTCTTAAAATGGAACTCCAGCTGTTTTCAACATAGGGCCCTATTATTCGAGGTCAGCGAGTACTGTCTGTAGGAATTTTTGTTTTAGAAATCAGTGCTACATAGTTCGAGTTATCCTGCTAGAGACTAACACTAGACTAAAATCAAAGACAAATACCTCTATCTGTACAAACACTGGATTTATACAGTTTCTTAACAAATACACAGTGGTGTCTCTCGTAAGGACCTTGTTCATGTTGCACAGCACTTGTAATAACTTTTTGAGTTTGTTAAGAGGCTCAAAAACACCTGGTAGTGCTAACCACTAACAATATCTTGAACTAACTTGTAGTAGTAGTGAACAGGACTCAGAATCTATCATATTATGTTAAATAGCCTTTTGCACAAATACTTACCTGATTGCAAAAAAATACTTTTTCAGGTAATGGCATACATTTTAGGGAAAACTAGCATGTCTTCCCATCATTGGTATCAGTTTGTTTTGAAAAGTGATGGGGACAATGATGTTTTCATTTTTTTAATCACTTTTGGTAAGGCTAAGATATGCATATATATGCATTTGTAATTTGTCTACGATGAACGCTGAAATTTGGCACAGTAATTAGGCACAGTCCCATGATTAATTTCACCAAGTGTCAAGTCGGCACCTCGAGCGCTCTAGCGCCACCAACAGGCCAAAGTTGGACGTGCGTTCACGCACGTAACTTCTGACCAGTTGGCCCGATTTAAAAAAACTAGGTATCTTTGGAATCCTTGGACCAAGCCAGGTTCAACGCACCCTATGAAGTAATTTTCCGCCATGATGAATTTTCCGCCATATTGGATTTTAGTGAAAGTGAAACTAAAACTTCACAGGTCACAAATTTTGTCCGATCGTCACCAAACTTGACACACATGATTTTCAGACCAAGCCTCACAAAAGTTGTGGTGTTTTGTTTTCGAACTATAACCGCTTCAATTCAGCATATCCATCCAATTTGGCGGCTAAGCCGGCCAAACAGGAAGTGAGATCATATCTCAGCAACCCTTGCATGTATCAAAGCCAAACTTGCTGTATGGACTCAGGACCCAATCAGGGGGATGATCAATAAATTGTGTGACCTTTGGCCTCTAGAGGGCACTGCAATTAAGAAACATGCCTTTTGGCCTGTAGCTGCTGTTGTGCTTAGAATTACAACGCACTAGTGGTTTCTGGTAATACTGTTGGAGTTCCTTAAGCCGACCCAGGTCAACTTGTGATGTCATCATAATTGATTCGGCCGCCATGTTGGATTAAATCAAAAACACGTACAAGTTTTCGCAGGTCACAAATTTCAGCTGATCCTCACCAAAATTGGTAGAGACCATCTTCAGACCATGCCTGATGAGTGCATTGAATTCTGGAACAATTGACAGAAGCATTGGCCTGTAACAGCTAAACGAAATTTCTTGGAGAAGCCGCGAAAACAGGAAGTGAGCTCATATCTCAGTAACGCTTTCATGTATCAAAACCAAACTTAGAACATGTACCTCAGACCCCATCGGGAGGACGCTCAAGAAATTCGGTGACCTTTGACCTCTAGGGGGCTCTGTAATTGACACAAATGCATTTTGGCCAGTAGTTGCTGATGTGCATTATTCTGCAATGGAAGTCAATGGCAGCCCATAGAACCGTCTGGTAAAAAGTTATACAATTTTGCACACTGTTTGGGGACAGTCCAATAATTAATTTCACCAAGTTTCATGCTGGCACCTCAAGCGCTCTAGCGCCACCAACAGGCCAAAGTTGGACGTGTGTTCACGGACGCAACTTTTGACTGGTTGACCCAATTGTCAAAATGAGGTATCATTGGAATCCTTGGGCCAAGCAGAGTTCAACACACCCTATGACATCAATTTTTGACCTCTATGTTTAAATCACAGACAGTGTGATCATATCTCAGTAGATCTTTTATTTTTGATGTGAAACTGATGACAGCAGGTTCCATCCAGTTTATTCTAAAGCGTGCCTGCAAGGATGGGGCGGGGTGGGACGGGCAGGTGCGATTGCGGTGGTGGGCTGGCTGGGTGAGGGGGCAGTGACACTCAGCCCTGGTTCAGCCACACAAAATCAGTTATGTTTTGATGTGAAACTTGACCTGGTAACTCAGCCAATCTTGGGTTGTTTGGCATGGAACTTGCTGTGACTGCTTAATGCTATATGTCTGATGCAACGGCATTGAGTTACATGGCAAATCTGGCCTGCTGAACTGACTGCTTGGCCCCCACATTGCTGCTTGCAGCTATATTTATGAATAGTTTTATTCACTGAAGCCTCTGCATTTGTGACCTGAAGTAAGCTGTGATTGCATACAGGCAGATGTCAAGTAGCATGCCATGACCAACTTTTGATTCTTTGATATGGAAAGGAAGTTCATTATTTTGCGTTGCTATTTTAGCCCAAAGTTGAAGACCATGTAGAAATTTGGAACAATTTCAAAGCCGGATTACTTGGGAATGGCCTATTGTACAGAGGAATGCTTTATATCTTCATACTCAGTAAGGTCTGCTGTTTAATGTAGGGCTGAAACGATTCATCGAGTTACTCGAATAACTCGATTACAAAAATGACTCGAGGTAAAAACCCTACCTCGAAGCCTCGTTAAATTCCTATGACGCGCACTATACGCTCAGGGATCTGATTGTTCCACACGGACCGTTGTTCAGGAAGCACACCACTACTAACGCGTGAATCGTGATACATTCTGAATCATAGATTATGTCTGAATTCTGAATTAGCTGGCGCGATGGCAGAGTCAAGATGTCCATAAATGGCAGAGAATGTCTAAAGTTTTCAAGTAAAGTTTTGGGATCATTACATACTCAAAAAGGAAAAGAACAAGCATCTGAACTGAAAACATGCACTCCATGCTGTTTCACCAAGCGTCAATAAAGTAGGCTATCAATCTATCTAGCCTATCTATCTATCTATCTACTTAGCCTATAGCCTACATTGATGTTGGCTGATTTTAAACACATACTGTATTTGTAGCGATGTCGTGATATAATGTTTAGCTTTTTTTGTTTTTAAGTAGTAAACTTATTCATGTTCAATTGCAAGACAGTATGCCTAAAAAAGAACCCCTTTTTATACACACATGCATGCACCCTCATCTTCCTCACGCGCATGCCGCACAATACACACACACACACACACACACACACACACACAGGTTGCTGGGTTACCATAGCAAATAGGCTCACCCCAGAAATTATTTTTTAGTAGCCTAATGGTAACATTATTTGTTAGTAGCCTAATGGTAAATGCTGCAGGTGTAGAAATCTACATAAAACAGATATTTACTTTGATGTCAAGTCTAGATTACAGCATGAAACTGCATTATACATTAAATTGCTTTCCCTCTTCTCCCTCCCAGCACTTAACAACATAGTATGGACAGCTTTGTTCGCCCAGCTAAGTCATGCACAAGAGGCTGCAATTTTACAGAGAGCATTTTGAACATTATTTAATTGTTGGCATTGGCACTTAAACACTAAATGGGTAAATTGCAATAAATGGGCTTAGTTTTGGAGCCAAATGTTGGAGTTAGAATAAATACCTCTGTGCCAATTGCTTGATCATTTTACAGCCATGGCATTTTCGTTATGCATTATTTGTTTTGGTTGTTTAAAAATGCACAAAAAAACATACCCGATTAATTGATTTATCGATCGATAAAGTGCTAGATTAATCAATTACAAAAAGAATTGATAGCTGCAGCCCTAGTTTAATATGATACATGTTTTACCATGTGAGGACTGTTGAGTTTGTGAGATATTCCACCTAAAGTAATGGGTGTGGAGATGGACAGAGAGCTTTGTGCAGAATGTAAATATATTTCACTTTCATGTAGATTTAACTTAAGCTTAAGATATGCTCTTTCGTGTCATGTGATATCTGTGTGACGGGTACTCCCCGAGCAGTTCAACTGAGAAGGGGTGTGAATTTGGACCCAATTTGAGTCTGTCGGCCACTAAGGGTTTAACCAAAACTAGAGAGGAAAATGATATTGATTTCTGATTGAAGATGTACATTTTTGTTGCGTCATGCACATAATCAACTAAATTATGTGTAGGCTCCGTTTTTTTTCCCATTAATTTAGTTTATCCGAGGGGTTTCAAAAAGTAGTGGGGACGAAATGAGTCATGACAAAAAGTGGTTGGTACACATCCCACCCGTCCCCACCTTTAACTGACGCCTGGGCTTCCCATAGCAAACAATAGGTAAGGAACAAAAGTGGTAGTACCTTAAAAGATGGCGAGATGAGCAGAGGTGCTATGTTCTGGATGGCACCATGGTTGAATAGAACAGTCTGATGCTCTGGGGTCTGAGGGGAATACACACAATCACACATTCAGTAATTGTAGCCTGACATTGTATTTAATTTCTGGAACAGTGTCATGGGTGTTTCAAAACTTTTGAAACAGTTTATCCTAGAGCAGTGCCTGTGCTAAACATAAGCATATTGGAGAGCTTAAGATTCCTTTAGGCAGACCATTTTCAGAATTGGTCAGCATTTTGGTAAACACCTAGTGAATATTATATTTTTAATAATATATTTAAATTGCTACATCCAAATGACAATGCACTCACCAGCCATATGCCTGCTAAGTATGAAAATGATTAGACAAATAGTTCTGAAGATATGCAAAAAATGCAAATATACAAACACAGACAAAGATTTCTTTATACCTCCATTTAACAGGTAGGAATTATTTTAAGACAAGAATATGTTTGAAATCAATGCTGAAAATTCTTCCTGAACAGAGGCAGAAGGAGAGGAACAGTGAGGAGAGATGAGAACGAGGGAGGTATAATAATTGCCCACATTAACGGTAACATTAACATTTATGCTGGTAATAGCCAGTGCTGTGATTTGATCAATGGTTTAATGGCAAACTTAAATAAGTTTGCTGCATTTGCAAATGTAGCCTATAATAATCTACACAGAATCTGTGCATTTGCAAATGTAGCCTATACTAATCTACACAGAATCAGAGTAGCCTATAGGCTATTTTAGAAATTATAACCAAGTCAGTATGAAGGCTTTAGTAGTATTGCGCGCATTTTTTTTTTTTTTTTTTTTTTTAATGTATTGGGAGTTGGGGGCCTGTGCCCCACCAAAGCTCTAGGTCTAGAATCGCCCCTGTCCGCGACCCGTGCCATTTCGGAAACCAACAATGCACTCACATGTGGTGTGAGTTTCAATGCACATATCTGATATGTGTGCAATTTGTTTTTGCAAGTTTTATACATTGGAAACACTTACTCACTTCCTGTTGGGTGTGACGTTTTACACTGTGACGATGATACTCACTAGGTGACACTTCACTAAATATGTAGGTTGCAATGATGTGCCTCTTTGTGTCTGTGTGTGTTTTGACTAGTGACATCAATTAAAAACATTTTTTGTGTCAGCCTGTGTATCTCTCTGTGTGTGTGTGTGTGTGCATGCGTACGTGTGCATGCATGTGTGTGTGTGCAGATCTTTCATATGTTTGTAATGTACAGACAGGTGTGTGTGTCTGTATGTGAGACATAGAGAGCGAGAGCGTGTGTATGGTGTGTAGTGAGACTCGTGTGTTTTTTGACTTATCTTTGCTTTGCGCAGCCTAAGTAAATAAAAGACCCCAGCCATAATTTGAGGATTTACGATGGTCTGTATCCAGACATGCATGAAAACATTTGAAAACAAAACACAGCCATAGGTTATTTTGAGAATGATGACTTTCTCTTCTGCATTGTCCTAAACATTAAAATGAGGCATTGCAACAATGTTTACAGAGATACACTGTAAGGTTGGCTGCAAAGATTAATATGCAGACTGTTACCATTGACTGACACACGCGCACACACACACACACACACACACTATCGAAATCATACGCCAGACGCTTTAGGCTATAGTCTTTCTACATGGGTTTAGTTAATGATCAGGCTATAATAAGGACACACTTTAATAGTGATTTGTGTAAACCAGAACATTTTAGCATCCCGACAGGCTTTTGCTGGGACTCGGGACACGCAACTCAAAATCGGGACTGTCCCGGTTAAACCAGGATGTCTTTTTTTTATTATTATTTATTTATTTTATTTGCAAACATCATTGACATTACAGAAAATGCAACACTACGACATGCACAAGAATACTACATACGACAAACAGATTACATAAACACATACTGTAACTTAACAAGACATCACATTGACTTGGCTTCCACAAACATAACACAACATAACATTAATAACAGAAAGGCTAAGGATGATTTGCGTCCCAGGATGATTACAGATATGATTATCAGGGATGAAATTGATGACCTGAATGAAAAGAAGGGGGATGGGGTGCGGATGGTAGCTCTGAGAGTGTAAATGAGGTGGTGTTGGGATGGGGTGGGGATGGGGGTGAGGGGTAGTGAGTATGTGAGGATGTGTGTGTGTGTGTGTGTGTGTGTGTGTGTGTGTGTGTGTCGATATGTATAAGGCTGGCTTGCTGTTGGGCCAGGAGGAGAGAAGCTGGAACATAGAGAGGGAGGGTTTCAGAGGAGAGGAGTTGTAATTATTCTATTAAAGATAAGTATAATAATAGGAATAACTGATTGCCTGGTTGATTGCCTGATTGATTGCCAACCTGGGCACCCATTAATGGCCATTAGTTCCACCCAGCCCCCAGCAGTTATACTGCGACGAAGCTGACAGAGGGGAGGACCTGCGTACACTCATCCCCCCAGGCCCCAGCATATGCACACATCCCCCACTACCACGCACCAACCACACCTCGCCCCAGACCTTCACCCAACACGCCACTCTTGACCTAAATATGTACAGTATGTGAATGGCTAGGTTGAGGGATCTATCTAGAGTGTAGCATTAAAAGAAGTGGGCATGCATGGTGAATATCTGTCAGGATTTCCCCATGCACACCACACTTACCCTGTGTAAGATGTATGCCTCCTCAATGTGTGCATTAAAATAAGTGAGGCATGCAGATAGACACCTGATGAGGTATCTACCTGCACTCCACTCTTACCCTAGCCTGTTTTGTAGTGTGCGTGTGCATGAGCGTATGAGGAGGGTGCACACCGGGGGCCCAGGGCCAATAGATAACCCACAGGACCCAACCAATGCCAAAACCACACAGCGACCCGCCAGGACCGAGTCTCCCAAGCCCCGTCAGAATAACGATGGGAGAGGCAGAGAGAAAGAGTGAAATTAGTAAAGTTTTATCAGAGAATGTAAATAAAAGGGGGAGGGAAAGAAGGGGATGCTATTTATATTACTACTACTACTACTAATAATAATAATAATAATAATAATAATAATAATAATAATAGTTCCAGCTACCCTCCCCTGCCCAGTGTTCGATGATATGTGTATCTGTTGATGAAGTGTGTTATGATGGTGTGGAGATGGAACTCAGGCAAAGAGGGTCAGGACTGTAAGCAGGTTGATAAAGGGGTACCAAGGAGAGGTTGTATCCTGAGTATTGATTAAGTTTGTAGTTGATAGGTTTTCTAGTGATATATACAGTGGGCATCGCTTTCAAATGACCACTTCATTCGCGCATTACGCGGCGTGAAGCTGCGTGAAGCTTTAGTACCACCTTTCAGCCACTGTGCGTCGCTCTGCCACTATACATCGCTCTGCCTGCCGTCCCTTACATAATTGTTGCCGAGAGTAATCCCAGCCTACGAATTCAATAACAAAATAAATCATGCATAATTAAACATTACCTCGATTTAGGCTACTTGGGTATGGCTTAAGGCTTGACTACACGGTGGTAACGAAAATCGAAATCGAAATTTGCTGTCTACATTATTGTCAGTGTTGGGGTTAACGCAACTACGCAAATCAAAACAGTGGTGTGATAATTGAGCCAGTAGAGAAAACAATGTTGTTGCCGATTTAATACTATCTGGCGACGTTTTTAACAGGCTACGCAATAGAGGCTTAGACAACTATGACCCACGTTTTGGTTTCGTAAATTAATTTGCCCTACTTCTTGACTGCAATGTAGTCAATTGACTGCTTGACATGTCATTTTTATTTTTCTGTACAATAAACAATTATATCTGCTTTATGCCGCAGAATTACATTCATATTTGGCTGACTGCAGACGCGCCATTTCCCGACGATATGATATGAGCCTGTTGCATTTAGTTAGATGTCCGAGTCACGCATAATGTTTGAAAACCACTGGCTCGTAATCACAATAATTTAACACACGACAGTTGGATAACCTACTTCATCATGTCCTCATACCTACATTTTTGTGAGTAGCATTGAGATCGTTAAAAACAATAAAGTATGGCTCTCCGTTTGGGATATCAAAAACTTATATTTTGAATAGACTACCGTCGAAGATGCTGACTTGCAAAAGCCTCGGGATAACACGTTATCTCCACTATCATCAGTCATGCCCCTTGATCAAAGTGGGGAATGAAATAAAAGTTTGAGAACCACTGGCTTAACAAGTTACCTACAGTCCAGAACACAGAATCTGTTGCAATATTCTGATGATCGGCGATGATATCGGCAAATGTTGTCGCTTCTGTAATTTCGGCTTCATTGAAAATGAGGGCTTCCCTCAATGACCCTCCGAGAATAAATAAAGGTTGAATGAATGAATGAATGCAGACTTGCCCAAAATAAAGGCATGTGGTTTGCGCAGCCTACAGTAAATAACAGACCCGCCAGAATGTGCGTTATGATGCTTTTTTACGAGCAAGATGTTTTTGGTACCCTACGCAAAATAACAATGATCATCAGTAATATTCAACCATTAATTTGGGTAAATGGGCAAGCGTGACCACCTTGATTGGCTGATTGGCTGATGATTGTAACGCGGGCATGATTCCAAACTGACCAAACACCTCCCTTACGATGATGAGTGACAGGTCTCAGAATGCGTGCGCTACACAAGGACGGAAGATGATGAATAACTGGGGCCGTAGGCTATTCACAAAGGCTTTTATCTTACTACTAGGAGTAGGCTACTCCTAAATCGCACTTAAAGATTTTAGATTGGAGTTTTCTCTTAAAAGTTATTCACAAAGCCTTTCAGACAACTCCTAAACTAGGAGTGAGTCTTCGTGGCTATGGATGACGCCATTACTCATGCACGAGCTTGACTGAAGTGACCACCTTGATTGGCTGGACGATTGTAACGCTGGAATTCCAAACACCTCTCTTCCGATGATGACTGACAGGTGACAGGTCGAGAATGCGTCGCTACACAAGTAGTCTTAAGGACGGAAGATGATTAATAACTGAATAAAAAGGCCTAGCCTAAATGAATAAAGAGTAAGGCAAAACAAATAGCTTAGTAGCCTAATGAAACATAGGCCTATGGATTGATGCAGTAGCCTACCTTTTGCAACATTATTAAATTAATCTGTCACCATATGCCTAGGCTACGCTTGCAAAGAGGAGAACATTTTAATTTGATTCACAATGAAACGCTACATTTCATTTACATGTTAACAATGAGTAGTTTTGGTTGTTGTTGGTGGCGTTATTGCATCCCTTTATGAATGCAAAATTGTTCCTCGATTGGAAGCTCCTGTTACATAGGCTATTTCAAAACATCGCAACGTAAAATGCCACAAAAAAGCTGTTTATGAATAGGTCTTAGTGAGTTAGGAGTCCTCTCGACTTAAGCGGTCCCAGACTTAGGTGCTACTTTTAGGTCTAAAATGCTTCGTGAATTACTTTTTGTGAAAAAATTAGGAGTCCTAAAGTTAGGAGTGACACGCCCATTATTTTTAGGAGTTGCTCCTAAATTCGCCAGTTAGGAGCTACTTTTAGCCTTAAAATTCTTTGTGAATACGGCCCCTGAATAAAAAGGCCTAGCCTAAATGAATCAAGGCAAAACAAATAGCCTAGTAGCCCAATGAAACATACGGATTGATGTAGTATCTTTGTAACATTATAATTATTCTGTTACTATGCCTACGTTTGCAAAAGAGAACATTTTAATTTGATTCACAATAATGTTACATTTAATTTACATGTTGACAATGATTAGCCTAGTTTTGGTTGTTGTTGGCGGCGTTATTGCATGTTAGTTATGCCTACAATGCAAAATTGCTTCCTCGCTTGATTGGAAGCTCCTGTAGCTGCATAGGATTTCAAAACCCAGGTTTGTGAATAGGTCTGTGAGTAAGGAGTCCTCTTGACTTCTTTTAAGCTGTCAGAGGTGGGAAGGTGTGATTTTTTTGGGAAGGGCCGGATTAACTGGGCACAATTGTCTGATGGCCCCCCAGCCAACGTGAATCAGGTGGTTAGTTAATAGGCCTATCGTGAAGATTTTTCCTGCCATCTAAGGCACGAGCGCATCTGTGAGGCCAAGCCTCACCAAGTAGATCGTTTGTTTACAACTAACATTCCATTTAATTAAACGGCTTTATAGGCTATGCCGAAATAGTTTTCAACATTTTAAATATTAGTGTCGGGTGAATTGAAATGTTCTCAAAGTAGCCTTATGGCTGAAAGCTGCTTAGGACCCCCGTCAAGCAATATAACCATACAAACGCCGCTTCCTGCACTCATTGTTTCAAAAGGAGTAATTTTGGCTTTGTCAGAACTGAAGAGCTGTGGGCCGGCACGCACGGGTATGCCCAATGAAAATAAATTAACGCAACGCAACACAACACAACACAGACCCCGCTTCTCTGGCCAGTCACTGACATGAACGAAAACACAGAACCCGCTTCTCTCCGCAGTCACTGACAGTAACCTAGAATAAATGCATGGGGAAAAACACTTCCCATTACAAAGACATCGTAAAACACTGAAAGTTAATATTTTGTCACTAGCAACATTCATCTGTCCTTTGTCAAATGTATTATGTTCCAAGTACCCTATCGTAATTCTGCTTCATAAAGTTGAACAAATACATTTGCTTATTTCACAGAAAAAATATAAATAGCCAGTCTACAGTGCAGAGTTGGTAAGTTATGGTAGGCCAACTTGCAGTGAACATACAAACAGGGAAATTATTTCTCTTGCAGCTGAGTAGCCTCAGGTGCGCCGTGACATAAGGCCGAACATGCAAGCCAATGAATCATAAACGACAATCAGCGCCCGTTAAACTTAAATAGGTTAACATCACTCTAAGTTAAGCCTTCAAGCAAGGAAAACGATGATTTGAAGACATCTGTTTCGTTGGAAGGGCAAGGGGTAGCAACAGGGCAACACAGAGACAGGCCCGATGGCAGGGCTGTTATGAGAGTATTAAAATATGGGATATTCTACGGAAAACATTAAAAGCGGCAAGACATCGGGAAAGTTAAAATAATGGATAAACACGGAAAAAGTTGGCATGCATTGTTTCGGTCCCGTGCACAGGGATTATTTGTCATACTATTAATCACATATGATTATTTGTGAAATTGTGCAAACAGGCGCAACACATTTGAAAAGGAAGGACTGGTAGCATGCAAGCTCACGGGAAAGATTGATTTAAGAACGTTATCACAAAGTGTGTGGCTGTGGCGCTGGCGAAGAAGACAATTGGCAGGGGGGGTCATGTCTTTTTAACAATTCTGTCGGAGGGTCATTGAACAATTTCTAGAAGGCAAGAGAGGGTCATGCAACTTCCAACTGAAGCACTCAAAATTCCTCCGTGGCCCCCTTCAATAAATAACGATCAGTCCCTAGATTGCTGCTGGGCTATATGTCTTGGTTCTGTTAACAACTCATTGTCAAACGCATAGCCTATCTCATGGTTGCATCCATTACAAACAAACATGCAATGTGAACGTCTGGGATTGGGGAGAGCACTAAATGCTCTACTGAATAAGCACGGGTCAAACCTTTAAATGAAAAACACTCTTTAATAATCCAAAAAATAAACCGCTAATGAAGTAGACTTGTGACCATCAAAAATCGTTTATCGCTTTTGTAACCCGTGATAACAGGGCGTAACAGGAAGGCATTTGGCTGAGCAACGGAGGTTAATACTCTATATTTTGTCCAAATGATGTCTGTCTATCATCGCTGCACTCGGAGAAAACCAGAATGTTTAATTTGTCCCATAGTCTCACGGCTGCAAACGGGATTCACTCGCCAGTTAACCAAATATTTCTTTATTAGGGTAGGGCAGGCATAATTCTGGCTATTACATTATTTCTAAACCAGTCTGCTAAAGTTTGTAGTGAAGTCTGTGTAGGGTTTTCCAGGCTCCATTTCTTTTTTGAGACACCCTGCTCACTTGAGCCATCTACCGGTTGTTTGGGTTGTTGCAGCGCCTCACTGGAAAAATACAAATTAAAGTCGCGTGATACCGCGTGATCCCACGCGCGGACCGCGAGTGAAGCTGGCCAAGTCGAAGCACTGCCCACTGTAGTCTGTTAACAAGTTTTTCCAATGAGTGATGTAAGCTTTGTTCTTAGATTTCCAGTTCATGAGGATTGTTTTTTTGGCAATAGTCAGCGCTACCAGCAGTGTTTTATTGCAGGAGTTGCTTAAATTGACTGTGGATGTATCACCAAGTATGCATAAGGAAGGGGATGCTGGGATGTGACAGCCAAAGATGGAAGAGAGAGATTTTGTGACACTCACCCAGAAGTGGTTGATTGGAGTGCAATGCCAAACCGCATGAATGTATGTATCTGGGTTATTTTGTGTGCAGTGAGTGCAAAGATCCGAGCCAAACCCCATTTTAGCCAATTTATGTGCAGTGAAGTGGAATCTGTGAAGAACCTTGTATTGTATTAGTTGTAGATTACTATTCTTTGTCATGAGGTAGATGTTTTTGCACATTTTGGTCCAGAAGTCGGCACCGGGAGTAATTGATAAGTCTGATTCCCATTTGTGATATGGCAGGCCAATTGTTTTTTCTGAACGAGATATAATTTTGTAAATTTGGGAGAGTATTTTTTTTGGGAGAGGGAATATTAAGCAGCTCTGAGATTGGTGGGGGAATGTCAAGGTTAGCTGTCTGGATGTTAATTTTTTCTAGGATAGATGATTTAATTTGCAGGTATTGTAAGAAGTGTTTACTCTCGATGCCGTGCTTCTGGACCAAACAGGAAAATGAGGCCAGATTATTGTCTTGAAGAATGTGTTGAAGGTGAGTGATGCCCTTTCCCATCCATGTGTGAAAGTTAAGTGTTTTTTATTGACGGTGAAATCTGGGTTATTCCAAATCGGGTGCTAATTGATGGTGCTATAGGTGAATCAGTGATGTGGTAGAATCTCCACCAGGCTGTCAGAGTAGCTGAAATTGTTGGGGCTTTGAAGGATGGATGTTTTTTGACCGACTGACTGCAGAAAGGGAGATCTGAGATTTTAATTTCTTTACAGATTGTTTGTTCTAGGTCTAACCAGGTGTTGTCTGAGGGGGTGGGGTGTAGCCATTTGTGGATGAAGTGGAGCTGGTTGGCCAGGGCATAGTGCTGGAAGTGTGGGGCCTCTAGTCCTCCCATTGCTTTTGGTTTTTGGAGAGTGGTGAGTTTGATCCTTGGGGTCTTATCTTTCCAGTATAATTTAGTGATTAATGAATCGAGAGACTTAAACCAGAGGGTGGTGGGCTGGGTTGGAATCATAGAGAATAGATTTATTTTGGGCAGTATTGTCATTTTGATTACTGAGATTCTGCCCATGATGGATAATGGGAGGTTCTTCCAGCGTTGAAGGTCATCATATATTGAAGTGAGTAGAGGGGAATAATTTAGGCTAAATAAGTCTGACAGCCTGGGGGAGACTTTTATCCCTAAGTAAGTGATATAGTTAGTGCAGAGTGGGCTAGGTGAAGAGTTGGCTGTCACATCCCAGCTGTTGGGATGTAATGGGAGAACTGCAGATTTATTCCAATTGATTGAGTATTCAGAAATTTTAGAGAATGTGTCAATGAGTTTGATGGTTTCTTCTACTGATGTTGTGGGGTCTTGAAGAAAGAGAAGAATGTCGTCAGCATAAAGGCTGATTTTGTGATGCGTATATGGAGTCTGGACACCTTTGATGAGGGGGTTCTGACGGATGGCAGCTGCTAGGGGTTCAATGAAGATTGTAAATAGTGAGGGGGAGAGTGGGCACCCCTGTCTAGTTCCCCGGTGAAGAGTGAAACTTTGTGATGTTAGTCCATTGGTGATTACTGTGGCTGAAGGAGAGGTGTATAGAAGTTTAATCCAGTTAATGAACGACTCCCCGAAGCCAAACCTCCCTAATGTGGAAAACAGGAAATTCCAGTTCACCCTATCAAAAGCTTTTTCTGCGTCCAGAGTTGCTATGATGGTATTATCTTGAAAATGTGTGGAGTGATACATTATATTTAACAGTCTGCGGGTGTTGGTGGATGAAATTCTACCTTTAATGAAGCCTGTTTGGTCTGGGTGGATAATGGATGGGGTGACCTCTGCTAATCTGTGTGCTAGCATTTTTGCGATTATCTTATTGTCCACATTGAGGAGAGAGATTGGTCGGTAGCTGGATGGCAATGTTGGGTCCTTATTGGGCTTGAGGAGCAGTGAAATTGAGGCTGTGGTGGAACTAGTTGGAAGACGTCCTTTCTGTTTTGATTCATTAATGATTCTGATGAAAAGTGGAGCTAAGATAGTCCAAAATTGTTTGTAGAACTCAGCAGGAAAGCCATCCGGACCTGGTGCTTTATTATCGGGCATCTGTTTCAGGGCATCAAACAGTTCTTGTTGAGTTATAGGTGATTCCAGGTTTTTTATTTCGGTCTCATTGTGTTGTGGTAATTTGATGCTGTTTAGGAAAGAGTCTATGAATTCCTGGTTGGGGTTTATTTCTGAAGAATATAGTTTATTGTAAAACTGGTAAAAAACATGATTTATTTCTTCAGGTGAGCTGGTTAGCTTCCCTGCTGAGTTCTTTATGACCGGGATTGTTGATTTTTCTTTGTTACGTTGGATTTGATTTGCTAAGTATTTACCTGATTTATTGCTATGGTGGAAGTTTTCCTGCCTTAGACGGTGAATCATAAATTGAGTGTGTTTATTGAGTATTTCATGGAGTTTGAATTTATGTTTCCTAAGTTTTGCCTGTGTTTCTTCAGTTGGGTTGCTTGCATTGGTTTCTTCTAACTGTTTAATTTTATTGTTGAGTTCTACTTCCTGTTCTTTTTCCTTCTTTTTTTGTATACTGAATATGAGATGATTCTTCCTCTGAGTACTGCTTTTCCTGTTTCCCACAGAAGGGAAGGAGATGATTCAGGGGAGCCGTTCATTTCTAGAAAGAATGCCCACTCTCTCCCAACAAAACTGATGAAATTTGGGTCTTGTAAGAGGGATGTATTAAAACGCCATTTGCTAATTGGTCGGCGGAGCTAGCTTCATTATAGAGTTGCTGGTTAGAAAATAATCAATACGGGAATAGGAGTGGTGGACCGGAGAGAAAAGAGAGTAGCATTTGGAGTCTGGGTGCTGAAGCCGCCAACAATCGCCAAGGCCAGAATCGCTCATGAACTGTTTTATTGTTTTTGTGGATTGCCAGATTCGTTTGCTTTTAGAGTGATCAGATCTGTCAATTGTGGGGTCTAACACTGTATTAAAGTCGCCTGCAATTTTGATGGGACAGCCAGATAGAGTTGAGATGGAGGTGAAGAGGTTCTGAAAGAAAACTGGGTTGTCTGTATTAGGGCCATAAACATTAACAATTGTTACAGGGGTATTGTGAATTGAGATGTTTATGATGACAAAACATCCTTCTGGGTCTGTGATGGTGGCGTTATGGATGAATGAGATTCTTTTGTTAATCAGAATGCAAACTCCCCTTTGTTTTGTATTGTAATGAGATGAGAAAATGTGATTGAATTGTCTTGATTTGATGCGGGTGTAGTCTGATTGAGAGATGAGTTTCTTGTAGAAGACATATGTCAGCTTTTAAACTATCAAAAGATTTTGAGCCTCTTTGCCTGAGATCCAAATCCCACGGATGTCCCAGGTCAGGAATGTAAGTGGTACCATGTTGTGATTGTACAGTTATGAAAATGTTTGATAAGATGGGTATTGTGTTTGTGAGAGTGTGTGCAGGTGTCAGTTAGATAGGACAGGGGGAAAGGGGGGTGGAGGAATAGGTATGTAATGTGGTGTGCGAATGAGAAGTAAAGGGTAGGGGCTGAGAAGAATATAGAGCATAAAGAGGTAGGAATTTGGTTCTGGAGTGGTGACAGCATGAAAATGTTCTGTTTAGCATTGAAAACATACAGATCATAATTTGACTTTAGCCTATAGACATAATAAACAAAAACAGACAGGACACACAAGCAAACATGTATAGACAAAACACCATGAAAAACATTAAACTTTGAGAGAGCAAAAGAGAATGGGTGGGTAGGGGGAGCAAAAGGAGTGAAACATAAGAAGAGAGAAGAGAGAGGTGATCCAAGGCATCAGTAGGCAGTGGGTTAGAGAGAGTTGAGGGTGACAATGTTATAATCAAGATGAATGTTGGCATGAGGTATGATGTGCTATAGCCAGGTGGTGATATTGGGGTTGCGATACAGAGTTCTATTGACATACAGTTTATCGACTGACAGTGCTGCTCGTTTGCCCTCTTGCCGGAGTTGTTTCATTATGGGCAAGAGGGCTCTTCTTCTTTCCTGTATTACTTGTGGGAATTGGTCGTTTAGTCCGAATGAAGTGCCTTTCAGTTCTTTTCCTTAGCTTTTGATGAGTTCTTTGTGTTTGAAGTGTTGAACTTGGCGATAATGGAGGAGGTTTTTTATTGTCTTTGGAAGTGAGGCGGTGTACACGGTGGAAGGTAATCTTGTCAACTGTTTCTGGCGGTAGTTTGAGAGATGACTGCAAGATTTCTTTAACTGCTTTCTCTGGGTCGTCCGGGTGTATCTTTAGAAGTTGGCAGGGGAATTCGAAAAAATTAGGTTATCAGCATGCTGCGCACTGGAGGTCTAGGATTGTTTCTTTCATGATCCGATTTTTAAGCTGGTGAGTTGATTAACATGGTCGGATAAGTTTGTGATATTTCCTTTGAGTTCACGGTTTTCTAATGCGAGTGTGTCGATCTGTGATTGGGAAAATTCGAGGCTGGCTTTTAAGTCCTTAATATATGCGTGCAGATGTTCCAGTATTGCAAGTTTGTTGTTTATGGATTGTAGTAAACTGACCTCGATGGATGTAGAAATAGCGCAAGCGGTAGGTGATTCTGGTTAAACCAGGATGTCTGATCACAGTCTGTGTGAGTTGAATAACTTGCCTTTGCAGATTAAATGTCCATACTGGTTAAGAAAGACATGTGAACAGTCTTTAGCGTTCCAAAAATTCCAAAAATAATTCCGTGGAAATGTATGGATTCCAGTTGCTGCTACTGGAAGAAACTGGAATCCATGCATTTCCACTGAATTATTTTTGGAATCTGATCCCATAACATGCCTGTTCATTCTTACTCGTCGCTCGACTTATCGTGACTAAATTCAAGATGGCTGCAAACGCTAAACTTTGTGAAGATACTGTCTGTATAAATTGTCTTATAAGTAAACTACCAGTGCTTTTTCATAGTTCTCAATGTCTCGTTTTAAATGTCAGGGCCCTCGGAAGTCTACCAATGAAGTGTGGAGATACATTGAGCCTCGTAAATGGTGTAAAACAGTGATTTAATTGCATGGCTAGCCCGATGCCGAAGCACCACCATTGAAAAAGCTGTTGGTAGCATCGGCTAACTAGCGCCAGATTTTGGAGTACAGGGGACAAGCCGAGATGGGCTGTGAGACATACGTTCACACTCGGTATCATGTTTCAACACACTTTAGGTCAATATCACACCGGAATTCTCCTTTAAGTTACTGTTGCTAAGTCCGACAGCTCAGACTGGAGTTGACTAGAACTTCAATGGTAGCTGTAAGCCTGTCTGTAAAAGTTATAACCCAAGAGGTTCTTTTACAGAGCCACGGACCTGATTTCATTTAGAATCTGTTGAAGAACTCCAGTATGCCATGGAGACACATGATTAAAAATTAATTTCTAGGTTTGTTGGGTGACAAACTTACACGGGGCGAGTGGGACTCACTGATATTAATAGCTAGCTGTGCTAGATAGACTAGATAGGCATGCATATTACAAGGGCACCAGGTCATGTCATGTAAGGAACATGGTACTGCAAATAAACAGAAACATAGTCTACATTGCATAGCGACTTCAACTTTATTAATTTATTTATTATTTATCTTACTTACATTGAGTTAACTGTTTGGCTTAATCCATATATGTGGTGGAGCACTGTTTCATTGTGGTTTGCCAATGAGTAACCCTTTGCTTAAAATAGAGAGCTGGGAGGAGAGAATTTAATCTAATTTAACATAATTACAAAAAAGCATAATCAAGATTGAAAGCCATCATTCTGTGTATCGGTGTTGCGTTAATCCCACACATGTCGTTTGGCCGTCCTTTTTCAACTTACATCACTATACAATCCCATAAAACCGGAAAAAAAATCACGGCTCCCAATGCATTTCTATGGAGCTGTAAGGTGAAGCTGTCGGACTCGGTCTACATGTGTGGAGCTACTGGACTGCCATTGGCTCGTCCGCGTTCGATGGGCGGGGCTGGCAATAGGTCAATTAGTAGCTTAGAATATTGGAAGGTTGTTGTTTCAAAATGTTGTGGACATCAACAAATGGCATTTACAAACGTTCGGGAGGAGCATGACGGAATTTGCCACGCCTCCTTCAATCAGACAGGTTATTTATTCGCAGTCTGTCTCTACCTGCCGGAGTTGCAGCATCGGCATCACTCCGCTTGCAAGACGCATTTGGTCAAGCTAGAAGCCAAGTCGCCGGTCGCGCAGATTGGCTTCCCCAGCACCTTCTCCAGCATCCAATCGCTCGCCTGTTTCTAATAACAGCGATAGCCGCCACACGACCCGAAGAAGGAGAGCTACTCCGCGGACCATATCTTTGATTAGAGCAGAGTTAATAATAATAATAATAATAATAAAGCTTTATTTGTATAGCACCTTTCATACACAGAATGCAGCTCAAAGTGCTTTACATTTGAAGCATGTAACACAATAATAGTCAGTCAGTCATTATCAATCACTTTTCTTTGCTGTTTATGTTATACTCAGCAACATATCAAAAAATATAGAAAAAATGGCGTCCACAAGACTGGCAGCCTTAACCCTCTTACCCCCACAAGCACGCCATATGGCAACTGTGGCAAGGAAAAACTCCCATATTCCAGGAAGAAACCTTGAGCAGAACCTGACTTAATAGGGGAGCCCATCTGCTTCTGGCTGGCTGCGCCCTCAATAGTAGCAGATGTAGAATAATCTGAAAATGTAGTCTACAGGATAAGATGAGTTAACTAAAAGCTTTCCTGTACAGGTATGTTTTCAGATCTTTTTAAAAATATTTACTGAACTTCGCCTGCTTGATGTACAGAGGCAGGGTGTTCCATAGTTTGGGGGCATAATGGATAAACGCAGCTTCTCCACTTTGTTTGTGGAGCACTTTGGGTACGATTAAAAGATTAGAATTGGATGATCTAAGTTTCCTTTGTGGTTGATAAGATATTAAAAGCTCAGAGATATATGAAGGTGCTATGCCATTCAGAGCTTTGTAAGTAATTAACATAACCTTAAAATCAATTCTATAGGAAATAGGGAGCCAGTGCAGTTCAGCCAACACAGGGGTGATGTGTTCTCTCTTCTTAGTCTTAGTTAAAAGTCTAGCCGCAGAGTTCTGTATGAGTGCCAATTTCTTTAGATGTTTTTTGGGAAGACCAGTGAAAAGTGCATTGCAGTAGTCTAACCTGCTAGTGATAAAGGCGTGAATTAGTTTTAGAGTTGGATGTAGGATTGATTGCCCTCGTTTCGCAAGGAAAGCAGACCTGCCCAATCAGTTTATCTTTCCTCTCCTACTATAGCCGATCAACCAAGCACCAGCGCCACAGCGCGGAGCTCTGTTCCTCCGGCGTCTCCCCCTCTGTTCATGCAACACGTTTTTTCAACTCCGCAAGTTATGGCAGCCCACATGCAGCCCTCTACCTTGCCTTCCGCTACTGCAGCCTCTTTCTCTATTCCTAAACAGCTTTTCCCCCTGCTCACTCAATTCAGCAAGTTATGGCAGCCCGCGTGCAGCCATCTCAGCCATCATCTCCCGCCTACCTTGCCTTCCGCTACTACGGCCTCTTTCTCTTTTCCAGCTAATCAACCCTCCCCACTTTTCTCTTTGCCTACCTAGGGTGCTGCGCAACCTCCTCCCCTTCCCGTGGCGACCCGGCGTGCTTCTGCCTTTTCCCCTTCCCCATCTCCCTCCGGCGAACCGTTCGGGAGGCGTTTTTCCCAGCCAGGGACCGCGTCCCTGATTCCCCCTCACCCCTCTTTCCCTGGATTGGTGCCACTACCCTATAGGCTACCGTCTCGGCATCTCGTCTGAGACCGTGTCTACATGAAATAGTAATACAATATAATCTATGTGGGATCACAAAATGTATTTAACTCAATGCCGGCGTTGGCCATAAGGCAGCTGATACACAGGAGCTGTTGCTCTGTCGCTTATTGCTAAGAGGGCAAGGAAGGATTTTTTCTCCTTTAAATGTCGGAGTTTTTTCGCCTTCCTCGGTGTTCAGAGAGTGCCAGCATATTAAAGCCCTTCCCTAGCTGACCAAGGGAGCACCTGCACCAGTGTGTAGCTCTGCTCGGTTCCTTGGAATCCTCTCTAATAATGTGTTGCTGCACATCACTTCTCTTGCCGTTATAGCTACCGCAGTTAGCTACAGCAGCCTATTTTAATTGCGTAGGCCTTACCTACTAAACATTGGGGTGCATTAGATGTTGAACTTCACAACCGCGTGTTTGGGCTGTCCTTTTCAACATCTACTCTCTCCTGCAGCCCAGACCCCACAGAGGCCACAAGCGATTTCTCAGACACTGAAGGAGGAGCTCGGCATTACATTACATTACATTTACATTTGCATTAGCAGCAATCAGGCTTCAGGAAGGCAGAAACAGAGATGTGCATACAGTTCACGGTCCAATGCAAATCCAGCCAAGACCTCTCAGTCCAATGGACGTTGATGTTAAGGTAGTTAACGTTACCACGATAGGTTTACACCAGGAGAGAACGCACCAGCTGGTGGTATTTTTTTCTAGTGAAGCAGTTATGAAATAATGCCCCCCCCCTCCCTTTAGTAGGCCTAAGACTGGACAAGACAGTAAACAAGGTTTACGTATTATTCTTATTCTTATTATAAGTTTGCATATTTTTGTTAGACATATTGCTTGCAAAGACTAGACTATCTATGGTCATGCCCCCAAAAAGAGCATCTCCACTTTTGCACTAATTAGTGACTAGTCTCTATATACTGAAAACAATATCAACTACAGTATATTTTCTGATCTTGATATAAGATGAATACCACTTGGTTAGACTGTATTAGATAAGCAGTTTTTGCAGTGTATTAATGCCAAGTTCACAATCCGTAATTTGCAAACAGATACAATATCATAATAGAAAAAGCATGTTTGACGAAGTCTCTGGCCAGGGTCCTGAAGTGATTTGCGGGATCGTGCAGGAGTCAACTGCACAGGCAGGAGTTGTGCAGGATTCCTTTCTTTATTCTTTAACTATGGAAGACGGGAGGCGTAAGGGGAGGTGGTGGGTTGCAAGCGGAGTGACGCCGATGCTGCAACTTCGGCAGGTAGAGACAGACTGCGAATAAATAACCTGTCTGATTTAAGGAGGCGTGACAAATTCCGTCATGCTCCTCCCGAACTTCCGTTTGTAAACGCCATTTCACTAGTTTTGAGTGCTTGATCGGACAGGCCGTTATTTGCCGCGTTGGTGGCTGCACCATAAAATAATGAGTATTAACGGCCTGCTGGGATTCCGATTTGCGTTAGAACAGCGTTGAGCTGCGTTTGAAACCAGAAGCGAGTAACGGAGCGTCCGTAGTCTGGAGGGGGATCTTCCATGCGATGGAAAAAGTAATTAGCCAAATTGTATAGGCTAATACTGATCCGTTACTGAGCAGTTGCGCTAGCTAGCTGCCTTAACAAGTGTCTGACTGGTGTAGATGGAAGTGTGAATGTTTCTACGCTAACGGTGGAGGATCTGTCACTTTTGAAGATTCGCCGAACTGCTGATCTGCTGGCTGGCTTCAAAGTGCTTCCTGGAGAACAACAGCTGACGCGTGCTTCCGGAGCTCCGGCCTGCCTGAAAAACGTTCAAGAGCACCTGACTAGCTATGGACTGTTCAAGAGCATAATGTTGCTCAATGTGTTAAATACCAGGAGAGTTTGTTTATTTTATTGTTTGTGAAATTGTTTATGTCTTGGAGTGACGCACAGGTACGCTGGCGACTATACCGCTCCGTCTGGCATCTTTTGTCTTGTGTGTGGCGCTTTGGATTGCACTCTGTGCATATAAAAGCGCTATATAGATAAAAGTGACTAGACTATGTTGCAGTGTCCACTAGACAGAAATTCACAAATTTGATGTCATCCAAAGATTGGGGTAGTTATTTGACATGTCAAATGTTGTTAACTTTGAACTTTAACATCTCAAAACATTGATTGAAGTATGTCTTTACATAGCAAAATATGTTAGTTTATAATTGTATAGAGTCAATAATTGTGAGCAATGTGTTTTTGTTAAAAATATGTATTTCTTTGAGATTTCACTTTCTCTAAAAATAAATGTACTTCCCAACGTTGGATTTTCCTCATTTTTTCATTTAAACATGTTTTTAGTCAACTTGCCAGCAGAGGTGCCAATAATTCTGGAGGGTACTGTATATGATAATTGAATAGATGGACATTGTTAGAGCAGACCTTGCAGCAGTGAGAGATGATCTGTGTGATGTATTCTTGTGTACGCAGACTCTGGTTCATCAGAGACATGAGATGGGGAATCACAGTCGGATCCTTGAAGAGAACACATACGCACACACACACACAAACACACACAAATTACTAATTAGTACACATTTGAGGAGTCTTACAGAATATGTTACATCTAAAAGCATTCACACAGCTGATTGAGTCTATTCATTGTAGCAATGTGTGTAAGCATCTCTTACAGTATAAAGTAGTTGCACTGGTGTAACAGGGCTGATGAGCACTGTTCTTAAGCAACGCAGGCAGGCCTCTATGAAGGTCAGGTCCGGACAGAGCAGGCCTGAAAAAGGTACACAGATATGTTTTGGGCAATCACAAAAAGATTTTTTCCTTTCCCACTGCACTGCAATACACTGCAATAGACTGAAATAGAGAATTCACGTTCCTTCCCCTCTCTGGGGAGATTAAGTCAATTGTTAGAATTTATTGGCAGAGGTTGACCAGACCTTTAAAAAACAAAACAACACTTTTTGCTTACAAGAGATTTAATGTGAGAATGTGAGAGACACTAGTTAAGGGAGACTCTTTTACTCCTGCAAGTACAGTTACTGGCTTACAGACCTTGATCCAGGTCATTTCCCCTGTAGAAACTAAACAAAAAATACGTTGACGCAAAATATGCACATAGATTCGTAGCTATTGCTATCGTCTCAAGGGGTTTCATCTTTTATATGCACACATTTTACCAGTTTACCTGGTACAGGTAACAGACAGATGAAATGGATGAAAACAAATGAAAATTCCGCAAAAAATACTTTATCTCAAAATACAGGAGTCAAACACTGGGTCTGCACTGGGTCCCCATTAAATGGCTTAAGTATAAACATTAATTGAATAATGTGTTTTTGCTTGTGTAGGCACCTTGCAAAAGGGCAGGTATGATGTGACAATCCACCAGGGACTTGATGTTGTTCTCTGTGCCCATGGCCAGACTGCCTAGCACCACTGCACACTCCGTCCTCAGTTCCTCAATAGAGGAGTCTTGCTGGAGCAAATATAGGAGCCTGGAGGTCAAATAGGTTCGCATCTTAAATTAAAATTTGATAGAGTACTACACCAACCAAGAACTCTACTTCCTATATGTGTGACATTGCCTACATTACAGCATGTTATCCAAAGACTAAGGATATGGTATGAGATATTTTGCAAAGGAGTGGTGAAGTATGAGTGAGAGATAGAAAGTGTGTGTGCACCTGGGCACGGCTCCCAGGACAATTAGGTTGGCCTTTTGCTTGTTGTTTCCAATGACTGCATTCTTCATGTCACTTGAAAAGAAAAGAAGTTGATGTCTAAGAATCATTAAGCAACAAAGCATGTAAATAACAAATTAAAGTCCATTTGAAAATCTTGCTACACCAGTTTTGTAATGCATATTCATACTTCATTTGGGTCATTACACTCAATGGGTAGTATTCTTCCATTTATTTTTTTACACACTTGCAAAGAGGTATATCTGTAAAGACATGTTGGAGGTGTTCAGATTCATAAAAACTCACTGTTTCAACATCCCAAGCATTAAAATCAGTAATTTGGCAGTTACAATTGCAATTGACACTATGCCACTACAGCGATGTAGCACTGTATCATAATCTGGGTATCAGGCAAAGCCATCTGAAATTGTGGACGACTGTTCTGGATTTTCTTCTTGTATTTGTATCAGCATGTGTATTTGTATTTCAACGACGCACACAAATATGCATGACATGTTTAAAAGTCAAAATTCTATGTAGTACTACATGCACTGGACCATGAATATGCCACCCAAAAAACAAACACCTAAATAGCATAAATACACTCCGCGTGGGTATCGATCCACGAATAAATTGACCTGTTTGCTTGGTAATCAGACGTCTATCCACTTGCGCCACGAACCAGCTGACGGCACTCACAGAAATTGACTTCAGTTGTATGATTAAAAGAAGTCAGCTAACGTTATTATAATTGTAACAAGTTAACATAGCTGTTCATGTTATCTGGCTACCATGTTATCATGCTAACGTTGCCCAAGCCATTTAGTAGGCCTTCAAAGTATCATGGTTAAGTTTTACAAACGTTTCACTGAGGTTAGGCTGTGGTCGCCCCTACCTGAAGTGTCTGTAGAGGCACATGAACATGAACGTCAGCAAATAAATCAAATAAAAATGTGTTGCCTAATTGTGTATCCTTTTGTCCAGCCTATTCTTTTAAGAATTCCGTTCATGAAACACAGGCATTGAAACGCACACCGCAATGGGCAGGAGAAGTCTATAACGTGTCCATATTTTACACAAAATTTGCGCACAGGGAGAGTCAAAACTCTTTAGGCTTATTAACATTAATGTTGCTTATTAACATTAATGTTGCTGACACGATACTTTACTTCCCAATTCTTAAGTTGGTGCTTCTCCTGTGGCGCAACAGGTTCATGCCTATAAATTGCTTGATCACGCAGTCGACATGGGTTCAATCCTCCCCATCACATAATTTTTTATTATTTATTTATTTTTAGACCAGCAACGCTTCCTCAATTTAGGCTACAGGTAGACTAGGTGGCCACAGAGAGCCTGACCACCAGTCAGTAAAATGTTTGAAAACTTAACCATGATACTTTGAAGACCTACTGGCTTGGGCAACTGCTGTAGCAAGACAACACCATCAGCCGTGTTAACTTGCTACAATCATCAGCTGACTTCTTCTAATTGTATAGACTAACTGAAGTAAATTTCACTATGACTTTAGGGCTGGTTAAAATACGCAAATGCGTAAAAATGGTTATCATGTAAGAGGTTTCATTTAGGAAGCAGGTTCGATACCCACGTGGAGTTATTATAAGGCTATTTATTGTTTTGGTGGCATATTCTGGTCCAGTGCATGTAGCGTAGGCCTACTACAGACAATTCTGACATTTAAATATGTCATGCATATTTGTATTTGTTCGTCTCCAGTTTCCATCAGAAAGTGACAAATCTGCAAGCGGCCACATCTGTCAAAGAAACGTCATCACTCGTGAAACGTCACCAACGCAGCCAGTTAACATGGGTGCCAGTTGCCATGTAACACCGGTAAACAGGGCCGCACTGGGGGACGTGAGCATAGAGCGTGGATATCTCAATCGGAAAATGAAACAATATTTCTGTCGGGCGCCTACCATGGACCTCACAGTTGCAAAATGCAAGGAGAGATGAATCAGCCTATATTTGCATAGACATCCATAGCCCAGGACATAAGGCTATTACATTTGCGTAGGCTGCAGATAGCCTACCGGTAGTTTCAATTGTAGATAGCAGTCTCCTCACATTCCTTCTCATTTCGGATTTAAAATGCACAACAGTGCATTAGATTGCGCTATAATTTAAATTAGGGTTTCTCAACGGTGGCGGTACCGCCTCTGGGGGTTAAATTTTTTTTTAACCTAGGGGGGCGCTGGGAATGTTTTTTTTTTTATGGTTTTCACATATTTTTGGTGCAAAAATAGGCTACCTGAAATAAATAGGCTATTTTCACTCATGGGTTTCTAACCCCTCTACCGTCCCAGCTACATTTTACTGTTTATCTATGCTCAGTGGTCATACAGTGCAGTTCGGGCCTCCACACGCCCGGACTCACATCCCCCAGCCCCAGCTATCATCATCTCTATAGTAACGCCGATAAACATAACCCAAGTTTGCGGCTTAACAGTTCAATAACCAATAAAAATGTACACAATTCACTGTGACATCTTCATCTTTAATAAAACAACACAAACAAACATGGCGGATAGCAAGAAAAAGTGCCGACAGTACAATGCAAATTACATCAATTATGGATTTATTCCTTCACCGATGAACACTACTTTACCTATATGCCTGCTCTGCGATCACGTTTTCTCGAATGAGGCCATGAAACCCTCGCGGTTACAGGAACATTTAATTAAAAAACATCCCGACAAAGCATCCAAAGATATGGGCTCGTTTTTTTATTTAAGCAATATAGCATGAATGTGAGTGGCCTATAGCCTACCCAGGGGTGTAGTTTTTTTATTTTTTTTATTGTATGTGTATGTGTGTGTGTGTGTGTGTGTGTGTGTGTGTGTGTGTGTGTGTGTGTGTGTGTGTGGGGAGATCAAAGTAAGGTCAGAAGATCAAAGTAAGGTCAGGGGGGCGTTTGCTCAAAAAAGGTTGAGAACCACTGATTTAAATGGACATTTAAACGCGATTTTCCTCTTTCCATCTCGCAAACTTTTGCCTACTATAGGCTACAGTATGGCGCATTATCGTTCATCTTTCGGCTAATTCGCAAAAGCCTCTTGTTCTGATATTTATTAATTTCATATTCTTATAACATAAACAAATGTTGTGAAATCTCACACTTTTTTCCCTTTCCACTTTGCGCAGTAATTTCATTCATTCCAATCGGAGGAAAGAAAGACACATGCAGTTTTCTTGTTTAATTAATTTGGTAGTCTTATTATCTGCTAGGCTATAAGCCTAATGCAAAACCATTTTCTGATATTTTGTATAGATTGGCTATACGAAGATATAGATAGGCATAAACAGGGCGCCCAATGCGTGAGCCCGTTCTGCGTTCACTCCAGCGAGAGTGAAATCAATGTTTTAAAAGCTGTATCATCACTATAGGCTATTTGCTACTATATTTACCTCTGTTACAACAAGTCGTGACTTATGCCCATTCAACTTTTAACTTAGGCTATAGGCCTACAACAGTCTAATTTCGCGTGTCAATTCAAAGACCTGTTATTTCCATTTTTGGATTAGTCAGTCCCTATGCTGTTTTCATGGACAGCAAGTATCCACTTTGTTCGTTTATTTAAATAACATTGTTTGTTGCTTCTACACAAGACTACCCCCTAATTGCATGTCTCTTTATTTGATAACACTAAATCAGTGACGTAGCCAGAAATGTTCAAATGTGTGGGCACAGGCAAAAACGGGTGGGCAAAGGCAATTTGATTGAACATAAGAGAGGCATAACATAAGAGATTAGATACACCATACAAACATTAATTATAGGCATGTTATATTCATGACATAAAAGTGGAATTTATTGAATGCATTTGATCACAGCTGACAAATGACGTAGACACATTTTCAACCGGAGCAAATGCATGACGCTTCGGTGCGTCACATGAAACACAATTGAGACAATAGACTGACCATTGGACAACTGCAAAGCCTTATCATAGGCATGAAAAGTGAAACTTATTGAACAAATTCCATCATAGCTAACGAATTACCCAGTCGGCTAAACACTTTAAACTTGCGCAAAACTCATAGACTGTATATATAGAACTGGACAGTGTGGTTGCATTCAGCAGTGTTCTATGGAATTGAAGCCGCCGAGGCGGCGCCATCTTGGAAAAATTGCAACCAATTTGAAGTCGCGGAAAGGCAGAAGTTGAAGCATGCGCGCCTGAAGAGGAGTCGCGGTCAGGCACGCCCACTCAGTTGCCACTCAGCGAGTTAAACACGCCCCTTGTCAAGTGAAACCCGCCCCCTTCTCCTTTCCACAACGCAGATCGACTCGGCGCCGAAGGCTAGCTGGCTGGATGAATTTTGAAGCTGTGAGTTAAAACAGTACAAACAACAATCGGTTTGTTCTTGTCTGGTAAGTGTTGCGTATCAACTGAAAAGTTTTTTTTGTCTATTGTTGTTCTTAAATACGTCTAAGAGAGCTTATTATGTTGATTATAGACTGTGACAATTTAGTATGGTGAATACTAATGAGCTAACAACAGAAATACGGACAGCGAATTACATGCTAACGTTAGCAGCTACATTAACGTTACCGTCAACGGGAGGCTAAGTTAGTCGTTGAAGTGAAGATTAGCACACAGCTCCCGTAACAGTCGATGATATACATGATATACTTGGTTTTATTAGTTGTTGCTGTTTTCAAATATCGCAATCTTAATGTATGCAACGTGGAGTAACCATTGACTGTACATGGGGATTAATAACACTAGACAGTCAGTACAGTATATGATGTGATAAAGCAACGGTATGATGTCATAAAAGCAACATAAGTTAGCGTAATGTGAAGCATGGACCTCATCAACCCGTCATGTTAATGTAACTACTAGCCAGTTTGCCAGCGTTGCATTTTTCTAACGTTAACGACAGACACCTCTGTTAGAGCTACTTCTGTGATGGTAGGTCGGTAGCATAGACTGTAAAAAATAGGTCGGTAGTTGTAGACCGCATAAGTGAATGATCGATAAATGAAACGCCTGCATTAAACACTACGCCAAGAACCAGTCACTTCCCAGGGATATCGGTGAACATTTGAGAAAGACCTTAGTTTGTCATCTAACGTCCATGATCAGTCATACTGATAGCGTTATTTTTCAAGCTGACGCAAGTTAATAACATTCCCACCGCATATTTAAATGTGTAGTTTACATTAGGTAGGCTAAGTTTATTGCACACATATATTTAATTAATTGGTATTACTAGTGGTGTTGAGTGCCTGATTAGATGCTTTGTAATGTTGTAAAATTGTCTGACTAACTTTATTGTAACTTTCCTTTTTGCAGGTAAGATGGCTGAATGTACTGGAGGTGGCGGCAAGGTGGTGGTCTCCATGGTCTACATTAGTCTGCAAGCAAGGGAATGCCTACGTGAAGTGGTTTGGCTGGGGTGGTCTGAGGTGGCATGTCCTCCTCCTTTCTCCAAGTCCCCTGACATCCATCTCCCTGACATCACCCACCGTCACTGGATCAACCTGAAGCCCCTTATACATGGGACATGGCACAGCACCACTACGTTCTGAAAACACATGACTTTCAATAACTTGCGTGGCACCAAGAAAGGTCTGCCGCTGCGCTGAACCTTCTGTTAATGTGACATCATTCATACTTGAGACTGTTCTATTTTCTTTATTGATGTCACCCAAACTTCAACTTTCTGTATGCCCCTGAACTCACACAAATTATAAATTGCAATGCGCCATTTAACCAGTGGTGTAGTCTAGTTAGTTAGTTGCAGTGGTGGGTATACTGTGAGCAACCCCAAATGTTATTGAATACGTATCCTTGCCTATTTTAAATGGGTATACTGAGATGATGCTTTTACTGGGTTTACTGTGTAGTCCTGTGTATCACGTAGACTATACCATATTAAGGTATTTAAGTATTTATACTTAAATACCATATTGGTATTTAAGTCAGAGGCCATTGCTTAGTATTTAACTGTAGTCTACACAAAGATGTAGACGTTACAAGAATATTAATATCAGAATAATTATTGGTTGATACTAAATCAATATTGAATGTTTTTTTTTATTTATTTCTTTTGTGGGATATATCATTCAGAATGTTGCAACATGACTGGTCTTCAATCAGCCAAAGAGGACACATCGTAACTCCTCTCCTAGTTACTCTCCATTGGCTCCCTACAGTAGCCAGAATTAAATTTAAATCTCTCACTTTGGCCTATAGGACACTGACTGGATCTGCTCCTTGTTATTTTAATTCAATGATCAAGATATACATCCCCAACCGCCCACTGCGGTCTTCTGATGAGCGTCTGTTGTGTCGACCAGTCTTAAACGCTAGGTCAAATTCAAGACTCTTTTCCTCAGTGGTTCCATGTTGGTGGAATGAGTTGCCCAGTGCTCTTCGTTCTTGTGATAGTTTTGGTCTTTTAAGCACTTCTTATACATTATGGTTTGTATGCAGTAGTACTGTTTTATTTTCATTATAGGCTGTTGATTAATTTGACATTTGTTTATTATTGATATTCTCCTTAATGTAGTCTTACGATGTTATTGTTATTATATTATTGATTGAATGGGCATTATTATTTATTATTGCTTTCCCCCCTCATTTTCATTGTTTATTTCATTAGGCTATTGATTGATCCCTGTTTTAAGTATTATATTGTTTTGTATTTGTTAAGGGTAACCATAACCATCATCATAATGTGGTATTTTCTTATGCACTTGAAACAAAGAATAAAAATGTTTCTTTAAACGTAGTACCACTTTAAACACATCAAACACTGAACAGCAAAGTAGCTTCCTGATTATGTGTAAAATGTTTACAGAGTATCCTGATGTAGTAGGTCCATGTTCTCATATTTTTACAGCTGACATGAAGGCTGCAATATTACATTTTTGATTTATAATGGAGCACTCTCTCTGGTAATGGAGCACCCTCTCTGACTAGCAAGCCTGTGGTAGAGGCATACGATTACAGACATATTGAGAGAGCCTATCCATGAGTTGTCACAGTTTTCAATTTAGACGTATTATTTTGAAATGATGTACGTCTACGGGAGGATTGCACATCACTGGCAAGACCTGATCAAATCATACCAATGCAAAATGCTTCTCCAGCAGTGCAATCGCAGGTAACAACGATACCTTAACGCATTTTCAGATACCGCTGTTCTGAGCATACTAAGCATTTGTGACTTTGAATCCCTCCTCCCGTTAAGCTATGGTCCAATAATGTGTTCACTAAAACACAAGTAACGTTATTTGTCGGGCTGATTCATAAATGGGCATACCGAGGTTGTCGACCTAGCAGGCTAGGTGGCGTTCATTGCCATTCGCAAAACTAAGCAAGAGTTAACGTTAATGAAACTTAACATCACCTTCTCCAGCGACTTAAGTGTATTCAAATGAAGTTGCAACGATGATGGCGGCAATCACTGGTTACGTTAAACCATTTGAAACAAGTAGGACTGTAAATGATGGTGACTATGGCTAACGTCACTTCAATATAGCAGAGCCCTTTTACTTTACCTATCAACTGGCTAATGCTAGCATGATGTAGCATGCTATGAGCTAATATACTTAGCATCTACGAAAAGAACAGCACATATCTTTTTTTCACAAAGAATCTGTCACAACTAACAACGATGTCTCTTACAAACAACTACACAATGTATGACTATCAATTTTGTATTTAGTCAGACTGTGATAAGATATAGCCTAATGATAATAACAGCAACACTTATTTAGGTTAGATTATGTGTCGAAATCAGGTGTCGTTAAAATAAGTGAGCGATGACGTGGTAGTGTCTGCAGCCTAGACGTTAAAACATAATGGACAAAGCGTTGTGTCTGCAGCCAGCCAGCTGTCAATCATAGGTGTAAACACGCCCTTTTTAGATTTCTTAATATAACATTAAAAAAAATAATTTCAGCGAGAAAAGAAAAATTGTGTGTATTGAAGCATCTTGAAAACTATTTTTTCGAATAAAAAGTTGTAGATACAAAAATAGTTTTAGGTGAGAAAAGTGACACGGAAAGTTGGCTACTTGGCCATTGAAATACATGGGGATGGGCGGAGTTACACATTGTACTGCAACCAGCCACCAGGGGGCTCTAGACTAGCGCTCGCATCACTCTTAACAGACGGCACACTGTCCAGTTCTATATATACAGTCTATGGCAAAACTGCATGAACCCAGCATCGGCGCGTCACATAAAACAGAACAATTAATCAACAGATTGACCATTGGACAATCCTACTGCAAAGCCTTTTCATAGGCTTGCTACGTTTATGATATAAAAAGTGGAATGAACGCATTTCATCACAGTTGACAATCACACAGAAACATTTTAAACGGAGCAGCTGTTCGTAGCCTGGGAAAAACCCAGCTGAACTTCCGGCAAATTTGAGATTTGCTCTGCAAGTCCATCTGGCCAAGAGCCCATTCAAGCCCATTCAAGCCCATTTCCAATTTTACTAAATCTAGGCACCAATCAGAACCGTTGAGGCAGGCTTTACACGATGACGATAGAGCACCCTGTTGGCGCCGTAATATCAACGATCACTGCTGCCGCTTGTTTGAAGCTGCCATCACGTTGGTTTTAGACAGGGAGTTAGAAGAAAGTTTCTCATAACTGCTTCCTTATGTTGAAATGTGCAACAATGTACAAAAATGTAAGGGATACCTATGTGAAATCTGCAACAGTGGTAGGCTACTGAAAACTGTTTGATATTTTGTTTATTTAATGATTTTAGGACACGTAGCCGACAGAAAACACATATTTTTGAATAGATGTGCTATGCTGACTTAATTGTAAGCCAACAATGGTTTATTAAAACATCACACTAATTTATTTCGTCAGTCATCATGTTCATTTTCACCATATCTGGTCATCTTTATCTTTAAGGCTACACCGTTTCAAGCAGAAACTCAGAATGCTCAAAAAATGAAATGGGCCTAGGCTAGCCTAAACACATTGCAACATTGAGTTTTTATGGTAAAGTAATGATTTACAGACTAGCTGCATTAAGCTACACTTCAGTGTTTGCCTTGAAACAATTCTGGCATAACTGCTTTGAACGTTTCAGTCTTTCAGTCAGTCCCCTATGCCTGCTTTATGTCCTGGCCGGCCAGAAAGGACGAATTAAACAAAATGCTCGTTTGAACATGAACAGTTTTGTTCAGAGAACATATACAAACAATTGTGTTTGATGAAGGCAGTTGTAGGTTGCTAGTGACATTAGCTTTCAGTGGGGTAGCCTATGATGTCTTTGTCCCTACAACCAGACAGTAAACTGTTGCAAATTGCGTGTCTCTTTCGTTGCTCTGTTTGGTTTTTGGCCTCTCCTATTGCGTCCGGAACGCCCTTTGGAAATGGGCTGTGAATTACTCTTCCAAAGACCCACTCTCAGTTACAACTGAGAAGGCTCTGGGGCAGGGGTGGGCAAACTGCGGTCCGCGGGCCGGATCCGGCCCGCCGAGCATTTCATTTGGTTATCAGGCTGCTCGCTATTTTTTTTCCTGCGATAGTTGGTTAGCTTTACTGCAAACTGCTTTTCACTCTCCTTAGAGAACGTTTACAATGTCAATTTCAAAACATCATGTTAAATAGAGATAACATCATGTTAAACTAAGTTAACTCTTAGTTATCTCCTTTGCAGCAGATCTAACGTGAACATTATGCGATCCATTTAATTGGGAACGCGTCTGCACTCACGAGAGGGAGAGAGAGCCGCAGGTTCTGGCTTGTCATTGTTGATAAGTGATATGTCCTTCTTATAAGAAATTTTTAAAAGGAAAATCATGAAGGCAACAGTAGTTCCCACTACTGACCATTTCAAAACTGTGAGAGGGCCCAGCCGTAGGTACGGCACTAGCCATAGCGGAGCAGGCAGAAGATCATTGAGAAAACTAGAAAATGTAATTCCAGGGAATTACGAGTGCATGAAAATGAAGCTAGGACAGACATAGCATAGCTTAATAAAAAGTTGATAGTTTAGACGTAGACAGTTTAAAAGTTGAATGTAGATAGTTTAACAGTTGTTAATAGACAGATAGTTTAATAGACAGATAGTTTAATGAATGTTGAAAGTTTAAAAGTTATATGTAGATAGTTTAAAGGTTGTTGACATACTGATAGTTTAATGCGTGTTGGTAGACAAATAGTTTAAAGGCTGTATATAGATAGATAGTTGACGATAACTGACAGTTGGAATGGCTCTAATGTTTGCTAGCAGTTATGCTAACAAAGCTAATTATTTTGACCAAGTTACTTAGTTAACTTAGCTCATGTTTTCTAGCAGTTTTGAAAAAAATGCTAACATGCTACTATGCTAACCATGTGACTTAGCTAACTTGGCTAATCATTTTTAGCAGTTATGCTAAAATGTTAACAATGCTAACATGCTAACTATGCTAATCACATTCCTTAGCTAACTTAGCTAATCATTTGTAGCAGTTTTACTAAAAATGCTAACATGCTAACTATGCTAACAATATTAACATGCTAACCATGTGACTCAGCTAACTTAGCTAATCATTTTTAGCAGTTTTGCTAAAATGCTAACTATGTTAACTATGCTAAAAATGCTAATGATGCTAACTAGCTAACTAGCTAGTGAGGACTTTTATTTTGAAACAGTTGAAGGCAGAGGATACAGTTGATGGGAGTCATAGTTGACAAACAGTTACAGTAACAGTTGAAACAGTTGTGGGCACAGGAAGCAGTTAAACAGGATCTGCAGTCTTAATACAGCCATATTGTATGCTTAAAGCCTGAGACAGTGGCTCCAGGTGGCCTGAACACCTGGCATAAGATTCTAATTGCTCTATTGTGATGTCATGATCTAATGTAAAGTCAATGGGGAAATTTTAGTAGTTTTTAATTAATAGTTTAAAAAGTATAAAAGTTACAAAGTTGAAAAAATACATAGCTGAAGTCACATAAGTAAGACCCTACGCAACGAAGTTTGAATGAAGTTTCTAAGTTAAACGGTTGAAGCTGTATTAAACGCACAAAAAGCGTTAGAAGAAGAATAATATTAATACTAGAAAAGCATTTCCTGAAGGAAATACAGTGCATGAAAATGCAAAAATATTATGTAAAATATTATACAGAGTAAAAACAAACTATATTGGTTGCTAGGTAGATGAGGTTTAATATAGTTGGAATGACTGAACAGTTAAATAGGTGGATAGTTTATATAGTTAAATCAAAGATTGTTAAGGCGGAGCAAGATACTTCGTCGTAGTTAATGTCTATGGGCGCGAAATGGGGATCGAATCCTGTCTGCATAAAGAGGCGTGTCGATGACGTATTGATTTAGCGTAAGTTGCAACCGCCAACAGCAGCGGCAGAAATAACCGGCCTTACACCTGATATAAGGTTGATTTTCTCCAGACTGGATTGCTCAAAAATGCTAAAAATGTACCTGAAATGTTCAGAAGGGTTTGAGGATCATGAAAATGTGCCCGAAATTCACATTCCTAACTCTATAGAACCAAGACCTTAGCATATGTGGTGAAATTCTGAGCTATGCCCATAGACTTCAATGGAGCAGTCGCTGCCTCTGCTCTGCATAAAGGGGGATTTTGACCCCCCCCCTCGTGCGATCCGGGTTCCCGGAAGTGGCTCCTGATGAAATATCTTGCTCCGCCTTAACAATCTTTGGTTAAATGATTTACTTGGTAGATAAGGTTTAATATAGTTGGAATGATTGAACGGTTAAATAGGTGGATAATTTAAATGGTTAAATTATTTAGGTAGATAATTGACGATAACTGACAGTTGGAATGGCTATAATGTTTGCTAGCAGTTATGTTGACTATGTTAACAAATATAATAATGTTAACCAAGTTACTTAACTTAGCTAATGTTTTTATTTTTAGTAATTATGCTAACTATGTTAACCATGTGACTTAGCTAACCTACCTAATCATTTTTAGTAGGTATGCTAACTAGCATGCTAACATGTTAAGTATGCTAACCATGTGACTTAGCTAACTTAGCTAATCATTTTTTACAGTTTTGCAAAAACTGCTAACTAGCATGCTAACACGCTAGCATGCTAACTATGCTAACCACGTTACTTAGCTAAATTAGCTAATCATTTTTAGCAGTTTTGCTAAATATGCTAACTAGCATGCTAACATGCTAGCATGCTAACTATACTTAGCTAACTTAGCTAATAATTTTAACAGTTTTGCTAAAAATGTGATAACTGACAGTTGGATTGGCTCTAATGTTTGCTAGCAGTTATGCTAACTATGTTATCAAAGATAATAATGTTAACCAAGTTTCTTAACTTAGTTAACTTAGCTAATGTTTTCATTTTTAGTAGTTTTGCTAAAAATGCTAACTAACATGCTAAATGGCTAGCATGCTAAACTATGCTAACCATGTTACTTAGCTAACTTAGCTAATCATTTTTAGTAGTTTTGCTAAAAATGCTAACTAGCATGCTAACATGCTAGCATGCTAACTATGCTAACCATGTTACTTAGCTAACTTAGCTAATCATTTTTAGCAGTTTTGTTTAAAATGTTAACAATGTTAAGAATCTTGTGCTAACTACGCTTAATCATCTTAACTAAATACAGTAGGTAGGAGTCATAGTTGATGACAAGTAACAGTTACAATGGCTGAACAGTTAAAAAGTTCAGTAGTTTAAAGGGTTAAATTGTTTAACAGTGAAATATTGTAGGTGGATCATTTAAATGGTTAAATTATTTAGGTAGATAATTGACGATAACTGACAGTTGGAATGGCTCTAATGTTTGCTAGCAGTTATGTCAACTATGTTATCAAAGATAATAATGTTAACCAAGTTACTTAACTTAGCTAATGTTTTCATTTTTAGTAGTTATGCTAACTAGCACTATGTTAACCATGTGACTTAGCTAATCATTTTTAGTAGGTATGCTAACTGTGCTAACTAGCATGTTAACGTGTTAAGTATGCTTACCATGTGACTTAGCTAACTTAGCTAATCATTTTTAGCAGTTTTGTTAAAAATGCTAACAATGTTAACAATGTTAGCAATGTTAACATGCTAACTATGTTAACCATGCTAACTAACTACAGTGGGTAGGAGTCATAGTTGATAAGTAACAGTTACAATGGCTGAACAGTTAAAAAGTTCAGTAGTTTAAAGGGTTAAATTGTTTAACAGTGAAATATTGTAGTGAGGACTTTTATTTTGAAACAGTTTTTGGCAGAGGAAGCAGTTGAACAGGATGTGTAGTCTTAATAGAGCCAGTTTGTATGCTTAAAGCCTGAGACTGGCAGTTGATCCAGGTGGCCCGAACACCTGCCATAGGATTCTAATTGCTTAACGGCCGTATTGTGATGTCATAATCATAATGTTAAGTCAATGGGGAAATTTTGATTAGTTTTTAATTAATAGTTTAAAAAGTATAGTTATAAAGATGAAAAATACATAGCACCCATGTCCTAAGTAAGACCTACGTAACATAGTTTGAATCAAGTTTCTATGTTAAACGGTTGAAGCTGCATTAAGTGCGTTAGAAGAAGAAGAATAATAAAATGCCTTGGAAGAACAGTACAGTGCATTTTCATGCACTGTAATTAAGAATAATTCGGATAATAGTAGAGTGCATTTTCATGCACTCTAATTAAGAATAATTCGGATAACAGTAGAGTGCATTTTCATGCACTCTAATAAGAAGCCTAGGAAGAACAGTACAGTGCATTTTCATGCACTGTAATAAGAAGCCTAGGAAGAACAGTACAGTGCATAGAGGTAAACCACTGGAGATGACGTGTGTAGGAGCAACAAACAACGTTATTTAAAACAACAAACAAAGCGGATCCTTGCTGTCCATGAAAACAGCATAGAGACTGGCTAGGTCTATAGCCTAAGTTAAAAGTTGAATGGGCATAAGTCACAACTTGCTGTGACAGAGGTACGGTAAATATCGTAGCAAATAGCCTATGGTGATGACACAGCTATGGTTTTGCTAATTCATTCGCACAATAAATAATTACAACTTTATACAGTCAGCTGGAATGGATTTCCAACAGCCTTGATGGATTTCCCTTACATTGTGAGCATTTGTTAGCTGCTTGTCTTTCACTGATTTTTATTGAAAAGAATGAAGTTTGCTTTCATAATATCAATTATCGGCAAAGTTGTCATAGAGGTAAACAGCGAAGATTATGAAATGTGGCGCATGGATATAATATATTTCTAGAGATCTTTGTCTTTTGTCATACTTTGGATGTTGTAGGTATTGTTGTACAATGTAGGAAAAAAGGAATCAAATAAAAAAACTACGAATAAGTGTTAGGGATCGACCGATATATCGGCCGGCCGATATATCGGGCCGATATTTGCGTTTTTTACGTGTATCGGCATCAGCCAAAAAGTCGCTGCATTCGCCCGATAGTTTTTCCCCCGCATTATTTACATACAGGCGTCCACAGGCAGCTCTGTGTTGCTGGAGTAAGCTTTAAACTTTCAAAGCATCTTTTAACTGTTTGACTTAACTGAAATATTGCCATACACTTTGAAGGTGGAAGCAAGTTTGTGGGTCCAAATGGAAAACACGAATGATAGATAGGTAGGCTACTTTTTTTAATGCTTAATGATCGTTTATAAAACTGCTTGCCATTGTATTTAGGGAGCTGCAAATAGCTAAGTTGTAGGCTATCCATATTCATGCGGTAGCTGTTACAAACACTGGTCATATGAAAGTAGCCTAATGCCAACGTTGTTCCGTGGTATTTGTGGGAGTTTTATTCAGCGACCACCTGGCTGAGTGTTGGACGCGTGTGGTGTGTGTGTGTGTGTGTGTGTGTGTGTGTGTGTGTGTGTGTGTGTGTATGTGTCTCCCTCCCTGAATGCCTGTTCTATAAAACATGCTTGCCATTGTATTTAGGGAGCTGCAAATAGCTAAGTTGTAGGCTATCCGTATGCATGCGTTAGCGGTAGCTGTTACGAACATGGTCAATCATTTCATTAAGTAGCCTAATGCCGACGTTGTTCCGAGATATTTGTGGGAGTTTTATTCAGCGACCACCTGGCTGAGTTTTGGACGCGTGTGGTGTGTGCGTCTCCCTCCCCTCCTCCCTTCGAGCGGGGCTGAGTTGTCATCGCAGTGATATCAGAGCTTTAATAATGAGAGACGTGTAGTTGAATATTCATTCGTGTTAACGTTGATCATATACCAGACATGCCGTGTATGCCTTACTTGTTTAGAGACGTTTGCTAACGTTATCATTATCAATCCAGTTCAATGGTGGTTCGTCAGCTACCAAACAGAAGTTTGTGTGTGCGTCTGGTCTGTCTCACTCAGTGGGACACACGATCACAGCAATATGAGAGTGCTGGGCGCTACCTGAAGTAGAGATTTTAAAATTTTGAGAGATACATTTTATACCTTTTAAATTGATCCCGTTTAGAACAGAAACATCTGACACCACGTTATTTTCCTCTGCTGATTTATGTTCTGTGCTTGACAAATCTGGCAGCTTTTTTTAGAAAAATATAGACATAGAAAAATTGAAACCATGCAGTCTAAAATGACAAATCAAGCACTTTATTTCAATAGCTACTTTTCAGGCTTATTGTTTTCTTAAATTATTTAAATGTGTTGACAAAGGACATTTTGTGATGACTTGAATTATGTCTTATAATATGTCAGCAAGCAATGCATCATCAAGGCTGTGTTGTAAGATGTTGATGAAAGCATTTTGCACAGTTAACCATATCCAGTGCACCCATCCATAAGTTCAATAAATGTTCCTTTTTTAAATTGAGACTTATAACATTTGTTATCATCATTTGTGTAATTATGTGTCATTTGTATGATGTAAATTGAGGGAGCAAAATAAAAGCAGTATCGGCTCCAAATATCGGCTCAAGAAAATCGGCAGCCTGTATCGGTCATCGGCTAAGGCTGATGGAAAAAAATCGGTATCGGTATCGGCACTAAAAAATCCATATCGGTCGATCCCTAATAAGTGTGTATGTGTCCAAACGTTTGACTGGTAGTGTAGGTTAGGCTTTGATTTAAACTTTAAAAGGTGCTCTAAGCGATGCCACACATTTTTTAGGCTAAAACATTTTATGTCACTTACTGCAAACATCACCTAACCAACTGCTAACTGTCTGTGTCCTGAATACACGGTAAAAAAACGCGATCTCTGTGGACAGCCCAGGCTCCAAAAACGGCAACAAAAACAACCTGGGCAAACCTAGCCTATAAAAACATAACAAACTGTTCCAGCAAATCACAGAAGTGATGTGCGTTTAGGAGAGTTTCAATTGCACGGGAGCAGCACGGGAGGGAGGGGGAGGAAGTAGCTCTCTGTTTTGTTTGAAAGTCAACAGAAGTGACGTTACCCAGTGGGGTATACTACGAAGCACGTTAGACATATCTAGGCTATGTAGACACATCGAGGCTTCACAAAGCCTTGACTCAGGGGTATACGTTAAGTGATACTACGATAGCAGTTATGTGATATATTTGTCAAACTGGGCTTTTAGCTCAGATCTGTGCGCGTTCTCGGTGTTGGGATGACGTTGGCCAATCATGAAACGTGGAGACGCACAAGACCGCCTATATTAAAAAACAATTACTTCCATATTTATGAGCGATAGTGTAATCTACACTGCGGTCATTTTTAGTGTCTAGCCTATAACATCAAATAAATCGATTGTCATCAGATGTTGTATGGTATGCAAGTCCATAGTGGCATATTTGCACGCACAACACTATTAAAAGCGCATTCGAGATCAAAAATGTTTGTAGAGGCGGGGCTCCACCTGTAAGATATATGACAGAATCCTACACGTGAGAACTTCATTTTTCAAGACAATTGATTGGTCAGTGGTCGGTAAATTACACGATTTGAGCTATAACTTAGCACATAACCTCCTTCCCGACCAGGTTTAGTTGCGAGCATAAGATACCATGGTGATATAGCGACGCTAAAACAGATCCACTTTCGGGTCACAGCATACCCTGGCTTTGAGCGCAACATACCTCGCTAACCCATTAATCGAGATTCGTAGTATACCCCACAGCATCGCTTAGAGCACCTTTAAGGCACTTGTACAAAAAAGAAAAAAACGTAGGCTATTGTGTACCCTGCAATAAATAAATGTGTAAAAGCAATGTCAATGTCATCAAGGAACGCTATTAACTATCCGTCTATAACGCTCTAACCGGTTCCAATTAGAGGAAAGGACTTTGAACACTGGAACAGGAACGTAAACTGTTTTTGCCCAGAATGAACCAAAATGAAAATCATTTTGTTTTCAGTCCCTGGGCCTTGACATAGGCTGACCAGGATTGAATCATAATACATCAACTCATACCAAGCATCTCATATCAAGCAAAAAAACGAACAGAAAACTTTCCGAGTGAAGGAACTACTTGTCCCATCAGCCATTGCGATTGATACATTTTCCAACGCTTTCCAACCTAGTAATAGTTAAACACGCTTCCTTCTGTAAATAAGACAACACGATGACATACTTCCTACCATTTACATAAAGCAAATTTCAACTTTCAAGGTGAGACACATTGTTCCTCACTGCCTCAGTAGCCATCTTGTTCGAACGACTTCACCAACATGGTTTGTGGCAGTGTTTCTAGTTCTAGTCTAACCTACCTAGGCTATGAAAGTAAGTTAATTAAGGCCTACTTGGTTTAGTGACATTTAAGTAGGCTACAGTATGCAACCCATTGGCAAACGTTTACACCTGGAGATGTCCTTTTAGCTGGTGTCATGTTTGCTAGCTTGTGGGCTCAGTTTGTGTAGTGCTACCAAAATCATAGAAATTAATAACATTGCAAGACATTTACCTCTTCTGTGATCCAAGAATGATTTCATTCGAGTTATTTTTTAACATTTATTTTAACTAATGACATAGAAAACATCCCGAATTACATCCACATATCGTAATGCACTATGCAAAAAGTGATTTCCACTCGTAGCCGAACACGGTGAGATGCAAGCATTCCAATCCACTTAGAAATGTAATAACACTACTCTCACGTCCTTAAAGTGGCAGGCAGTCAATTAGACTTACACACCACCAATGTAATAACATTAAAGAAAAGTGTAGTCTAATAGTTTAAATCGATATGAAATTACTAGATACTTAGTTGGCTATTAGTAATTATGCAGAATAATTAGAATATGAATTATTATGACAGAATATGAATTATTAAAACTATATGAACTTAATATGAATTACAACATATATGAATGTATTGAAACATATGACATGATGCCATCTCTTTAGGGGGCTGACTTTTTTGGACAGTTCTACGAAAGGTTATACTGCTTTGTGAATTACCCCAGTCAAAGTATTTACATAAAGTAGGCCTACTTTGATTTTCTGTAACCCTTACTATTTACTTTTACTAATAAGCATCAAGATGATCAGTGTGATTTTGGTCTTACTAACCTTAATTGCCCTTATTTTTTAAAAATCGCAACTATTTTTGAAATTTTCACTCCCTCCCGCAATTTCTTCGCAACAAACAGCTAAAAACACTGCAACTTCCATCGCAATTTTTTAGAAAAGTTGTCGCGAAATCAGGCATTTTAGATTGCAACAATCTCAAACTGGACTGATTATCCAACATTTAGCCAAACATTCAACAAATCTCTGCGTAAAAACAACAGTTAGGGCCTACATAACTTCAACTACATGGCCATAACTAGGCTGCAAGTTTAGATCCCAATAAAATGGCACTTTCTTGTTTTTTTTTTTTTTTTTTTTTTTTATTATTAATTTCTGTGAGTCTTCATAATTAGGTACCAGGAAGTACATCAAAAAAGGTAAAAACAAATTCGATGAAAAAAAAGTTTCAGAATTTCATCAAAACAGTATTTCATCTCTACTTTTACACAATATGCTTCCTTCAATACTTTTTAGTATTTATTATCGATTATGCCGACCCAATCCTACCAACCCAACTTTTTGTTACTTTGGCTTAAGATCTTAGCCATTTCAGGGCTGATTTCCTTTCCCAAGTCGAAATTCCTGGTCATCCAGTTCTTCAGTTGCATGTACCTAAATATTTCTGTGTCTTTTAGGTTAAATTTACTTTTTAATTCACTGAATGGTGCAACAGAGTCGTAATTTGTGACATCTGACAACCGCTGGATTCCAGCTTTTATCCATGTTTCCCAGTATAGCTGGGTGCTCTGTATATTTATTGATGGGTTGTTCCATATTTGTATGTGCCTGGGAAGCCCTATTTCTTGATGGAGAATTTTTTTTATTTTATTCCATGCCTTTAATGTACTATTAATAACAAAGTTTGTTGATTTAATGTTGTCTTTGGAAAAAAGTGCTAACAGTAAACTGTTGCATTGTACTTGATTGTTTTCTATGTCTACCCATGGATCTTCATTTGTCTTATTTATTATACGATCAATATAAAATGTCTGAGCTGCTACATGATAAAACTCTAAGTTAGGGAGATTAAGACCCCCTTCTGCTCTTGGGTGATACAAAACTTTCCTTTTCAATCTACATGCCTTATTTGACCAAATGAACGAAGAAATTATCGAATTTACCTCTTTAAAAAAGGTTTTAGGAGGCGTTATAGGAATATTTTGAAATTTAAATAAGAATTTCGGTAGCCACATCATCTTGAAGAGGTTTATTCTTCCTATTAAATTAATCTTCAAATCTTGCCACTTCCTAACATCTTTCTTAAAGTCTTTCACAAGTGGAAGATAGTTATCTTTATACAGCTGGGTTTTGTCATGGCTAATATAAGTTCCAAGATATTTTTTTTTTTTTTTCTGTATCCAAAATTGTGTGAATTTTTCCAAGTCCTTTTTGGAAGAATCTATTGCCAACAGCTCCGTTTTTGCCATGTTCATTTTATAACCTGAGATCTCTGAAAAGTTTGTAATTATTTTCATTACGTGTGGAACTGAGGTGATTGCATTGCTTAAATATAGTAATAGATCATCCGCAAATAAGCTTAACTTAAACTGTTTTTTACCTATCTCAATACCTCTTATCTCTTTTGTCTCTCTAATTTTTTGAGCCAAGGGTTCAATTGCCAATGCGAACAATGATGGTGAGAGGGGACATCCTTGGGCAGTGCCTCTAGTTAATGAAAAAGGTTCTGATAGAATTCCATTTGTATGTACATACTGTATGCTTTAGGAGACCTGTACAGGGTTCTAATCATATTCCTGAAATTTACTGGAAAGTTATATACCTCCAACACCCTAAACAAGTAAGACCATTCTAGTCTATCAAAGGCCTTTTCCGCGTCAATAGCCATTAAAGTTAAATCTTTTTTGTGTTTCTTTGCAGATTGAGTGAGGGAGATGCATGTTCTGGTATTAGTTCTTAAATCCCTATGCTGTATAAAACCAGCTTGGTCATAATGGATTAAGCTTGGTAGAATCTGTACCAGTCTTCAAGATTTTTCTTCAAGAATCTGTACCATTATTCAAGATTTTAGTAATGATCTTCTTGTCACAGTTTATTAAGCTTATTGGCCTATAATCAGACGGTGTTTCGCAGGTCTTACCCGGTTTTGGTATGACCGATATAATCGCTTGGTACATTGTTTCAGGGAGGCTATTGTTTTTTTGCGCTGCGATAACTACTTCTGTGAATAAGGAATGAAATTTAGGGCAGAATGTGGTATAAAATTTTATAGGAAAGCCGTCCATTCCCAGAGCTTTTTTAAGTGGAAAGTTTTTTTAAGGCAGATTGTATTTCTATGTTGGTTATATCCTTGTTAAGATTTTCAATTTGCTCAGGAGAGACGTTTGAGGTTTATTGAATTTAAAAAAGGAAGCGAGTCCTGGTCTTTTATTTCTGACGTATATAATTTTTCATAAAATGATCTAAATTCATTATTTGTGGCCTGATTACTCGTGTGGGCTTTGTTTGAGGTTTCATCTCTTAGAACTATAGGCTGTCTTTTTAAAACTTTCTTTATTAAAGAGGTCAAATGTTTGCCTGATTTGTTGGCAGCTATATAATTAATTTTTTTAGAATTAAGCTTGAAGTCCTCTGCTTGAAGTCCTCTGCTTTCTTAATTAATAGGCTGTCCAGTTTTAATTTAGCTTCATGTAGTTCGTTATAAATTTTATTAAATTTTTATTTGTTTGGGTCTTATGTGCTCTCTGGAGTAATTTAATCTCTTCCCTCACTTTATCTAATTCCTTATCAAATTCTGCTTTCTTTTTTGACGCATAACCGATCATAATTCCTCTTAGGTATGCCTTAAAAGTATCCCAAACTATGTTAATACCCGGTCTGTCCTGGGGATCCCCACTTTTTACATTTGTTTCTATAAATAGATCTATGTGGTTATTGACATATTTCAGAAAGTCAGTGTCCATTAAATACTTCCTGTTCATTCTCCAGATCCTGTGAGAAAATGTCACTTTGTAACTCAAAATGTTCCACTTAAAAGTAGCCTACTTTTTGTAGATTCATGTTTCATTTTAAATATGTGTTGCTTTCTAGATAGGGCTGTAACGATATACGATTTGAAACCGCAATCACGACATTCATATCAACGATACTGTGTCGCGGTGTGAAAAGGCAGAATCGAGACACACCTTTCTAGTGTTTCACGCAGTGCTTTGCATCTTACGCTGCCGCAAAAGCAACCCACATCTCCCGCTTTACTTATCGGTAGCCTACGTTGTCCAAAAACAAGCAAATAAATAAATAACAATTTCATACCTCTCCTTGCTTTCATTGTAGACTATGTGTGCAACTTTACCAAACAGTATAGAAGTAAACCTAAAATTAACTAAATTACTATTAAATCCGCTTAGCATCATTAACATGCTGCACATATTTGTTTAAAACTCTTGCATTGAAGTTGACTGATCATCTCAATACCAACGTTTCCCAAAAGGGCCTGTCCCAAGGAGAACAAGTATTACCTTGAAACTTACACACACATGGGAAAACTGAACAGTCCAATCAGTAAACTATGATAGGCTAAGCTAGCCAAATATGCTACTTTGTTTACAATATTTCCAGGCTTCAACCAGACAGCTGAATTAAAAAGGTAGAGTTGTAATAAAAAAATAGCAGGCCTAGGCTATAGGCTAATCTGCATAAAGTGTGCCGTCATAAATATCAGTCATTCAGAAAAATATTTTTATATCAGGATATAAAATAATAGATATATTATATAGAAAAAAGGGGGTCCAAGGCACTCTTCTTCAAAAATATAAAAAGCTTTATTTAACTGGCTAATTCATCATAGAAAGTTTAAAAACATAAGGAGAAGCAACCCACGCGTAGCGGCCCAAGCTGCCTTCTTCAGGGTGTGCTTCACAGACAAACAATTTCCCCTTTTGTAGGCTAATTGGAAACACCTGAGTGATATGGTGAATTGCCATATGAAACATGCCAGAACAGTCCACTAGGTGGCTGGCTATAAATGTTCACTTACAAAAAAGAAAAAAAAAAAAAAAAAAAAAAAAATGAAGACAAAAATAATCCACTAGGTGGCTATACATCGTAAATATAAGCCTCCAGAGAGAGTACAAGGTATAGAGAAAGACTATTACCAGTTAAGCCTAAGCAAATATATACAGAGAAAAGATGATCACAAAAAAGGACTGAAATCTATTTCTTCATTCAACCCAGGGTAAACTGTGGCCTGTAGATTGTATATGTAGAATGTTTCTCTTTGTAAAAGTAATTTTAATCGGTCACCACCCCGAATGTTCTTTTTAATAGTTTCTAAACCCTCTACCATGAGGCCTTCTGGATTGCAGTTGTGCACATTTTGGAAGTGTTTTGCCATAGGGTAATCCGAATTAGCTTTTCTAATGGCGTTTTTGTGCTCACATACTCACATACATAGGCGTCTCTTGGTTCGACCAATGTAAAAGCATCCACATTTGCATGATAGCCTATATACCACAAACGTAGTATTGCAATTAATGAATGTTTTTATATTATGCGTCTTGTTTGTCTTGAAATCACAGAATTGTTTGCATTCTTTAATGTTGGAACAATGATTGCAAGATCCACATCTGTAGGTACCTTTTAACTGTCTATGAAGCCAAGTAACCTGTTTTTTAGCAGGGAGATGACTTGAGCCTATCACGTAGTGTGGGAGCCCTCCTAAAGCTGATTATTGGTGGTGCAGAAAACACTTCTCTGAGTACCTGGTCACTCTCGATGAGATTCCAATTTGAGTGTATTATCCTTTTTATAGGATTAGCTAAAGAGCTGTATTTTGTAACAAAATAAGCCTGGTGTTTTCCTTCAGAGGACCGCCTTTTCTTTTTCTGGAGTAGCTCTGATCTAGGAATGGACTGAGCTTTCCTATAGGCATTTTGTATAGTTTCTGTGTGGTAGCCCCTTTGTGAAAATCGGTTAGACATTATCTTTGCTTGCACTTCATATTAAGTTATCAGTATCACAAATTGCCTAAGACGTTGGAACTGGCCAAAAGGTATATTATTTTTAAGCCAATTTGGATGGAAGCTATCTGCTTTCAACGTGGTGTTCCTATCTGTAGTTTTACGATATACAGTAGTATGGAGCTTACCATCATTACCACTAGAAATGGTTAGATCTAAAAAATTGATAGTAATGGAATATTCCATACACAATTTTACATTCCTGTTATTGTTGTTCAGATGATCATAAAACAGCAACAGTTCTTCATAAGAACCACCCCAAATCAAAAAAATATCATCAATATACCTCCCCCACCATTTTATCTTGTCACTGTATTCGTTTGAATAGACAAAATCCCTCTCCCATAAACCTAAAAACAGGTTAGCATAGTTAGGGGCAAAGCACGCACCCATTGCTGTACCCCGAACCTGAATGTACAAAAGGTCTTGGAAAAGGAAAACATTGTTTTTTAATGTCCATTCGGTGAGCTGGATAATAAATTCAGAGGGAGGCAAAGAGTCTGTAGGCCTATTCTTCAGAAAATGCTGTAGGGCTTCCAGTCCATCGTCATGAGCAATATTAGTGTAAAGAGACTCCACATCTAACGTGACTAAAAAAACAGTTGTCTGGGACATTCAAATCACTTAAAACCTTCAACACATGAGTAGTATCTTGTATGAAGGAAGGAAGCTGTTGAGCCAGCAGCTTAATGTGAAAGTCTAGGAATTGTGAGGCTGGCTCTGTAAGAGATCCATTGGACAATATGATAGGTCTGCCAGGAGGAGATACAAGGGACTTATGAACCTTAGGAAGCATATAGAAGGTGGGTATTCTCGGATGTTGACATAAGAGGAAACTATGTTCCTGTTTTGAAATCCACCCAATGTCCTTAGCTGTGAGCAGCAGTTCTTTCAAGCTCTCTTTTGTGTTGTCAATTGGATTGGATAACAGCCGTTGATAATAGTCTTGGATGTTCAATTGCCGTAAGGCTTCTTCAACATATTTGTCCTTGTCCAATATCACGACAGCTCCCCCTTTGTCTGCTGGTTTGATAATTATGGATTCATTCTTTGCCAAGTAATCTATGGCCAGCTTTTGAGTTTTGGTCAAATTTTCTCTGATTTTTTGGTTTGATGATTGGAACAGTGTCTCAATGTCGAAGTCCACTTTTTGTGTAAAAGCAGTCAGCGTCACATTTGAAACTGGAGGCATAAAGTATGATTTCGGTCTAAAGGGAGATCTTTTGGCTGTGTTCTCATTTATCTGATTGTATTGGTGATACCAAACTTCAAGATGAAGACTGCGGTAGAATCTAAATAGATCCACCTTGGTATTGAACTCATTTGTATAGTAAGTGGGAGAGAAATAAAGTCCCTTAGACAACACACTAACACAGTCAGAGTCTAGAGAAGTTTTTGATAGATTGATTACCGTCTGCTCTTGTTCGTGGGTTGCTTCTCCTTATGTTTTTAAACTTTCTATGATGAATTAGCCAGTTAAATAAAGCTTTTTATATTTTTGAAGAAGAGTGCCTTGGACCCCCTTTTTTCTATTTACTATTGGATTCCCGAACCCAAAGAGCACCTTTACATTTCTGATTGGAACTTCCTGAGCACCCTGGACTTCTTTGTCTCTAATAGATATATTATATTGTAATCCTTTGGTGTTCTAAGGGAGGCTATTAAAATGTTATTTAATAACATGTCTAGGCCCCCCACAAAAAAAAAAAAGAAAAATCGAGATTCGTATCGAACCGCGGGTCAAAAATCGTGATACAAACCGAATCGTGAGGTTGGTGTATCGTTACAGCCCTATTTCTAGAGCATTTAGCCTACCATCTTTAGCACACATCTCCATTGAAGTATGGTTACATGATGATAAGGCGCTTGGTGTTACGCTCTCTTGCCAGTTTCTTGCAGCACTTTTTGAATGGTCAAGACCCACAGCAGGTGGGCCTGCGCATCTGCTTGAGGCTGCTGACATTCGCGTCTGGGAATGAGACTGCTTGCAACGTTTCAAGAAACTGACATAGCGGTATCAGCTTCTGCACACATTGCAACAATCTTCCACAAACTCACGTCTTGCATCTACTGATTTTTCATTGGTCAATTATGTGTTGACAAAACTTGCAAACTAGTTGTTTTCAGACTCATAGTAGCCTAGTCATTGGGGTATTGCTCAGCCCCGTTATCTAGCAGTCAAGCAGTTTAGTGTTTTACACCATTGTCGGGACCCACTGATCGCTAATTTTCTTTGTCATGCACCAATCAAGGAACTCAACGCATGTGAATATTCAAGATATGATTACTAAGCTACGCAACACATTTACAATGTCTTTTAGCCACGGTTTAGGCAGAGACCTTCTTATCCCTCTATACCCCGTAGCGGCCGTCGACGGCCGTTCTGTATTCTCCTGTAACGGCCGCGGCCGGCCGCAATTCTTAAAGAGACATATGCTACAGTATAACCTTCATACATGAAATAATACAGCGTTAGTGGATAAATAAACACCAGACTTTTATTTTGACACACTTAAATGGCTAGGTCGCTATTGACATTTCTCCGGTATTTTTGAGTTTAGCCTGTTGACTGACCGGCTGAGGACTTACGGTGCCTCTGGAGTTATGGCTTCTAACAAGCGTCCGCATCTTTTCTCATTAGATGAGATGGTATTGATGTGCATCCACCATGTTTTGATGTAAGTGACGATCATATTGATGTAAGAAAATGACAAAATAAAAACATGAAAGTGTAATAAATTTAACGTTAGCATCATCCCGTTTGTCATGACTGACTTGGCTGCATCTCTGGCATAAAAAAAAATCGTATGGCTGTCACTGTGAAAGTCAGTTTGAGTTTAGCTAGCACCAGCAAAATATAGGCATAATTCAGTGATGGGTCATGGCCTAATTATCAATAAAGTTTATGATAAACCCATGCCAGGTTTATTTGCAGTTATATCTTAACACATAACATTAACATTACCCCTTTCTGGCATGTACAGTAAAGCTAACATTATCGTTATCCCACTTACAGATAGTTATTGCAAACTACTACTTATGTATGTCTCTCTAAATGAGTTTTTGTTGACTAATAACCAAAGCGGGAACCACCGTTGTGTTTTCTGCTTATGGATGTCAGGAAAATGTATTTGTATACAAGTAGGCCAATGTCTCCATCATCTTAAGTGATTACAAAAAAGCCTGCTAATTTGCTACCTTCACTGATGTAACGTTAACGTTAGTCTGAGACTCGTAATGTTAGCACAGGATAGGTTGAAGGTTAGTGAACGAGTGCAACAGGTTCATTATCATCAACTGATCAAGTTTAGATACATTTTATAACATGATGTGCATATAAAACAAAACGTAAATCCATGTCAGGATTAACAGTCCCTGTTGTTGGTGACATGCTTATCAAATGAGTCACGATTTCATGCGCTATGCTTCATGGCCTACGTTAGTTCATATCCTCATCATTTTTTAGCTGTAAGGCTCACTGTCCAGCTAAATCCCAAATAAGTGCAAGATATGCCAGTCTATTTCAATGAAATCAGTACTCATATAGTATCTTGTTTCCCAGCTTCTAATACAGAAATATGTGAACCATATTTATAACTTTTTGTGAATGAAAAACTTTGAGACTGTAAGTGAGTAGGCCTATGGCCGTCTATGGGAAACATGAATATATAATTTTTAATGGATCATATATCATTTGAAAGAGCAATTTCTAATCTTTAAACTGAAAGAAACTTACAATTGACACTTTTCATTAGATTTTTAATTATTCTTGGTTATTTGAAATGTTTCTCAAAATGCCCTTTTCTCTTAGAATTCCCAGGAATCTGGGGCATTGTTGTAGAATTCCACTGGGGTATAGAGGGTTAAATGCTTTTTGGTTTAAAGTAAATTGAAATAAAAGAGAAACAAGTAAAAAATGCCCGTTTATTTAATGTGTCAACAGCCCAAGCAGCAAAACACGTTATTTGAACCAAAACAAATGTTTATCTAGCCTAACCATTTTCTGAAATAGCACCAACATTTATCGTTAATGTTAATTTTAAGAATAGGCCTAGCCTACATAAGGAGAATTGTTAGTTTTCTAGTCAAATTTGCTCATAGGTGTGCAATCCGCCAAGCAAATTCATCTGCAAATTCTGTGCAATTCCGTGTTTAAGAGAATTCGGTTCTCTTTCAAGCATTCATTCGGTATCTCACTATGGGACACGCCCCCTCGCGAGTTCCCCAGAAGCCAATATTTCATTACGCCAGCCACCATTGGCTGGACGACTGACGATATCACGTGGAGGAGGTACTTCCTCCTCCCTTATATTCACGGGCGCAACGCCATTGCTTCAGTCTAAAACCTCTTCTACCCCCAGAGGCTTGCTCTCTCTCATGATACAGGTGCTGTGGCTTGGTGGCTTAACTGTTCATTGAGCGAGGTAACGACTCGGTCCCCGAACGCTACCTTAACGCCGCTTCATCTTCGAAGAGCACTGGTTTGGACTTGGCTAGCCTGTCGCCAAACAGTAGCCTCCCCCCTTGCTAGCCTGTCGCCAAACAGTAGCACGCTAGCCTGTCTCCAAACAGTAGCCCGCTAGCCTGTCTCCAAACAGTAGCCTCCAAACCCCAAAGCTAGTCTGTCTCCATACAGTAGCTCCAAAGCTAGTCTGTCACCAAACAGTAGCAACCGCTAGCCTGTCCTCAAACAGTAGCGAAACAACATGTCGACACCAGTCCCCCCCCCTCCCCGCGAGGAAGTGCGAAGCCCCGGCTAGGATGTGTTTGTGTGGGAACAAGATTTCGGCCGCTGACACCCACCAGGTGTGTGCCGCGTGTCTGGGGCTGCAACACGCCCAGACCCCGTTAACATCCCCGGAAGTGTGTGAACACTGCGCCCGACTTTCCCTCCGGTCTCGCCGACGTAGGCTAGCACGCCTAGCTAGTCTCACCGACGACGACCCCATGCCAGGAGCGGATGACCTCCCTCCCCTTGAGTCAGCAACCCTTTCCCAGGAGCCGGCCGGCGCTGGAGAACTGGGCGCTAGCTGGGGCGACCAGCTCGACGCTCTATATCCGACACCGAAGACGCAGACGGGATGCTAGGTGCGACTGGCGAAGCTGAACTCATCTCAGAGGATGACTCCGTCGACCTACTATCCCTGGGGGATAAGGATGGCGACGACTTATTCCTCCCAGCCACTCAGGCTGTTCGCCCGAGCGGCGTGAGAAGTGATAGCACCGCCACTGAGGCTGATGAAGCCACAAGCGTGGGCCTTCACGACGTCTCCAAGAGAGCAGCTGCAAAGCTCGGCGTTCCCTGGCCTGAGGCCCAGAAGGAGACCGTGTCCTCTCGCTACGAGGGAAAGAGGCTCCCGAAAGCTAAAAGCTCCACCAGACAACTACTGCCCGTCTTCCCCGAGTGCCTCGAGGAAGCCACACGCTCATGGAGCAGCCCATTCTCAGCGAAAAACCCGGCTCAAGGGCTCGCGGCACTGGAATGAGAGCTCTCAACGCCTCATCTCTGCTCATGGCCTACCAAGCCGAGCTGGAGGAAGACTTCTCGTCCACCCTCAACCAGCCAGCTGTGTGGGACGAAATGTGTGTGGTCACAGACCTCTGCCTACGGCTACACAGGTGTGCGGTGCAAACGGCGGGACGGGCTATGGCCCTCATAGTCTCTCAAGAGAGAGCTCGCTGGCTCAACCTCTCGAGCCTCTCCCACAAGGAGCCGTGGCCACTATGCAAAAGCGGTGTGAGGAAAAGAAACGGGACGGTGAAGCGCTGCAGCTGTGCCTCCCCAGAAAGGCACAAGCCCCCGCTCCCAAAGCACCCACACAGACGTTCTCCGAGGCAGCGGCACGACCGCCGCAGTACCGGATACCGAGACGTCACCTCCCGACCCAGACTGCCACTCAGAGCCTTGGTAAGACCCCCGAGCTCAAAGATGCCTGGGTTAAAAAGCCCTTTAACCCTAACGCGACACAGGGAGGTCAGCAAAACCCCCCACCCGCGCAGGGAGCGAGGAAGAAGAAGCGCGCCTAGTACGCGCCTTGCAGGCGAGGGGGGGCGGGTCCAGCCAGACGCTCCCCCCTCCTCGACTCACACCGGCCCCGTTCCTGGACCTGTTCAAAGAGGCATGTTCACTGCCCCCCCAAGAGGCGTGCAGAGGCCACAGAGGCGCTCGCAGTTCACAGCTCACTGAAGCGGAGAAGAGACCTGGAGTGCCAGTTCGAGCCCCAACAGAGTCTCACAAGCACACACCAGTGCCCCCCTTCAAAAATAAATGTTTCGGTGCGCAGCCAGGCCGAGGGCGTATCCGTCAAAAGAATGCAAAAAATTGTCAAATGAACAAAAAAGCTCTCACAAAAAGTCACGAGCCATGTTCAGTGGCAATGGCGTGCAATCACTCCCTAATAACGCAACCAGGCGGAGCCAAAGCTCCACCGGGGGCGATGGGCAACATAAGCACGCTAGCGTTGCAGCCCACGCCAGCTCGGTCGCGCCAGTTAGCGCCACTAGATGGCGTCATTTCGCCACTGACCGAGCGCATCCAGTACTGGCGGATGCACATGAAGTCAGACTGGATAATAAAGATTATAGCGAAAGGCTACCGCCTACAGTTCGCTACACCCCCACCCCCGTTCAATGGGATTGTACAATCCCACGCTACAGGGGAATCTGCCCGTGTTCTACAGGGGGAAATAATTTCCCTGTTAAACAAACAAGCGATCAGGGTAGTCCCTTCGAGCAAAGCAGTCACGGTTTTACTTTCGAGGTATTTTCTGGTCCCAAAAGAAGGGGGGCTTATTCCCGATATTGAACCTCGCGCACTGAACAGATACCTAAGAAAGTACAGGTTCAGGATGCTAACCAACGACGCATTAATGCGCTGGCGCCGGGCGATTGTTCACCTCAGTGGATCTGACCGATGCGTTCCTACGCCCCGATCTATCCGCCCACAGAAAGTTCCTCAGGTTTGCCTTTTCGAGGTGTGGCCCTACGAAAGTGGCTTGCCCTCCCATTTGGCCTTGTGCTCAGCCCCAGAGTCTTCGTCAAAGGTCACCGGCTGCTATCTCCAGCGTCGCTCGGGGAAAAGGTTTACGCCTGGCTACTTTTATCGACGACTGGCTGGTGGCCGCGCACTCATACCAGGAAGCGCAGCAGCACACGGCTCTCCTAACGGAGCACCTGTTGTTACTAGGCTTCAGAATAAACTGGGAGAAAAGCGTGCTGCGTGTCAGATCACCACCTTCATAGGGCTGTCTCTAAACTCCGCTCATTCAGAGCCTGTCAGCGAACGAGTCAAAGCGTTCAGCGCGATGCCTCGCGCTTTTCGCAGGGGGCTACTGTGAAATTCAGGGTCTGCCTCAGACTACTGGGCCTCATGGCGTCAGCCTTGGTGGTCGTTCCCCTCGGCCGTTTATACATGAGGGCTGTTCAGCGATGGGTGGCGTCGCTGGGATTGAATCCCTCGCGTCACTGCCATCGCCCTGTCGCAATCTCAGCAGCCTGCTGCGCTAAGGGCCTGGAAACGCCCACTCTTCCTCACAGAGGGAACTACGATGGGTGCTGTCCTACACAGGAAAGTAGTGACGACGGATGCCTCGCTGAGCGGCTGGGGAGCTACTCACGAGGGCAGGTCGATAAACGGGGTGTGGGACTCACACATGCAATCTTTGCACATAAACCGTCTAGAATTGATGGCGGTTTGGCTCGCACTCAGACATTTTCTGCCCATCCTGAGAGGGCATCATGTCTTGGTCAGAACAGACACCACCACTGTGGTGGCTTATGTCAACAAGCAGGGGGGACTGAGGTCTCGTCATATGCACACGTTGGCACACAGACTGATATGGAGCAGCACACGGCTCCTGTCGTTGAAAGCCACACACGTCCCCGGTGTATCCGGTGTATTGAATTTGGGTGCAGATTTATTATCCAGGGGCAACCCCCGCTACGGAGACTGGAAACTCCACAGCGATGTGGTGGCTCAAATCTGGTTGCGAACGGGTCGAGCGAAAGTGGACTTATTAAGCCTCCAGAGGAGAATGCATAACGTCCGATGTTTTTCTCCCTGCGCGATCAGAAAGCCCGTTAGGGGATAGATGCTTTGGCACACCAGTGGCCACACGTCCTGCTCTATGCCTTCCCTCCTTTGGAACTGATCACTCCAACGCTCGCCAGGGTGCGGGAACAGAGCCTCTCACTCATTCTCGTAGCCCCGCGCTGGCCAGGGAAACCCTGGCTAGCAGAAATAATCCCGTAACTCCACTCCACACCGTGGCGCTGCCCCCAAGGGGACCTGCTGTCCCCAAGCGAGAACGGGAAATATTTCACCCTCATCCAGAGCCTGGCCCCCTCTGGGTCTGGCCCGTGAAAGGCTGAATCTGACAGCTGCAGGACTGCCCTGCAATGTCATAGCGACCATTCAGAGCTTAGGGCGTCATCAACTAGGGCGTTGTATGATAGCAAATGGCGTGTATTTAATGACTGGTGTATTAAAACAGGGACGATAGCCTTCCAGTGCTCTGTGGACGCGTTATCCTTCGTTTCTGCAAGACTTACTGGATAAAAACAAGTCCTTCTCCACTGTCAAAGTTTACCTGGCTGCCATCTCGGCCTGCCATGTAGGCTTTGGGGACAAAACAGCGGGCCAGCACCCTTTCATCGTCGTCAATTTATGAAAGGGGCTCGGCGCCCCCGCCGGTTTCTAAACCACTGGCCCCTTCATGGGATCTGCCGATGGTTTTGGATGTTCTGTCTAACCCTCCCTTGAGCCATTACAACAGTTGGATCTTAAAGTGCTCTCACTCAAGGCGGCTTTGTTGGTGGCTTTGGCTCTAAACGCCCAGCGTGGCGATATTCATGCCCTATCTGTGAATACAGCCTGTATGCAATTTTTCCCGGGTGACTCGAGGGTTGTATTAAAACCCAACCCAGCGTTCATTCGAAGGTTTTCAACCCGTCACTGTCGGTGTCGGCCGATTGAACTATTTTACTGCGTTTAACCCACCGCCTTCCTACTCCCGGGCAGGAGGCGGCTGAATCGCTCTGTCCGGTCAGGGCGTTGCGTGCGTTCGATGGACAAAACAGCGGAGTTAAGGAAAAACGAACAGCTGTTTGTGTCTTGTGCAAAGTCACATCTGGGTAGACCGCTCACTAAGCAGCGTCTATCACAATGGATTGTGGCGGCTATTGCCCTGGCCTATACGACTAAGGGGTTACAACCCCAGTCGGTTTTGAGCCCATTCCACTTTCGAGGAATGTCGACATCATGGGCTTTATTTCAGGGCTTCCCCATAGAGGATGTATGCTTGGCAGGCGTGTTGGGCAAACCCGACAACGTTTGTCAGGTTTTACAGACTTGATGTCACTGCCCGACTTTGGCACATTCAGTGTTAGGCACTGGGGCGCCAGGGGCACACTGATGTTGTTGGGGATCGCAAGCTTGTCTGGCAATTCGGGAGTCCGCGATATCCCATAGTGAGATACCTGAATGCTTTCGAAAAGAACTTAAGGTTACTCCGCGTAACCCCGTTCTCTGATAGCATGAGTGAGGTATCTCACCAGACCACCCTCCTTGCCGGTGGCGAAGAGGTTGGTTATCTAGACTGAAGCAATGACGTTTAGCCGTAGAATATAAGGGGAGGAGGAAGTACCTCCTCCACGTACGATATCGTCCAGTCGTCCAGCCAATGGTGGCTGGCGTAATGAAATAATGGCTTCTGGGGAACTCGCGAGGGGGCGTGTCCCATAGTGAGATACCTCACTCATGCTATCAGAGAACCGGGGTTACGTGAGTAACCTTAAGTTTTCATGTATAGATTCTATGTAGTGCTTTTCTGTGAGATCATGAATAAAACACTTTTTTCTTAAAACAAGGTTAATATCATATGAACTTGTGGCATCCACATAAGTATATAAAATCGCTTCGTCACATAGCTGGTTTTAAGTCTAACTTGGACCGTTGATATAATGGCTTATAATCAAATTCTCAACGGAGGAAAAAAAAGGGATTTTTACTTCTAGAAATGGAGTGGCCAGTCACTGTTGAGTAGGGCTTTGACTTTTGCCAAAAAATCATATTTGAAGTTTGTTTGTTTATTAATATTAAAATTTGAATATATTTGAATATGTATTAATAATATTTTAACCATTAAATGTCTTCAGTAAGACCGATATTGGTATCAAACTTAAGTTCTATATGTTCTGTCCACCAGAGGGCAGTGTATCTGTCAATAGACTACGTGCACGAAAGGCTGAGTATTATAAAATTGTTATTATTGAGCATAGGGCTGGGCGATAAAACGATAGCGATATGTATCGCAATAGACATGTAATCGATATCAATAAAAAATATGTTCGATAGAACATTCATAATTAAAAGCAACACACACCTCCTGCCTTACGTTGTCCATAAATAAATAGGCTAAATATATCTTGCATTGTAGTATCTCAAACTCTACCAGAGTAGGCGATAGAAGTAGGCCTACCTCAACACAGACTCTCCTTGCCCCGTGCACTCTCTCTCTCTCCCTCTCAACAGGCGCATCCCTCCTCAGCATGCACATGTAATCCAAACATTAATCATGCAAGACGACTGGCTAAATTGCTATTAAATCCGGTTAGCATCATTAGCACGCTGCACAAATTTGTTCAAAACTGTTGCATTCAAATTGACTGCCAAGTTCTAATCATCGGGCCTGTCCCAAGGAGAAAAAAAAAATATTCATTTGAAACTTAAACACACGTAGGGAAACTTAACAGTCTAACCAGACTATGATAAACTAGCAAATTAAGCTAACGTTTGTTTACAATATTTCCAGGCTTCAACCAGTGCTGCTTTTCATTCAGACTTATCTGCACATTTATTTATTTGAGTGTTTTTCATGATTGTGTTGCCATTTCTTTTCCCTGTTTGCTTTGATTGATAACTGAGGTGATTAAAATCAGAGGAAGGTTAAGTTTAAAATAAAAGTGTCTTATGTCCATGTGTGAGCTCACTAAGCGCGAACCAGCCAGGATGCTAACGTCACCTACAGGAGCCTAGATGACCAATAATAGCCTTGCTAATGAGCTCACGATTTTACTTCACCAGGCGTGAAAAAAACCTCGGAATCTGAATTGAAAACAACGTTTACAACCAAATACATTTATAGAAATTATCTCCATAGGCTACAGGTAGTGATGGGCAAACCACAGCAGTGTGAAGCTAGCAACACTAATGAAAAAATCCAATATGGTTGCCACATGTAGATTCAACATAAAAGTCCTTACCCAAACCTGTATATGTAACCAAAAATATTGGTTTGCTAAGGACTTTTATGTTGAAAAATGTATGTGTGGCGGCCATCTTTTGCTTTTCAGCTAGTGTCGCTAGGTTCACACTGCTGTGGTTCAGTGGTTCACCAAAGCTTCATTTGCCCATCACTAGCTACAGTTTGAATATTAAGAGATCCCTAAAGTTCGTTCGAATATCTTTAATTTTTAAAATAATCGAATTATATTTGAATAACGAAGTTCGGAGTCAAAGCCCTACTGTTGAGCTCAATTGGCAGGCACTGTAATACTAATAATAAGAACCCATTGGATAACAATACAGTGCATTGCTTTGCATGCACTACAATAAGAAGACAACAAAAAACAGTAAAGTTCAGTTGCTTTATATGCACTGTATAACAGCCAATCATATTATGGCAGACCAGTTCACTAGCTGTACGCAAAAATTAGCAGCAAAGTCATTTGCTAGCTCTTGTCCATCAACTAGGAATCAGCTAGATAATCTTGAATCATAACAGCAATCACAAGAAAACAACATGACATCATTTTACACCAGAGACATGAAGACTGAGTGAGGAATTTGAAAGGCAATTACTCACATTACTCCCTGCAGAACTTTCTGCGGATCTGGATCAAAGAGCCGGTCCACATAATGTCGACTGGTTGCGGTTACTTCCTGTATGACAAATTAAAACTATTTATGATCTGAGAATACAAATAACAATGGATACACACCCACCATGATGCAAAACATACCCTACTAGCATAAGACTGTCCTGTAATTATATAAAAGAGGGTGTGGTAGTATCAGTGGTTGTACATTTGGGTGGTATGGCCAAACTTTTTTAAAGATTTTGACAGTTTCACAGTACAGTATCAAAGTATTTGTTAATTTATTACGTTTTGCATGACTAGCCCTCTATAAAAGTTTGTGTCTTATTCTACAGTCAGAAGTAAATAGAATAAACATTTTAGCCTATATATTGAAGGCTTTCAGCACACAAACACTTTTTTAACAGAGAAAGACAGAAGAAGACGACAGAAAAAGAAAAGATACTGTCTTTCTGAATACAGTATTTATTCAAGATAGCACACATTACGCTGTTACCATTACATTAGGCCTACTACAGACTGTGTAGTATGATGTGTGCCTGCCTCTATGCTTGCTGATGTCCTGACTTAAATGAGACCCGTTTTCCCGATCGCCATGTGCCCTAATTCTAGATCCCCGCGTTTGCTGTCCATCTCAGCTGCTGCCACTGCACTAACTGTTCTTGTAACAACGGATTATGTAATAACACCGCATTATTGATAAGAACAGCATAACAATGTGTATTTTAATCAAAATTCATTGTAAAAAAGCACAGTGAACGTTTTTTTTTAAACCTCAACTTTTCCCGAATTCAGCATTTCTCATTTTTCCGACAAGAACAGCATATCAATGTGTATTTCACTCAAAATTCATTGTAATCATAAAGGCTAGGAGTTGTGAAAGTGTTAAAATGTAGACTATAGCCTATTTCTTTACGCAAAGGCTGACTGACTGTCATTAGCTCTGAATGAACAAAAACAACAATACAATAGTGCTATTGAATAAGAAACGTTATTATGGCCTACACTTCTACAGAAAGCACAGTGAATATTATTTAAATCTTCTGTACATAAGACATTTATTTCACTGTCGCTGGAGAACGGGCTGTTGCGCAAACAAATGAATTAGGGTGATTATCTGCATCTCTGTTCACCAAAAGCTATGGTTTTGCTAACATATTCACACAATAAATCATTTCTCAAAGGTTCTCTCCATTGTTAGTGTGCGACATTTCTCCATGTCTATGTGGGGTAGTGTCAAGCAGTGAAGTGATAGCCTATTGCAGGTAGGCAATGTTCAGACAGAAGACGGACACTGCTTTCTCTGTTGGTATTTCTGTCCCTCCGTGTTAAACTGGGTTAAAATTGTGTTTTTAGCAGTCAAAATTAGTTAGACTTAATTTATTTTCATGAACTTAACCAATAATGAAAGTAAAACAAACATAAACAAAACAGCCAGATGCCTCTTCATAAAATAACAAAGACACCTTCATAAACAATAACAAGTTCTATGGTGAGACTGCGTGTCGTTTGGAGCAGAGTATCGGTAGGCTATATTAAAAAACAGAAGATTTTCCATTTGCTTCGGGATTTAGGCCTACCGGTAGTTGATTATAGTGCTAACTGTTGGGACTGTTGCAGAAGACGTAGTGTAGGCCTATCAGCCATCAGCTCATCAGGGGCTAATATTGTGGAAACAACTGAAAAACGTTGGGTAGGCTAAATATATAGTCCATACTGTAGCATACTGGCGCGCATAACTCAAAACGGCAAAAGCCGACGTTCCTAACTCTGCTCACAAGTGCCAACTGGTGGTTGTTTGGGTCATTGGGTCAACAACCACCTGGTGGTTGTTTGGGTCATTGGGTCAACAACCACCTGGTGGTTGTTTGGGTCATTGCAGCTTCACTAGGGTCAGGCGTGGCTCATGCATGAGGTCACGTGAGAATCACAAGTGAAGCCAGTACCCACTGTAATGCCTTGTAGAAGGTGCAAAATGCTATGTTGTGTTTCACCGGAGGGGGCGCTAAAATCTATTTTTTATTGTAAATGTTTATTTTGGTGTTCCCAAAAACACCTACATGCATTTATTCTGTGAATGGGACTTGGTACAATATTGGTAATTTACACACTAAATGTCCATATATTTAGCCATTTCCACAAAGATTTTTATGGTCCTATTAGCTACACCACATACCATTTCAGTTGCATGAAAATGACACAAAAATACAAACATGCCTTGTTTTATCCTTATTATTGCCATGGCCTTTTGTTTTGGAGACTTATTTTGGGGCAACGTTAACAAAGGCTTATATATCTAGAGAAAATACTGACTGATGGCAGGTGACCCTCAATATCACTTTTTTTTGCATGTTTTTTTCTGAAAGTAGTGACTTCTATAAAACCAATGAGACTGTGGTACAAACGTTTAATGATTGAATCATACTGTTTGTCTTCCATTCTACAAAGTTTGGTCAGGCTAGGAATAATACTTTTTAAGATATGAATGTCCAAACATGGCCTCCAAGATGAGGTCTTTTAGAGAGTGTAAACAATCAAGGGCAAAAATACTATGAAAAACAATAGAATTGAACACAAATATTTTACAGGTTTTAGTTATGGAACCTAAACATTGTGTAGACAAACTTTGAGGAAAATCGAAGTCGGTGCTGCTACCATTTTCCTGGATTTTGTCTGATTTGACACGGAATGCCTCATTTGTAAGTCTCAATCTGTCCATTTCTTTCCACAAAACTCGCCAGAACTCAACTCATTTCAAAGGTACACTATGCAGGTTTTTTAGCTTAATATGCAAGTTTTTTTATCTTAATTTACCTTCATTTAACAGCTTCAGAGTCATTGGAATGGTTATATGACTTTTTTCGGGTTGAATTTCGGGCGTCTCGCTTCCCCCTAGCGCCTGTGAACGGGAAAAACCACCCTTGCAACTGTGGGCTGGCGGGCCGACGGCCTCAGTGTCAGGAAGTATAACGAGTGTAACAAATTGCTTTACTGCATTCAAATACACATACACGCCAGGCACCGGCTAGAAAAAGGTAGCGATGGAGTTTTTCAGACATTCATCATGACAGAGCCAGCGAAAAAGAAGCAAAAACCGAGAAAACAGTAAGGAAATTGCCAATACTGCATAGTTTTCATTCTTCCCCATTGCTCAGTTACTAACTTTCTGAGGTGGGCAGGGGGGCCCTTTTCATGTCTGTGCCCTGGAGCGGGTTGCACCAACTAGTCTTTGCTACGCCTGTCATAAATGTCTTTGTTAAGACTGGTCTTAGGCCCATATCTAACGCCTGTTGCACCAACAGAATTTAAGACCTGTCTTAACTAAGTAAGGCCGTAACGATGCGCGTTCATGAAAGTGCCCGTGGAATTCTAGAATGAAACGTGCGTTGCCAGGATACTTATTTATTACCTTTCATTCATTCAGTTTGCAACTTTTTTGTCACATTGATTGAGTATGACTAGCATAGAACCAACAAACAACGTTATAAGTATATTATAAGTATAGGTAAGTAGAGTGTATACTCTTTTGATCCCCTGAGGGAAATTTGGTCTCTGCATTTATCCCAATCCATGAATTAGTGAAACACACTCAGCACACAGTGAACACTGTGAACAACAAGCACACACTAATCCCGGCGCAGTGAGCTGCCTGCTACAACAGTAACACTCGGGGAGCAGTGAGGGGTTAGGTGCCTTGTTCAAGGGCACTTCAGCCATTCCTACTGGTCGGGGTTCGAACCGGCAACCCTCCGGTTACAAGTTCGAAGTGCTAACCAGTAGGCCACTGCTGCCCCAAAACAACAATTTAAAACAACGAACAAAGTGGATCCTTGCTGTCCATGAAAACAGCATAGAGACTGGCTAGTCTAATCCAAAAATGTCAAAAATGGTCATTGAATTGACATGCAAAATTAGACTGTGGTAGGCTTATTATAGCCGAAAAGTTGAAATGGTGGACATAAATCACGACTTGTTGTAACAGAGGTAGGCCCTAAATATCGTAGCAAATAGCCTATGGTGATGACACAGCTTTTAAAACATTTATTTCACTCTGGCTGGAGTGAACGCAGAATGGGCTGTTCACCAAAAGCTATGGTTTTGCTAACCCATTCGCACAATAAATAATTTCTGAAAGGTTCTCTCCATTGTTAACGTGCAGTTCGACATTTCTAGTTTGTCGACTAGAGAAAAAATCTCATGTCTACTAAAACTAGGTTAGTTGCTAGGTTACGGGGACGCTGGCGGGACACTCCGCTCCGTCTGGCATCATGTTTTTGTTTGTTTTTATGTAATGTCATTTTTTGCATTGTTTTGTCTAGTTAAATGTTTTATCTCTTCATTTATGTTATTTTCACATAGTTGTCGTGTTATTCTTAGTCCCTTTTACTGCTTCCAAGTCGGTCGTTGGTCCATTGGGAGCTTGCTATGGCTAGAACTAGCTTTTGCCCTGGACTGACATCCTTCCATCGATCCATCCGTGAACGGTGCTGCACTTCACTGTCTGGTTGAGGAGTTTTATCGGGACAGCTGGACCTGGGCCTACTCTGCAAGGGATCTGCCGTGGCCGCCGAGCTGGATTGTGCAGACCAAAGTTTTTGGTGCAGACTAACGTTAACTGTGTCTGGATTGAGCAGACTAGCTTCTAGCTAGCAGCTACTAACGTTCGAAACTACCGTTGACGTTGGGGAGCTCTGCAGTCTCTCGGAGCATCAGGCTGTCTGTCGGGGGTCCACCGAGTTGCTGATCTGCGGGATCGCCAATGACTTCAGACGGTTAGCTTCTATGCTTCCAGTGATCTCTAGACTGCAGTCTACAACAGCTCCCGGGTTCCGGCAGCTCTATTTTGGGCAGCCGTGGCCTACTGGTTAGCGCTTCAGACTTGTAACCGGAGGGTTGCCGGTTCGAACCCCGACCAGTAGGCACGGCTGAAGTGCCCTTGAGCAAGGCACCTAACCCCTCACTGCTCCCCGAGCGCCGCTGTTGTTGCAGGCAGCTCACTGCACCGGGATTAGTGTGTGCTTCACCTCACTGTGTGTTCACTGTGTGCTGAATGTGTTTCACTAATTCACGGATTGGGATAAATGCAGAGACCAAATTTCCCTCACGTGATCAAAAGAGTATATATACACTTACTTATACTTATACAAGTAGGCCTACTAACGTCACTTACAGAAGGCATGTTAATGTTGGATCCTCCGGGTTGGTCTGAAGACGCAGCTGTGCGCCATGTCATTGCCATTAGACTGAGTTGGACTAAGTTAACACAGACTTTTCTTTATTTTAATTTCTTATTTATTTATTTTATTACTTGTTCATTTTTGTTTGTTGTCTGTCTTGTATGTCTACCGTTAGGTGTCGCGGGTACGCTGGCGATTACGCCGCTCCATCAGGCATCTTTTGTCTTGTGCGTCAATTGTTATTTTGTAAATTTGTTTGTTTGTCTTGATGTCACGGGAATGCCGCTCCGTCCGGCATCTTTTGTCTTTTTGTTATGTGTCTTGTTTGTGGAGCGCTTTGTGTTGCACTCTGTGCATGTTAAATGCGCTATAAAAAATAAAATTGACTTAACTTGACTAAAATGAAACCTTTGAATTAATTCATCGTCATTGTAGATATCTAGCGAGCTCATTCTGTCTAGCAGCACGTTCATTGTACAGTCTATAAATTAGACGCGCCATCGTTTACTTCAATTTCTTGTCGTTTTAGCTGCACTCAACGATTTTGTGAAAATTACTATAAAAACCAACACAGAAAACGGTCTCTGGCTTAACATAAATCACCTCTCGACAGGGTGTAAAATTTAAGGCTAGACTTAGGGAGAGAGCAGCCTAAAGGCTGTGGTACGGTCGTGCGTCACATTTGTGCGTGTCCAAGACGTGCGTCATTTTTGCCGTGGACGTGGATCACCATCATCCTTCAATGTTGAATAGTTTAGACGCCGAGTTTAAAACGCGCAAAACCATACAAACGCAAGGAGCTACATGAAGTTAAATGTTAGACCAAGTTCGTAAACTTCAACATTAGTCAGCAAAACATTCAGCCTAACATTTTGACTGCAACATGCAATGACGTATGACACTGCAGAGAAACTTAACGTTAACCATTCAACCAACGTCAACCAACATTCCTTTGACAATAGACTAGCCTACGACCAACAAACATGAAGGCATATTTATTTACAGACTACCCTTTCTCATCGCAAAATAAAAATTCTACTGGAGCAGATTTGTACGCAGCCTCAAAAAAATAGACAGCACTGTTTACAGCTCTAGGCATGCACTTTGTATGCACTTGTGGTAATCTGAATCTCAGGACTATAACCAAAGAAAGTAAAGGAGATTTGTACCAAATAATGGCTGTGTTGTGGGTTGTGTTTCTACAACATGTTGGCACAAAACTTAACTTAACTTAAAACTTAACCAAGTAGGCAAAGCATTTTCTCCATTGTCAACATCTATGTTCAAGCAGAAATTAAACCTAAAATTGTAAATTTTGAAGAAACTTTTCCATTCTATTAGGTTTTTTTTTTACATAAATCAGGGATTAGACATATCAATAGAGTCAGGGGACAAACATTTTTAAAATTAGGGTTAGGATTTTTTTTTTTGCTGTGTGCGCCAGGGTTGGAATTTCACAGCAGCCACAACGGCCATTGCGGTTCACAGGCCACTGTGGCCTTGGTGCCCCCTTCTTTCAATATTCAGTAACTTTAAATGTAATCATATTATTCTACAGTTCTGCACCCATCTCCCTACCCATTCATCTAGGTGGAATACTTTACAAACTCTTCACTCAACACATGACCAACACATGACCAAAACCATATATCATAATAAACAGCAGACCTTACTGAACACAAAGGTGTAAAGCATTCCCCTGTACAGTTAGCTGTTCCGGTTTTGAATTTGCAGCAAATTTCGACATGCATGTCTCCAACTTTGGGCTATAAGTTTCACAAAGTCAGATATCTGTAAATATTCAAATCAGGAGACAGCGTTTCCTCTACATTTTTTTAGCAGTGGGGGCAGAACATCCGTACAAAAAATTGTATTGGAGTTCATGTGGTTAAACCACGTTACTGCTTGAACATAGATGTTGACAATGGAGAAAATGCTTTGCCTACTTGGTTTCTGACAGAAATTAAGTTTTGTGCCAACATGTTGTAGAAACACAACCCACAACACAGCCATTATTTGGTACAAATCTCCTTTACTTTCTTTGGTTATAGTCCTGAGATTCACATTACCACAAGTGCATATAAAGTGCATGCCGTCCCCACATTTGCAAAATTGCTTTAATCCCATTTCCCTTCGTTACTACCAGTCGTTGCATTTTTCCTGCATCAAATTGCAATTAAGTGTTCATCTAATGTAACAGCGTCTCCACAGAGACATCCACTGTCCATGTTTCATTTTCACTGTTGTTGCGAGCAAATAGGCTCCGATATGGGAAATACTTTGAATACTATCAGCTCCAGAAATTAATTGGTTTTCCTTAGCTTGTGCTAAACCTTTCCACCAAGTTGTGCGAAAATTTTAGTTTTTGCGATGTTGACAAACATGCATAGCACATGGAAGCTCTTGATAGCGCATGCCACTAACGTCTATAAAAACAATATATTTATCAAATAAAACTAGACCGGTACCTCAGATTAGCATTGCTGTTTATTGTTTAACTGCAATTATCTGCAGCCAGCTGAGGGCATTTAGCCTACTATGCGTCCGGACAATATTGTGCGTCTGCCCTAATTCTGAAGCAGTGGCCACCACTACAAAATGAAGAGGAAACAGAAAGTTAATGTTTTAAATAGGCTACATCAATACAATATGTAATATGTAAAGTGAAACTGGACGGGCCATAATAACCTCTGACTAGTTTTACTTAATTTAAATTGCAATGAGAGCGGCAGCCAGCGGGGGAGGATACGTGGGCAGGATTATTTAAAAGGCAACCGATTGTGCGTCTGCCCTGATTCTGATACCATGGCGGCATTCATTTTGCCGTGGCGGGACGCAAATTCAACATAGAGGAAACACTGGGATATACAGCTGACTAAGAGTTTGTCAAAGTAGCCTTAATGATCACAAAATGCTAAGCATGCACGTGGGCCAGGGGTCTCCAACCTTTTTTCCTCCTAGAGCTACTTTGACAAAATGGACATGGCCGAGAGCTTTTATATTAGTAGTAGCATGCCATGTATAGCCTTCACCCAAAACTGCTGAATAATATTTGTATGCTTTTTAAAGGTTCCATTTCCTTCTCTCTTTGTAGACTGTGAATTTGATTTCCCAAGTGACTGGGTTATCAGATTTATGAACATCTTCCTCAAAGCTTTTGGAGCTACTTAGAAACAGGTGGGGAGCTACTGGCTCGCAAGCTACCTGTTGGAGACCCCTGATGTAGGCTATTTGAGTTTCTTAAAGCTGAGCTGTGCTTCAATTGTTCAATACATGATTTCATAGCAGGCCAAATAGAAAATAAATGTTAAATATCACCTAGATATCTGTAAGTATTAAAATCAGATGATTTACAGTGCTATGTAATAGGTCATGTTTTTGTAACATTTCATACAGTGATGAAGGTCTACTGTGTTAGAGTAAATACAACTTTGATCATTTTTATGGGCCTAATATGTCCAACTGAAGGCCAAGTGGCCTTGCCCCTAAAATTATGAAATTCCAAGCCTGGAGCACGTGCACTGACAAAATCTCACTCCAGCCAAACACCCAAAGTTGGCAACCCTGCAGTATGTGCATGCACTATAGTCCGCATAATAAAGAAATGCATTTTTTATGGTATGGTTTCTTTAATCCTTCTTTGACATTAAGAGAGCCAAACTGGGATGTTGTGATGAGGTTTTCTAAACGGTTTTTTATTATTAATATTGAGATGGTAAGGAAAACGTCATACAACCAAACGGGAACGTTCTCCAAAGGTTGTCTCAAGGTTCACAATCCATGTTGGGAGAACGCTCTGCAAATCAAAACACGTAAAACCAGAGTAGTAGTAAACAAGGATCTTTGGCAAAACTACCGTTATATTTCCGTAAGAAAAAAACTTTTCTGGCAAACCACAGGACAACTAAAACCAACCTTCGAACATTCTGTGAGCTAGAAATTGTTAGCTGGGTTCATCTGTTACCCTCAATTTATAACCACCCCAGCGTGGGTGATGCAATTGAGGTTAGACTGCCAAGACTGTTCGAGTCTGGGAGATCCGTTGTCACATTTAACTGGAATTACCATCGCAAAATATTTTTTTACAAATTGAATATTAAGAATAATAATAAAAACATGTTTAATCGTATTGCTTCACTAATAAACACACCGACCGTTCGCAAAAGTGTTTTTGGACTTATTGAAAATATTATAAGTTTTGCGCAATGCTGTAATGGAAACCCGGGGCTCTTCAAAACGTGCGTGAGGCTGAGTTGTCAACTGCTTCTGCGTTGCTTGCGTAGACTATGAATCAGCCCAAGCACAACCATCCGCAAACCCCCCCTTTCACTCACTGTATACAACGTAACCTGGAATAGTTCACTTGGGGAAATGTCAGCCACATTCAATGAGACTTCCACCAGAGGCTTTGGGTTAAACATTTGCCATTTTCATTTCTATCATCATCATCATCACTGTTGAAATTGTGTTTAAAGTATATATATATATATGGTACTTCACTGAACTCACAGACAACACGCTGATGCGTAGGGGGGCCTCCAACAAGCACGCCATTTCTCCTTGTCCGACAAACTACCCAACAAGAACAGCACTTTCTATAAGTTAAGCGGCAAACTTACAACCTAATAATGTTGGCAGTAAAGATGTCGGTGGGCTAAATATGATATATACGTCCAGAAAACGAATTTTTGACAGCAGAACAATACAAAATTGATATGAAATTGATTTCAGTTAAGACGAATGTGAAATGGGTGAAATAACCATCAGATTTTATCAACGCTTCAGAATTACGTAGAGCTTCAATGCGACTGATTCGACATTACCTTTGCATGTAAAAACAATTCTTAATGAGATCTATACACGTGTATTCATTGTAGTAGATGATAAGAATAGGAAGACACGTGAACAGGTGATGCCCAAACATAAAAAAAATTGAGACACGTATATTTTAGTAATAATACCTTGTGGAAAGTCGTGTTCAACGTAACTGACAACTGACTTTACTGAAATGTGGACTGACTGGCTGACCACCAGACAGATTCAAAGATGAACTGTGTGTACTGATGACTGAACTACCTCAGCCTTAAGTAAGTTGTCCAATCATTATCTGATCTAAATTCTTTCATGCTTGCCACATTATACGACACAAATATGATAAAGCGTTAGTTTTAATTTCCCTATAGGCAGCTATTGCCTAAAGGTTGCGGAAAGATAGCTAAAATTGGACTAAGTTGTTTTCCCTACCCATCATAACGGCGTGTTAGTGTTTGAAATGAGCTGTTTTGATATTTATTTTAGATCATTCTCCTTTTGTCTTTAGTCTGGTACGCAATGTTGAATGATGTGACATTGTATTGTGTTAACGTTAAATCAGGTTATCGGGCAGCTTGTAGTAGGCTATGGAATTAAACCAGGGCAGGGCGATTATTTTTCCCAGCCCACACAAAATGAAGGTACATTTGGTGCAAAAGTGGCGAGCACATTTAACTGCAGATTTTGCAAGCGCACACTAAAGTCATAAATGTGTAACAGTAAAGTTGAAGTTGTACATGTTTTTTTTTATATCTTGTTAACATAGGGGCTACGGGTTCACAAATCCTTGTTACAGGTACACAAATCCTATCCTGTGAGTCACAAATTTCAAGAATCATGCACTCGACACTTTTGCTCCAATCGTTGCAGCGCAATTGGTGCGAAACACATTTGCACATCCGTGTTTCATAATCTGAGAACATGCACAACATTCGTGCATTTGTAAACCCAAATGTGAACTAATGCATCCGAAGTTCTGCATCTGTGAAATAATTTCTCATTACTTTTGAACCGGCTGCATCTGGTTGACAGTCTTTAAAGTATTTAAAGGTTGTATCAGCGATTTCAGGCCAAAAAAAGGCCCAAACATAAATTATCACATTAAAGTAGTTAAAGGTTGTATCAGCGATTGCAGGCCAAAAAAAGGCCCAAACATAAATTATCTAATCTTTCCTAACGATCCGCTATAGCTGTCTGCCCCATAAGCAGGCCGTCAAAAAAACGTGTCTCTGTCAGCCTAGGCTCCGATATCTGTACACAAAAACAATTGTTATCAACAAGGGTTGGCAACACACTCAAAGGCAAAATAAAGTGTTTCAACCAATAACCGACGAGATGCGTGTTTAGGAGAGTTTAATTGCAGGGAGGGATAGGGAGGGAGTAGCGAGCTAGCTCTCTACAGAAGTGACTTAAGTAAGCTACTCTGCATATGCATCAGTTCTCAATTTCATTTCCAGGAAAACGTTTTTATGTTTTAGCCTATGTTAAAGTAGTGTCTGGCTTGTGGGGGCGTGGCATCACAATGGTTGCTTTCCATCTAGGGATTGGCCGTCCATCGGCCCATCCCTAATGCTATTTGTTGTAAATACATATTCTCAGCAGCCCCACCCCAAAAAAAAAAAAAACAAGACCCTAGGTGCTTGTTAGACCGTAGGTTCTGGAGTAATGTTACTTAAGCTGATGTCTCTGTCGCTGGTGCCTCATCAGACATGAAGATTGCTGTGGAGGGTTGTTGTCATGGTGAGCTGGACAAAATCTACGAGACCATTCGTTATCTAGAAGATAGAGAGGACCTCAAGGTGGACCTGCTACTTTGCTGTGGGGATTTCCAGGCCGTACGCAATGAGGGCGACATGAAGTGCATGGCTGTGCCGACCAAGTATCGGCACATGCAAACCTTTTACAAGTCAGTTTTCCGTTTCTATGATATTTATTTAAAGGGGTTCTTAAAAATGTGTAGTTAATGGTGTGTTTCTTGCCTTATCTAGATATTATTCAGGTGAAAAGAAAGCCCCTATCCTAACCATCTTTATTGGTGGAAACCATGAAGCTTCCAATCATCTTCAAGAGCTTCCTTATGGAGGCTGGGTAGCTCCTAATATCTACTATATGGGTAAAGATTTAGAATGAACAAATTGACAACACAGTATTGTGGATTTTACATGCACTCCAACAATATCGTCTAACACAAAAAAAAATAGGCAAATGCTCATTATTTGATGGATCATACTTAACAAATTGGCTTCTTTGCTTTCTAGGCTATGCTGGTGTGGTACGTTACAAAGGGATCCGTATTGGTGGACTATCAGGAATCTTCAAATCCCATGATTATAGCAAAGGTCAGGGAGCCATGCAAATGCTGTTTGAAGTACTTGCTTTCTTGTTGTCATGTCCATGGTAAATATGTAGCCTTCATGCATTGTAGGGCACTATGAGTTTCCGCCTTACAGTCCAGAGACACTGCGTAGCGTTTACCATGTCAGAAGCATTGATGTCTTCAAACTCAAGCAGGTGTGGTGTGCCTTTCGTATCCCCATTTTTTGTCACATTGTGATTAACCTATACTCTGGGAAACGTAACATTTCAATAGAGATGCACCGATTGATCGGCTGGTGACCGGAATTGGCCGATTTTCACGACCGGCGACTGGCCGGTCAGTCTGAAACATGCCGATTTTATGCCGGTCAAATGCACTCGTGGGTCGCACATGAAACATCACCCATCTGAGTTTGCAAAGTTTGAAGGAGCTAGCAGAGGCCAGCCCTCAGGGCTGGATGTACAAAGAAAGAGCTAATACCTAGTGTTTATGCGCAGAAAGCGAACGCTGTGCTTTACGTGGAATTAACAAAGCTGTCAGTTCATTAGGCTACGTAAACAGCGATCATCACCGCCCTTCCCTGCCGCTAATTGTGTGCCCACAGCTGAACCACAAGCGCAGCTGAACGGAGTTAACCGATTGCGACATTAAAAAGAATCAAAGTTAGCGATCATAGGCTAATAATAAGATGTCAACAAACAGCGACATACAGAGTAGGCCTAGTAGTTCTACTCCACTTAAAAATACTTGAACTATTTATAGACTAGGGCTATGCCTTAATACTAGTCTAGCAGATTCGGAAGTGGATGTGAACATACGATAGCCTATTAGAAAGGCAAACAAAAGTTAAAGTTGCTTTTGACATAGTAGCCTACAGTAAAGAAAACTGGTGCTCGGAATAGCCTACTAAGTCAGCTGTCTCAAAGTTTCTATGCATTAACCAGAATTTGGATTAACGTTTTTCACCGCAAAACAGACGCACACTAACTAGCCTGGCGGGCCATCCTATATCATTGAAATGTATAGTCTGGAATCGACCCATTCACCTCGCTTAATCCAAGGGCAGAGAATTGTCTTTCAAACTGCCTAGGCATGCAATAGGCCAGCCACGACCATATCCCATTATCCGGGTTCGGCAAAGCGGCAAATACATCCTTCTTCTTGAAAGGAATGACTTAAGTGCATTGTGTTGCTCAACTTTCAAAGAAAAGCACAAGTCCAACTCCTTGAAAGATGACGCCAACGCCGATTCAAACAACCGCTCTTCGTTCGCCATAGCCACCTTCCTTGTTCACTGTCGTAGGACTGTCATCATCCTGTTAAGCCCGCCTTAAGACTCTCTAACAAAATAGAGCGCTGTGATTAAATGACGTCCACGGCGTCAGCCAATAGAAATTCCTATGGTTTGATACTAGACGTACAGGCTGAGCAAATTAATTTGCCGCCGCTAGGGTGCGTCTAGATTTCTAGGCTAGACGCACACTGTTTTCATACATATGGCGGAGCACCTAATCAATTGCTATTAGCACTTCTCCTCCCCTGTGTTTGCGTGATACTCCCACTTTTCCCTCACCCTCCCATATGAGAAACTGCCACCTGTTTCATTTTTTTAACAGCCATTCCATTATTGATAAGTTCATTAAATGTCTATCGGAATCGGCTAAAATCGGTATCGCCAGATCAAACTCTATGAGAAATCGGTATCGGCCCAGAAAATTGCAATCGGTGCATCTCTACATTTCAATATTAGTAAACTAATAATTGTAATATGGACATAATGACTGAAGAGTAAGTCTTGATTTCAGATCCAGATGCCAATGGATGTGTTTATGACTCATGACTGGCCCCAAGGAATCTATCATTATGGCTGCATGCAAGAACTGATCAGGAAGAAGAAATTCCTTCAACAAGAGGTTGAATCCAGTACCCTGGGTAGTCCTGCTGCAGCTGAGCTTCTGGCTCACTTAAAACCATCCTACTGGTTCTCAGCACACCTACATGTCAAGTTTGCTGCTCATGTGGAGCATGAGGTGAATGGGATGTAGGGAAGGGGAGATGTTGACTTATAAGCAGCATATAAGAGCATAGAGTGGCACTCTCCAAGAAAAGATTACAAGGACTTGTAGTCAAGTCAACACTATTTATATAGCGCATTTCATACACAAAGGTCATTCAATGTGCTTTACATAAACAAAAGCAAACAGGAATAGCTAATAAAAGCATAGAAGGGCAATAGTCAAAGAATATTTAAAAAAGTAAAGAATAAAGAAGAAGAAAACATAAAACACATAAGGTAATAGTACATAAAAGCATAAAGGGCAATAGTTTAAAAGTGTTTGAAAAGTAATAATTAAGCGGTAGCTGACTTGGACAACGGGGGGGGAGGGGGGGGGGTGTTAAGATCGTCTTGGTAGTGTATAGGTTAGAGACAGCTCTAATTGAGTGCCTGTCACTTAAAGACGTTCGTGAGGGAACCCTTGCAATTGTTGAAAGGCTGCTGATGTGTGGATGCAATTCATAAAGTTTTCTACATAGTTAAAATAAAGGTTCGTACTTCTCCTTGGGACAAACACTTTTGAATTTTGGAAAACACTTTTCCATTTACATCGGGATTTTGCAAACATTCAGTGTCCGAGTCAATAAAATGAGCCCTTCAACTAAATTAACAAGCAGCTGTAAGTAGGCTAAGCATGCTAAATTCGACATCCAAACAGTATTCTAACGTTAGCTTTGAGATACTGCTTGATTGCATAACTTAACTTAGTTTAGTCTCTTCAATGTAGCCTACTATTTTGTGATAAGATCTTAGCAGAGTTCACTTCAATGCAGCAGTTTTGAACAAATTTGCGCAGCATGGTCACAATGCTAAGTGGATTTAATAGCAATTTAGCCAGACGTCTTCTATGTGGCAACAACAATCCTTCAACAATCATGAATATTTTGTTAAATGCACATTCAGAGAAGGGGCAGCGGGCTACGAGAGAGAGTGGGGCGGGGCAAGGAAAGGCTGCGTGCGTAAAAAGCGCAGGTCAATGGCAATGCAAGGATTTCATCTTATATTTAATTTAGATTAAATTCAATTAAACATAGGATATTAATCTGTGGCGGCTGATTTTTATTTCGTGGCACCCTCCACAGATTAGTCAATGTATGGGAAACACTGTACTTCACAGAATCCCCCTTTGCCCAACTAACGACAGCAATAGTACTACAAGGAACAATAGTACTCACCCGAAGAATGCTCTGTGAACTGGGCAATGAACATTTGATCAGTTAGCAGAAAGCTTCTGAGTAAAGTTTGGTCTTAAGTCTAGATTTGCAGAGCTTAGAGCTGCAGCAGACGAATTGGTTATTGACTGGATTATTACGCCTGAATGAGAGTATAGTTCCATGTCAAATCAGCCTAGAAAATCGCCACGTTTCATTATCCATTGGTCTTATTACACTTTCTAACTTGAGAGGAGACAAGTTTTAAATAGGAGTTTTTGAAGGTAGGAACTGGTAGAGCATTCCATCAACGGGGAACAACAGATGTGAAAAGTTTGGATTGTGTTGAGCATATAGGTGGTCAAGCCAGGCATTCACATAAGTGAGTGCAGAACTGGAGACTACCTTGAAGGCAAGCATTAGCATTGTAATTTAATGTGGGCAGCTACAGGTAAAACATTATGTATTTTGATATTGTAATTGTTTGTACCCACTATAGTTCATGGCATTGCAGATTTGTTACACATTTCGTCTAAAATATGAAAAGAAAACCCAGCACTTTTCTTCACTCTATCTTATCAAAATGTCATTTTCTTTAGGCTCAGGGTCACAATACTCCTCGTACTACAAAATTCCTGTCGCTGGATAAGTGCCTTCCTCACAGGGACTTTCTACAGGTGAGCATTTTATGGGAAAAGTATTTCTCCTCATTAGAATAACACCTAATGAATTAAATAAAGTGTAGAAAACATTGTTAAAGGATAATTCCGGTGTGATATTGACCTAAAGTGTGTTGAAACATGATACCGGGTGTGAACGTATGTCTCATAGACCATCTCGGCTTGTCCCCTGCACTCCAAAATCGGGTGCTAGTTAGCCGATGCTACCAACAGCTTTTTCAATGGGGGTGCCTCGGGCATTGGCCTAGCCATGCAAATAAATCATTGTTTTACACCATTTACGAGGCTCAACGTATCTCCACACTTCATTGGTAGACTTCTGAGGGCCCTGACATTTAAAATGAGACATAGAGAACTTTGAAAAAGCACTGGTAATTTACTTACAAGACAATTTATACAGACAGTATCTTCACAAAGTTTAGCGTTTGCAGCCATCTTGAATTTAGTCACGATAAGTCGAGCGACGAGTAAGAATGAACAGGTATGATAAGGGATCAGATTACAAAAATAATTCTGTGGAAATGCATGGATTCCAGTTTCTTCCAGTAGCAGCAACTGGAATCCATGCATTTCCACGGAACTATTTTTGGAGTCCAACCCACCACAGGAGATTAAAAATCTGACTGATCAAAAGCAGCAATAACAGAGACGGCACATTAGACAATCTTTCAACAAAGCTTCCGGTCATTTAACGCCTGCTAGAGTTGACTGTAGGTCCGAATGCAAATGTTACCATAATAGGCTATCCTAAAATCCAGCGATAAAACGAAGCATGAACTCATTGAGTGTCTGTCATAGCAAGCTTTTACATTATCACATTATAAACTACTGTTAGCCACATAACATTTAGGCTAGAAGCTGGACATTGCGAACATAGCTAAACGTAAGGACAATGAACATAACTTTACCTTTATGGTCTACAAGTTATCCTCAGTTATCCATAGTTAGTCTACTAGTGTTGCATGGGTCAACTTGTTACCCGCGGACACCCGTGGGTTGGGCGGGTGCGGGTAAGCTTGATCGGAAAATATCACAGGTGCGGGCGGGGCGGGTCAAAAATTGACAAAGCACTTCTTCTCAGAAAGTTCTCACTTAGTTAATAATGTAGGCTACAGAACATTAAGTGCAACAAACCTTCTTGCAATCTCTCTTAACTGCATAAAACAGGTTAAGATATTAGTCTACAAGACCTTCCATCTTCCCCTCTCCCTCTCACACAGGTGCGTGACAGAGGGTGCGCTGAAACCTGCATTCCCGCAACATTCTTTCATTAGACAGATGCAGTTTTGTTAAGTTCATGGATGCATGCTATAATGATAATTTTCAACTTTCTTTCATTAGACAGATTTCTGGTTCAGTTCAAATTTAAAGTTTAGGCAACAGACAGATATCAAGGGTTTAAACCGATTGAACCTGTCTGTGTCAATGTGTGTGTGTTTCTTTCCGCGGGCGCGCGCGCGCGGAGAGAGAGTTCAGGTTAGGCTACATGATGTAGCTTTTTACTTGTGTTTTACCTTTAAATACATCAATAAAGAATTAAGGATATTTCAGTTTGTTTATTTATTTAGTAGGCCTAGCCTATGAACCCAGATAGCAAAATCAGATTGGCAGATAGTGGACCGCTGGTGGTATGCCGCCGGTGGCGTGCCACTTGTGGTCCGCCGTTGGACCACAATCTCTTTAAATTTAACTTGTCATGAATAGTAATAAAATGATATATGGCGTATAACTGAACAAATGAAAAACTAGATTTAGATTAAATTAATCCAACATGCTAGTGAGCAACAACTCTTTGTTGAAGCATATAGCCTACAGTGCAAATTCAAAGTCAAAGTCTGCTTTATCAATTTCTTCACATGTCAAGACATACAAAGAGATCGAAATTGCGTTTCCTACTATCCCACGGTGGAGACAAAACATATTTTACCAATTAGGTCCACAGACAAACATAACATTCAAGTAAACAATATAAAAAGTAAAAATAAGAAGGCACATACAATGAAGAAATAAGAGCAGCAAAATTTGGTAGAAATTCTGCAATTGTGCATACAGTAGACAGTCAATATAATAGTGCAAAAGTCAGGCCAATAAATGGCTGAGGTAGTTTTGTTTGACCTAAGTATGCAAGTGGCATAGTGGTGCAAGTTATGTAAGAGCAGCAGAAGTGTGTTCAGAAGTGTTCAGGACAACAGGACAACAACAACAAGTTGCAAGTGTGCAAGTGTACAAGTGGAGTAGTGCAAGTGGAGTAGTGCAAGGCAGCCATTGTGGGTCTAAAAAGTCCAGGATGTTATGTAGCTGAGGGTGGGGGGAGAGTTCAGGATCCTAACAGCCTGGTGTATGAAGCTGTTGGTGAGTCTGGTGGTGCGGGGCGCAGGCTTCTGTACCTCTTCCCAGAGGGCAGTAGATCAAACTAATTGTGAGCCGGGTGACTTGCATCACTCACAATTGTGGTCGCCTTTATTCTTGGTGAGGTGGGAGGTGTAAATGTCCTTCAGGGAGGGGAGTGAAGCACCAATAATCCTTCCAGCTGTGTTCACTATGCGCTGCAGGGCTTTCCTGTTTCCTGTGGTTATGATGGCTGGTGGAGCACTTGCTCGCCTGAGTTTCCGCAGGAAGTACAGGCGGCGCTGAGCTTTCTTCGCCAGTGATGCAGTGTTGGTGGTCCAGGAGAGGTCTTCACTGATGTGCACCCCCAGGAATTTGGTGCTGCTCACTTTCTCCACCACAGCACCGTCGATGGTCAGTGGCAGGTGTTGGGTGTGACCTCTACGGAAGTCAACAACAATCTCCTTGGTCTTGCTGGCGCTTCAGCAGGAGGTTGTTGTCCCTGCACCACGTGGTCAGAAGGTCGACCTCCAACCTGTATTGAGTCTCGTCGCCCTTGGTGATGAGACCCACCAGAGTTGTGTCGTCAGCAAATTTCACTATGTGGTTGTTGCTGTAGGTTGCAGTGCAGTCATGCGTCAGCAGGGTGAAGAGCAGCGGACTGAGCACGCAGCCTTGGGGGGCCCCCGTGCTCAGTGTGATGCTGCTTGAGATATTGTTGCCAACACTTGCCAACTCGTACTACTTGAGGCCTCTGACAGAGGAAGTCCAGTAGCCAGTTGCAGAGGTAGGTACTGAGTCCCAGTTGGTCAAGTTTGCGGATGAGTTGTTGTGGTATGATGGTGTTGAATGCAGAACTGAAGTCTATAAACAGCAATCTCACATATGAGTCTCTTTTTTCCAGGTGGGTGAGGGCTGGGTGGAGGACAGAGCAGATTGCATCCTCTGTGGACCGTTTTGGCTCGGTATGCAAACTGGAAGGGGTCCAGGGTGGGGGGGAGAATGGATTTGATGTGTGACATGACAAGCCGCTCAAAGCACTTCATGATGATGGGTGTCAGTGCCACGGGGCGGTAGTCATTGAAGCAGGATGGAGCAGTTTTCTTCGGCACAGGTATGATGGTGGCAGCTTTGAAACATGATGGGACGATGGCTTGCTTCAGGGAAGTATTAAAGATGTCTGTGAAGACATCCTTAAGCTCCTCAGCGCAGTCCTTCAGCGCCCGACCTGGGATGTTGTCTGGGCCTGCTGCCTTACGGGTGTTGATAGCAGCAAGTGTCCTCTTCATGCTGTCGGCAGAGAGGCACAGGGGCTGCTCGTGTGGAGGGGGAGGGGTCTTCTGTGGGCAAGTGCTGTTTTGTGCTTCAAAGTGAGCAAAGAAACGGTTCAGATTGTTGAGCAGAGGGATGTTGCTCTCACAGCTCTGTGGCGCGGGCTTGTAGTCCGTGATGGCCTGAATGCCCTGCCATAGGCTTTGTGCGTTCCTGCTGTCTTTGAAGTGGGTGGTTATCTTGCGAGTGTATTCCTTTTTTGCTTCCTTGATACCACGGGACAGGTTGGCTCTCGCTGTTCTCATGCCAGCTTCATCCCCAGCTCTGTAGGCTTTGTCTCTGGCCCTCAGCAGCCTGAGGACATCCTCTGTCAGCCATGGCTTCCAGTTAGCCCGAGTGATGATGTCTTTTGTGTGGGTCACATCATCAATGCACTTTGTGATGTAAGAGGTTACAGTGTCTGTATACTCCTCTATGTCTGTCTGATTGTTGTAAGTGGCTGCCTGCTTACATTTCCCAGTCTGTTGTGTCAAAGCAGTCTTGAAGAGCATCAGAGGCTCCCTCAGGCCACACTTTTACCTGCTTGCGAACCGGTTTGTATGCTTTCACCCTTTGTATGCAGGCATTAGCATAACAGTGAAATTCTTCTTGTTTCAGTGTTTAGTTAATAAGAAAGCATTGTCTACCTCAATATGAACTACAAAGGATATCCTAGACTATAGGCACATTGTTTTGTTTTTTTTGTCGGGTCGGGTTCGGGTTGTTAATCAGCGCATATTTTTGAGGGTCGGGTGGGTGCGGATCAACTCTCCTGATGGTTCGGGTGGGTGCTGATGTTAAAAAAACTTAACCCGCGCAACACTATAGTCTACTGTTATTTCCGTCATGCATTCTTCTCGATATGAGCTAGTTAGAGATAAAGATGGCCTTGCCATAATCTCTTTATCACACAGGTCTGACTAAATTCGAGGTTTCACTCCAGAAACACTTTGTTGTAGCCTATGGACCTTACCCAAAACTTGCGACGACAGGCTTTTACTCTTAAATTACCCACTGTTGCTAGGTTACGGGGACGCTGGCGAGACACGCCGCTCTGTCTGACATCATGTTTTTGTTTGTTTTTATGTAATGTTCGTAATTTTATGTAATGTCATGTTTATTTTTTTGTATTGGTTTGTCTAGTTAAATGTTTTCCCTATTTATTTACGTTATTTTTGATAGTTTTCGTGTTATTCTTAGTCCTTTTTACTGCTTCTAAGTCGGCTGAAATTGGGAGCTTGCTATGGCTAGCTTTTGCCCTAGCTGGGCATCGGACATCCTTCCATCCATCCGTGAGCGGTGCTGCACTTCACTGTCTGGTCGAGGGGATCTCTGTCTGGTCGAGGGGCTTAACATAACGATTGATGGCAGAGTTGCAACGGTTTGGCTTGAATTCCCTGCTACTTGAAAACAAATATCCTATTGCGTCCTATTGCGTGCAAAGGGAATTTGAAAGACAACTGATTATCCTGCCCCTCGGACTGAGCACTGCGAACGATGAGTGCCCAGACCCTACATACAATGTGGGTCTGGCTCGCCAGGCTAGGACCTGGGCTACTCTGCGGGAGATCTGCCATGGCCGCCGAGCTGTTGCTGACCTGAGAGCTGCCATGCCAACTGCAGACTAACTGGGCCTCTGACATCCTTCCATCCATCCGTGAACGGTGCACTTCACTGTCTGGTCGAGGGGATCTCTCAGGACAGCTGGACCTAGGCTAGCTACTCTGCTGAAAAGATCTGCCGTGGGTCGCCGAGCTGTTGCTGACCTGCGAGCTGCCATGCCAACTGCAGACTAACGTTAGCCTAGCGGTGAGGAGCTGCAGTCTCCGCGGAGTAACAGACGGTCGCTGTTAGAAGTCCACTGAGTTCTTGGATCTACACGACGCCCACTACTTCAGACTGTGCTTCCAGTGATCTCCAGACTGCAGTCTACAAGGCCTAACGTTAACGTGATCTCCAGACTGCCAGTGAATTCACCGGGTTGATCATTTGCTAACGTTAAAGAACTTTGTTGGCATATCGGTTGTGAAGACACTCTGTGCAGTTTTCACGTATCATCATTGCCCTTGGACATTTTCAGCTGGTTTGGAAATTGGACTAATTTTAACATCACCTTTCCCCTTTTTCAATATATTTTCTTTTGTTTTTCACTTTTTATTTGTTTATTTGTTTTGTTGTCTGTCTTGGTGTCAAGGGTACACTGGCGACTACGCCGCTTCGTCCAGCATTGTTTGTATTTGTTATTTTTTAAATGTATTTGTCATGTCTTGATGTCATGGGCACGCTGGCGACTACGCCGCTCCATCCGGCATCGTTTGTCTTGTTATGTGTCTTGTTTGTTGGAGCGCTTTGGGTTGCACTATGTGCATGTTAAATGTAAAACTGACTTGACTTGACTTGACTTAAAAACTGTCATAGTGTAATATGCAGTTTCTGGCATCCATAAGAAAAACAATTGTAGATGAATGGTCAACATAACTTAACTGTAGCTACATCTGACTCATCGTCAGGGAATAGCAACGTTACTCCTTCAATAACATGACGCACAACTTTATTTTCATACATTCATTTGATTAACAGGCTAGACTTTGAATTAATTTGAAAACAGGCTTTCTGTTCATTGTATCACATTTTGTTTTCAGTTGTCAAAAGTTATGGGGGTAAAATTAGTGATAATCCCCAGTTCAGAAAACCATGCTAACGTTTACGTTCACCATCTAAAAAAGACGCGCAAGTCAGCACTCAGCTGAGAGCTCAAGAATCAGTTAAATCGCTAACAGCCGGCAGCTCCGTTTAAAATGTCTGCGTAATTGTCAGATGTGATGAAATGCGTTCATATTCCACTTTTTATGTCATAAACGTAGTAGGATTGTCCAATGGTCAATCTATTGCTTCAATTTGTGTTTTATGTGATGTACCGATGCTGGGTTCATGCCGTTTTGCGCAAGTTTAAAATGTTTAGCGACTGCGTAATTTGAAAAAGTTCCACTATTCATGCCAGGAATGTAACATACCTATGATGCAGCTTTGCAGTTGTCCAATATAGTCAATCTATTGTCTCAATTGTGTTTATTGTGACACGCCAAAGCTACATTCATGCATTGTTTTGCTCTGGTTGAAAATGTTTCTGCGTAATTTGTCAGCTGTGATCAAATGCGTTCAAAAATTCCACTTTTATGTCATAAATATAACTTGCCTATGATTAATATATATAGTGTATCTAATCTAGGCCTCTCTTATGTTCAATCAAATTGGCTTTGCCCAGCCGTTTTTTTTTTCTGTGCCTTCTCATTTGAACATTTTCTATATGCCACTGTTTTAGATTCCAACGCAAATTGACCAAGAAGAGCCAAACGTCTTTGTCTACTGCATTCAAGATCATTGAGTCTTTCATCTAAACTGCTCCCTCTCTTCAATTTCCCTTCCAAATTACTTTTTATTGTCCGAAGACGTTGATCACAAGAATCCGACATTCTAAGCATCGACACATAGTACTGCACTATGATGCAAAGCAACTTCACTTGCATTTGTAGGGTACTAAAAATCTGTGCAACAGCTAACCAAGGTGCAGTCGGTTCTCACACACCTGCTGCATCTGAAGGCCCACGCATAAGGCCTACGACTATCACTCTACATGCCTCCTGTTGCATGTCACGTTTTAATTTGCTAGCTGGTCCTGCCTCCTGGCTCCCTAAAATGCCGGATCATGTGAACAGATCAGCAGGCCGGCAAATTTTTAGACACATGATGCGGCAAAAAGACGGCTCCTCCTCGGGAATTTTACGTGATCTTTGTGTCTATAATAAGGGCTATAATGACACAAATGAATGAAAAATGTGGTTTTCAAAAGGCATAAAATGCCAATCACTATAAGTAGTCTCTGATGCCCCTGTATACATACTGTTTAGGTAGGCTACTGTATACTTAACTTTGGCCTTGATGCTTGATGGCATGTGACATTTGTACCCCCCGGCCAAATACGCCTAACCGATTGCCAAGTGGCCTTGTGCCTAAAATGGTGAAATTCCAGGCCTGGCACGGATAGTCGAATAATCGGTTAACCGTCCGAGATATATGCGTAGCATAAGGTAACATAAGCATAACATGCGTGACTTCTATGCTATGCTATGCTATGATGGTAGAAGTTTTGCTACAGCGTCACTGTTAATTAAGCAGATGTGTCATGGATATAGAATTTGTCCCCACCAATGAAGAACATTTGTATCCTACCTACGGTCTACTAACTGAAAGAAATGCATTATAAAACTGACAGTGTCAATGAAACAGTAGAGTTTTAAGAGTTCAAGAGTGCACTTTGTGTCTTTTGTCTGGAAAAAAGTGCTATATAAATAAATGGTACCCAAACATTGGAGGTGCAAGCTGTGCCCTTTTGTTACTGTGAGGAGGAGGATGATGATGATGATTTGGGCCCGAGGAGAACCAGAGCTGTGGCCTGCACTGAAAATGCAAAGCCATTACGTTTCTCCACTTACCCCCCTATTTTGAGTTTTTGGATGATTTGTAGATGTAAAACCAATCCGTAGAATAAATTTGTAAGGGTAGGGCATATTTGTAATATCGACAATTACTTGTACAGATCATTTTTACAGTTACAAATAATTTCTAGAGTTTCAAAACGGTATACACACATACAAAACATTTGAGTCTAATTTAATTCCATAGAAATAGTGCTTCTAATGTTTGATGATTTTGGCACACACATCACATGGAAGTGCATGTGCTGTCAGAAGTTGTGGAAATTTAAAAGCTGTCTCATTCTTGGGTGAATGTGGGTGTGGTGTTGTGGTGGTGGTGGTGATGGTGACCTGGCTGTTCCCTTTTTCAGGTTCTTGAATTGGCAGAGCGACCAGGATCTTCTGAGCAACTGGAATATGATCCAGAATGGCTGGCTATCCTTAAAGCTACTGACAGCTTGCAAAAAGTTTCCCCCAGTATCTGGTTGCCTCCTGAGGACAACGCACTACATGCAAAGTTGGTGGCATAAAGTCTTCAAATTATCTGTTTTTTTATGATTGTCTAACTTTTTTCTAATTTTCTGTTTAGAAGGTATAGGCTCTGTGCTCTAGCGTAGTGATGAACTTCCGTTTTTGGCAAGCTCGTTTCCTGTTCGCTGTCAAAAAGCACCTGAAGATGAGCGCTTTAGTTGTACCAAAACGTTTGCTTAGGCACCGAAAATCCTGCCCTCCTGTTTTTGTGTAGCCACTGTGCATGTAGGCTGGCGTTTTTAGGAAAATCGCTTTTACGATTAGAAGCTCTGTTAGAGCATGATGAAGGTTCTAGCACCCGATAGAAAAGCGTTTTAGATGAATGGCTGACATAACGTTACTGCATCTGACTGGTTTTCAGAGAATTAGCTACATTGTAACACTGCCACACTGATGTGACGCCCAGCATCCCCAGCTAAACTGACGCCTATGTTCAGAAGAAAGTTCTTTGTTTCTATCACTGTTGTGCTTTTTTTGGTTGTTAGGTTATGGGTACACAGGCAGGTCATACTCTGAATGACAAGGCTTCTTGTGAACTTCTATTACACAGGTCTCTTTGTTTGCATTAATTCATGCATGCATTCATTATCTGAATGCCTCTTAGATTGGTAGGTTGAGTCTCTCATTGAATCCTATTAAAATGAGTGGTTTTCTATCCCTTTTACATATGGGGAGCAGTTTTACTATCAAATCTAGCAGTAGGGCCAAACTCTGTATGAACTAGCCAGTTAAAGTTTGATGTTTAAATGTTAATGCGGTGTCTAAACTTCAGTGTGATTTGCACTCAGGTGGGACTTTACTGTTGCCGAAGCTGATATGATGGAAGTTGTGAGTGACCTGGGGGGTGACCTCTGCGTCCCTGTGAATTTCTCTCTTACTGTCCCTTCATACGACCCCATCCACCCTCAGCCCTATACACAACCATCTTATCGAATTAACCCACAGACTACAGAACTCTGTGCTACCCTTGGACTGACCGACATATATGCTCAAGCTGGGCAGACTAGCCAGTTGAGACAAAGTGCAAGGAGAGAGGATGAGGACAACTTGGGCAGTTGTGAGGAATTTCCTTCAAACCCTGCTGACACATCAGAGCTGTCAGGCTCCTATAACCCAGATGAAATTTCCATTGAAGATGACTGGGACAAGGACAAAGGAGAGGAAGATGGAATAGCAGGGGAAAAGGTAACTGATGATACCGGATTGGAGAGGGCAGTTGGTGTTGAGGAGATTGACCGTGAATACAGTTCTCTGCCCTCTGGGTCACAAATCCTCCCACACTCTCTTTCCACCAAGGCTGAAGTAGTCAACCAGTCCCCAGGCTCCCTCTCATTACAACTTCCTCTGCCCACCCAGTCCACTTCCCAGAACCTGCCTCACCCAGAATTGCAAGAAGAGTGGGTAACACAGCCACCCAAAGTGCACAAACGTTGCAGTGATGAAAAGGATGTAGGTAAGGATGGAACTATTAAGATTAAGAGAAGAAACCAGACAATCTATATAGCCAAGCAGGACGATGGATATGAAGAAAACTGAATGTCCATCCTTATTGTTCTATGGTTGGTTTAATTCCTGTGAGATTTTTTTGTCAAAATACTGAATTGTCTGTATACCAAGTTTAGGATCTTTTCTGTATTGTGTACATTCATCTTATGTTGTATTTTCACAATTTCCCTAAGACGCAATTTAATACTTAAGTAGACTGGCTTGTTTTGTAATCATAAAATCTAAAACCGAAGAAGTTACTTTATTGTACTGCTCTCTACTGGGTTCAGAATCTGATCTGAATCTTAAGTGATATCCTTGCGATAATTTATGTAATTGGCAGTAATAGCTAGAACTCATTTGAGGTTTCAGATTTAAAGCCTGTGTTGCAGGTTAACCACCACTGTTGATTAATGGGTACATAAAGCACTCAATATATGTATATCATTTTTAAAAATGTCTCCAAATGGTGTTAAATGCCAGTTTTTGTTGTTTTTAGCATTAGCGGGTTTTTTGTACGCAATTCGGTGATGACGTCACTTTGGGGACTACTTGATCTGCGCTTCATTCATTTCAATGCATTTCAATGGACATCGCGCTTACACTTTCAACATAAAGTTTGTATATTTACACTTCGAATTTCGTCACAGCATTTATATTACAGCTACCATATGGTCTAACAAAGATAACAATGTCTTCCGATTTTAGTTTAATGCAATTTTCTGAATTTGAGATGCCTCGTTATGAGGCTACATAATGCACCTATTCAGTTCAATGTATTATGCTTATAACGTTATTTACACTTTTTTTTTTTGTTACTGTCAGTGAACAGCACCGAATGAAAGTCAACATTTTCTTTATATCTAGTGATAGTGATCATGTCGTTAGTTCAGATAAGTAGGCTACCGGGCAAACTTAGTCAGAAGATCAGAATATGAAGCATCATGATGGCTAGCTGGGCTAACTTTTTAGTCCCACCTGTGAGCCACCCCAGTTACTTAGCTTCTAGCCGCCGCCGATTAGGCTGGTCGTGTCTTCAGCATGAATATTTTCGATAACTACTGCTCGTGATTGCCATTGACATCGTCAGGGTACGGCTTACCAAAGAGGGAGATAATATGGGCAAGTCGCCGTTATGCAGGTGCTTGCAGTAGCTGCAGTAACTAGGGAAGCGAGTGCATTTTGGCCGCTGGTCGAGGAGCTCCCCTGTGACCAGCATATGACATGATCTATCTACCAATCTATCTACCTGTTTATATACATATCTAGGCTATCTATAGCCTATCTATTTATCTATAATCTGCGCTATCTACTGCTGAACAATCCCTTACTTGTCTCTCTTTACTCCTCTCTCATTACTCTCAAGGGTCTCAAGGTGGGCGTTGGTCTGTAGTCTCCCCAAGGTGACGTAATGCAATGCATTGTGGGGGAAAGGAGAATCACTTCAAACGCTGTGAAATAGTACCTGCTTTTTCATATTATATTCCGTTTTGTGATACCCAACAACATCAAATACAATGGATAACAGTTTAAATGTTTATTATCAACAAGCAAATTGTGCAAATTCGTTGGGAAATGAACCCTGCAACACGGCCTTTAAAACACCTGATTGTATTTAGTATGGTTAATTAACATTTGCATGGATATATTCAGTATCATAGAAATAATAGAATTAAGATAATACTTAATGATCCCTAGGGAAATTATTTCTTTGCATTTTACCCGTCCATGGTTAGTGAATACACAAACCCGGAGTTGTGAGCAGCCACCTGGCCTAAAATGTCATGTCGTAAGGAGTAAACATGCAGGGGGACTGGTGAGTGGAGGGGTTATTTTGCTGTGTGAGCAGTGCGTGGTGTCACTAAAAAGAGTAGGTGAAGCGTGTGCGTCCTTACACTACAACTGGCGTCCCCAATTAACCTCTACCCTGAGTATAGAAGCACTGGGTAAACTTTTTTTAAGTATATTTTTTGGGGCTTTTTTTATGCCTTTAATGTGATAGTTGAGAATGACAGAAAGCGAGTGGAAGAGAGTCTGGGTGGGATCCGGAAAGAACCACGGGGCGGGAATCGAACCTGGGTCACCGGCATACAGTCCAGATGCGGTTGCGCCACAGCTGGGGCCCTGGGTAAACTTAAAGGTAAACTATGCAAGACTTTCACCTTAATATAACCTTTAAAGCCAATTTAATGGTAAACAAATTTGTAATAGTTGAATCGTTCACCTAGCATAGCTATACAGCATAGACGTAGCGAGTCGCTACCGGGAAAACCAGCCATGCAACTTCAAGAATAGCAGCCCAACAAATCTCGCAAGAATCGTGAAACATTACCTAAACCTGCATAGTGTACCTTTTAAAGTTTTCCATTTCAATTCAAGAGATTAAAAATGTAGAGAAGTAGAACACTTGCATTCACTATAATACAATCAGCACATCAGTTTACACTTTCAATTACCTACATGCTGCAGGTATAACGAAGCACAAGTGTGTTCAGTTGATCTTAACATAAATAATTCCCATCAAAGGAACATATCTGGTGTGAAGAGAACCAGTGGAGAGTTGGTCAGGTGTCTTGGTAAGTAGCCTAACTTGGCCAATGATAACAAAACATAAACGTTTTTACTCTTTTCGAAATCTCACTCTTATCAACTTTTAAATTAATAAAGCCAACATAAAGGTTCAGAAGCTTTAAAATAGCAAACATGAAGAACAATTTGGAGGCATTACTTGCATCTAGACAATGTCGTAAAATGCCTTCACAGATTACCGTAAAAGTAGCCTACAGCTAACTTCGCCGATGATAACAATGTCCTCCTTAGTTCTATTCAACTGGCCTTCCTTATGCCTTGTTTCCACCATGTCCATAAATCCGTCTGAAATACATGATATGACCTCTAGTGTTCATCGTAACCCTTTACACCAAGCTTTATGTGCGTTTGTGACGACGCTCCTCCGGTGTCATGTTGAGTTATGCTGCTTGTCAAGGTACTGTAGTGCTTAGCATTTTTGATACATTTGACGCTATTCTGCAAGCTAAAAGGTTGCAATTTGTTGCAGATGACTTGAAGATGAACTATGCGCTTCCTGCTGCTTTCCTCCAGCTGAAGAAGACATCAACTCTCGCTTTTTACTTTCAAGTATTAAAAGAAATTCACACAAATCCCTAAACCAATCATATCGCTGGAAAGCTTATGATGCGACTTTTAGTTTTCAATAATAAAATCGGTTGGGTCATAGTGGAGTTATTAGACTGAGAGATAACAGCTGTGGTAGTCTACAGCTCAGCAACCATCCATTTTTCTCAGCGACCAGAGGACACGTCTACCGACTCTTTTTGGGGAAGGGGTAGTTTTGTGTTTAGTGAGTGCTGAAAATAACAACTTATTCATCTTATATTCTGCCTTTAGGTATCGAAAAACATTCAAAACAATACATAGACTTGTCAAACATGTCTTTCCCCTAACTATTTTGTGTTAATCATAACTACAAATTTAACCTGACATATATATATATACACTTTAAAGAGCAACTTGCAGGTTGGAAACCACTAGAAAGAAAGAAAAAAGTTTAACTACACCAGAAACAACATATTGATAATAAACAGTGAAAACGCCTGTGACGGGCCACAGCCCTATAATTATGAGCCACCTAGGCAAGATAGAGACCAGCGAGAGAACAGGGGAAGGAATGATCTCAGTGATAACAGTGGCTAACGCTGTGTCTTTGTCATGTCATTATCGGTTTGTAATATGCATTTTTAAAAAGACATTTTCAGACAAGATGAAGTATAAGCCAAAAGATGACAACAGACCCACTAGTCCGAAGAGGCGACAATCGGCAACCAACTTGGAGACCACATGATGACAGCACCACTGACTGCAATGGATGGACTCAGGATGGTGGATGAAGTTGTTTATGTGCCTGCACAGAGAGTCATGAATACTATTACAAGTTTCTAACATTAGTACAATTACAATCACTGTATCATCACAAATTAAAAATATAGAATTATAAGGTGTGCATAAAATAATGAAAAGAAACGTGGCATGAAAACATGAATGTGCCTCTGAATGTAGGTATACGAGCAAAATTCTTTTCAGAGAATCTGTATCTAGGTCCAGGGCTCTATTTTAACAATATAAGATACATGGTCTAAAGCATATGCTTTAAATGCACTTGGGGTCACTGTGCCTCATTTGGCACACTTCTGTACTTACTATACCTAATTTGAGTGTGTTTCATCTTGGCTACATACCGGAAGGGGAGGAAGCATTTTCAAACTAGTAATAATCACAGTTGAGGAAACTGGAGTAGCAGCAGTGGAAAACACACTTTACAGATTTTCAAGTTATAACATAAACCAGGCTTGGAATTTCACCATTCTGGGGGCGGGGTCAAGGCCACTTGGCCTTCAGTTGGGCATATTTGGTGGGGGGCACAAAGGCCAAAATTAACTATACAGTAGTAGGTTATAATAATTATCAAAGTTTTATTTAGCCTATTCACTGCAGTAGACCTGCATCATTGTATGAAACATTACAAAAACATGAAACATGACATATTACATATAACTGTAAATCATCTGATCATCTAATAAAAACAGATATCTAGGCTATATATAAAATGTATTTTTGTATATTGAAATTTACATTTACATTTATATTGAAATCATGTATTGAACAATTTAATTTAAATTTAAGCACAGCTCAGCTTTAAGAAACTCAAATAGCCTAGATGCATGCTTAGCATTTTGTGATCATTAAGGCTACTTTCACAAACTCTTAGTCAGTTGTCCTCTGATTTACCAATATCTAGGCGATATTTGTAACATTTATTTTGTATTTGGCCCGTTATGAAATCGTGTGGAACAATTTAAACACATTGTAAAACTTAAAGCCCAAATTTGGAGACATCCATGCATGTCGAAATTTACTGCAAATTCAAAACTGGATTACTCTGGAACATCTAACTGTACAGGGGACTGCTTTACACTTTTGTGTTCGGTAAGGTCTGCTGTTTATTCTGATATGTGGTTTGTCATGTGTTAAAAGAAGGGTTCGTGAAGTATTCTACCGAGATGAATGGGTAGGGAGATCATGGACGCAAAACCTTCAGTAGAATGTATTATTAAATTAAATTATATTATTTACTTTTCTCGCGAACCGTTCAACACAGCAATAATCGGCTAACATCGTTTAAAAGCTCTTTCATGTGATACTTGTGATGTCTGTGTGATGAATAGGCTAGTTTGCGAGTAGTTCAACTGAGAAGAATGGGTGAATTTGGACGCACTTTCTTGCGCTGTCACTTTCTCTACTGCGTAAAAGACTAAATTAATTTGTGCTGTGAATGCTAAGATTATTTTGACAGGCCACAGGCTAAATAAAAATCGCTATTAGTAGGACACAAAGCAGAATATTGAAAGAAGGGGGCACCAAGGCTACCGTGGCCTGTAAACCTATGATTTTCAAAGGGGCTTCACGGCCAACGCAAGGGGCTACGACGGCCATGGCCATCGTGGCAGCCGTGAAATTCCTACCCTGACATAAACTGTTCATGTTAAGACACTACGAACATGTCACTATCAAATAGACAATACCAGTAGTTATATTTAAATGTTAAACATTTCTGTGAAGTGCACAGAGTTGGTTTTAAATTTGAGACAACACTTAAAATTTACGCACAACACGAGTAAGCACACAGGGCACTGCATTAAAGTGTACTGACAGAAGTGAGCCATCTGAGACAAAGTGGGTGTGTCCAAGTCCTCTTGCTAGTTTGACAGCGGAATAATTGATCAGGAGCATGGTTCACAAGGGTTTGTTTAGGGTGTAGCATCTGTCTGACACACACACAAATCCTTTTTTATCGTATCATACTGATTAACTAGGTGCAACACCCAACCTGTGTCCATGTAAACACTAATTACATTAACAACAGCGGCAGGTTTAAACACACCTGGCTACATGGAGGGATTATGAACTTTCGGTCCCCTGGGCCCAGATGTATTAAGGGCCACCCACTAATTATCGCATATATGTGTTTTTAATTTGTTTGATGTGATTTCCTGTATTCTGGTGCATTTTGGGGATGGCCAATACTTTAATTCAATCAAATTCATTGCATATTATGATGATAGCAATATTCACTCATACACACTTGCACAGTCTTTGCATTGTGTTGCCACTTGCATCATGTATGCAAAGACTGCTAGTGTGTATTGACAGATCGACCACACAATAAAAGTCTTTAATCTTCCTTACAAGAAGTAATTTATTATACAAGCATTAAAAGGATACTGAAAAAGTATATATAATGCACAGAATAAAATAAAGTTTCCTATCTAATTACTATGTGTAGCCCTTCTAAAGCTGTTTCCACCTGCAGCGGTTATGAGTAAAACGTTTCTCTAACCCTTAGAACCCGATTGACGCAAAGTGCGTCAAAAAAAACACCCTTTCTGCTTCGGAACTGTTCATCGCAGTGAGATGAAACCTTTATTGCGTGGCAGAGCAGAAGTGGGGCTTTCCAACGAGACTACGCACTTGTCTATACGATCAAGTATGAAAATAAAAAAAATCATGAAATTAAATCAAATTTCATCATATTTACAGTCGGATACTTCTCTCCGTTCACCTGTGCACCCATTACTCTCTTTGGATTACTCGCGAACCCGTGCTGGCATAGATATGGCATATCAGCATATCAGATGAAAGAGGAGACACAGGGCTATCCATTGTTACCATGTATATCGATCCTTCTGCCTTTACTTTGTTCATGGCAATGCAGTAAAAAGTTGGTTTAGAGAATCATTATGAGTGCATACACCATAGGCACACACAGGCTAACACGCAAATTCGGGTCAAGTCAGGGGCCTCATTTATAAAGCGTTCTTACGCACAGATTTGATCTTAGACCGCGGCGCGTGCGGCCAAATCCATGCCAACGCCAGATTTATAAAAGCCGCCTTTGACGGGAAAAGTGCTTATCTCCATCGTCAGGTTCAAACTTGACGCATTTTACCATTTCCTTGTGGTAATGCCGGGTACTGCAAGTAATCTGAGGTCTAAGTGCGATCAAAATTCCAAGACCAACGATCTCATGTCTTTCTTTGCCCTATGCATGATCAATATCAGAAGATTTTTAAAGACGTTTTTGGATGCAGCTTCATGTTTCATGGTTTGGCATAAAACTGCTAATGAGAACTATAGCACTTAAGAAAGTGAAAAAACGTATAGCTTACTTATTTCATAATATCTATTAAAAAAAACACCAAGACCCACGATAGAATGATTGAAACATTCTTACAGGTGATCTAGTATATTTAGTGTTCTCACCAGGGCTCCGAACCGGTTCAAGGAACGAAAACGAAAACCGAAAACAAACGGAATTTTACGAGGAGCAGAAACGGAAACGAAAACAAAATGGTCTTCAACTGTTCCGGAACAGAAACGTTATTCTGAAATCCACAAAACCGGTTAATAACGTTTTTTTTTCGTTCTCTATATATTTTATATAATTTTGCAAAAGCATATCCTATGTCAGGGAGACTATTTCCGGTTGTGCGAAAAACAAGCCCGCATCTACACTGTTAATGTGAGATAACAAGCCGCTATGTAGCCAACTACTGTAGGCGAACAGCCTAATAATTTGATTTCTGCAGTTTGAAAAAAAAACCCGAATAAATGGACCTTTGGTCCAAAGGTGTATATTTTGTCTTACTGTTGTAATGTAACCTATCCGTCTGCCACTTCGGATCTTAGGCCAGCTCGTAGCGTAGGCTACTGAAACTGATTTGGAAATTGTTTGTAGCCTATGCGTAATAGCCTATTTTGCCTGTCCACGCTTTGTTGTTTTCAAGTCGGGATTTGAAATGTTTGCGCAATTATAGCCTATTCTATGTAGAAGAGTTAAACAGGAATAGGCCTTTGAGATAGGCCTTGTCAGCAACAGACAGGTTCGTTTATAAACAGGGTTGGAATTATAGCGCAAGCCTTTGAAGATCTCCATATGGATAAAACTTAGGCTACAACCAGGTAAGGAGTTTAGCACGTATCCAGAAATATTTTTGATAAGAAATTATTTATAGGCATAGGTTAGGCCTATAGTAAGTCTGTAGGCTATGGGATGGATAGCCCATCTGAATGTTTTTGGATGCCGCCTGTGATTTATTATTTTGGGCATAGCTACGATATAGGCTAAATCAAGAGGAAATAATGAGTATGTCTATTCTAATATATTGAAGAGGTTCATTAGGCTTACTGTTTTACTAATTCTTACTGTTTCTCTGTACAAGCCAATAAGGTAAAATTGTGTACCTGACAAGTTTCGGCTACCTTGCCTCTGTAGCCTTCATCAGAGGTGTCACGTGATGTTGGTGTGACGTCGTCTGAGCTGTGTTATATGGAGTTTTCCATCCCACCCCAGGGTAATATGCTGATTTAGCCTACAAAACAGAGGACTAAATTATAAGCGTGATATGTCATGTAGGCTTAACGTTTCTTTTAGGATAGGCTATGTTTTTGCTGAAAAAGTAGCCTAGTTCGCCTAGTTCATTATTAATTAATTCTGCATATTTGCTATCGTTTTCTTTCAATAATGTCAAATGGCTTAAACATTGTCCTTTATTGTTTGCTTTATGCCTACCTTTATATTTTAGCCTACATTATCCAACTCACGTATTGTCATCTAATCTTGGGCACTGCGGCTGCCAGTCAAAAAAAGCAAACAGGTGCGCGCTCTGCACCTCTGTACGCAACTCCGACGCAACACTAAATATGAAGATGCCCTGCTTTCAGAGGACAACTTCTGTCCCTTGGTTGTGTAGGCTATATATGATATAAAATATCTATAGCCATTGTATAGCTTACATTCAAATATTACCTTTCTGTTGGGAGCTGGGAATAGGCCTATGAGTGCAAATTAGGATGTAGTGGGGATTATTAGGATGCCTTTTTTAAAAATCCGATACCGCATGGCGCAGTCCACCTCACCGAGATTGCAGAATTCATAGTTCACCCACCTCTTATTTTACCACTACATCCCTGGCACAAATGTACTTTTCCTCTCCTAAACGAGGGCAATTGGACATTTTATGGTCAATATTAGATTGGTGGGAACACCAAATATACTAGATCACCTGTAAGAATGTTTCAATCATTCTATCGTAGGTTTTTTAGATAGGCCTATTATGAAATAAGTAAGCTATAAGTTTTTTCACTTTCTTAAGTGGGCTATAGTTCTCATTAGCAGTTTTATGCCAAACCATGAAACATTTAGCTGCGTCCAAAAACGTATTTAGAAATCTTCTGATATTGATCATGCATATGGCAAAGAAAGACATGAGATCGTTGGTCTTGGAATTTTGAAAATGCATCGCACTTAGACCTCAGATTACTTGCAGTACCCCGGCATTACCACAAGGAAATGGTCGTACGTCAAGTTTGAACCTGACGTGGAGATAAGCACTTTTCCACGTCAAAGACGGTTTTTATAAATCTGAGCGTTAGCATGGATTTGAGCGTAGGCACGGTCTAAGATCAAATCTGTGCGTAAGAACGCTTTATAAATGAGGCCCCTGGACTCTGCTGAAAAAAACAATATATAGCATGTGTGTATGGCACTTACAATGACCAGGATAAATCCTTCTAACTAAAGGTAGTGAAAATGCCCTTAAAACAGTCTACGGTTCTAAGGGTTAAAGAGGTGCTGAATGCATGTTTCTGCTGTCCGGCGGTGTCTGAAGAAGTGCGAGTCTGTGTAAATTTATTTTTCTCCTCTTTTTATATGTTTGCACCAGGCTTGTGTAAAATTCCAGAATTGAATTGAAACTGGCTCTTAAATTCCGATTCAATTCTTGAATTTCACTTGCATTTCAATTGAGGTAGCAAACAGGAAGCAGAATTGCAATTTGGATTGTGCACAACCCTGGTTTGCGCCCTATCTGTATATGGTGTGTTGCTATGTGCTTATTCCTAATAGGCAGGCCTATTGTTTTTTCTCTTACGGAGTTGTCAGTCAGTTTTTGTGGTATGGCCGTTTGAGGCCCCTTAACAGGATGTTCTTGTGGGCTTATCTATGTGCCTGTTTTCTGCACAACATTCTTCTTTAAGTTTTCTATATTGTTCATAACTACTGTCAAGCGTTCTAGTAGTTATAATTGTTCACACAAGCATTTTCTTCACTTCATTCAAGCTTGGTCACACAAGCATTTTATTCATACATTTTTTACTCAAGCATGATTATATATTTGATATTACTAGTTGAAGTTGTTTCCAAGAGATAGATGCTTTTTATTATCTTTGGCTATTTCCTGTATTTCAAACAGTTTTTCAAGCAAAACGTGGCATACATTTATACACATTTAGTTCTGTTTCCAAGTTGTCTGGGGTTTCTTGGCAGCACCGTCAGGTCCATTTTCTGGCTGGTCATTCAACACTATGAAAATCCATTACAGGTGCACAGGTGCGACGGCATGGGGATACAGGGGATATGACAATCGTCCCCCTTACTTTTGTTAAGGAAAAAAAGCCTTACACACTAAATAATAGGCTAAATAAAACTTAAAGAAAGTAAAGAAAGTCATCTGCTCGCTAAGGAACTCAAAAAGCAGAGATGCTTTCCATCAGAACACAGTGTTCATTCAAAAAAATTCAGCTACTCTAATTTCCCCTATTACTCACTTAGTAAACCTCTCCATTGCACATGGTTCATTACCTAACAACTGGAAACATGCAATTGTGACTCCCATCTTCAAATCTGGAGACCGTCATGTGTCAGTAACTACAGACCCATAAGTATACTGCCAGTAGTCTCTAAGATTGCAGAGACAGTGGTCATAAAACAGCTAACTGACCACATTAACAGCTGCAACCCTGGCTTAAACCCTGCCCAGTTTGGTTTTAAAAAACACTACTCTACAGAAACAGCCATCCTACACCTAACAGGGCATAATAGATTACACCTGGACAAAGGTGGAGTTGTTGGAGCTGTATTCTTAGACTTGCGTAAAGCCTTTGACACCGTTAATCACAACATTCTTATATCTAAACTCGCCAACTTCAATCTTTCGTCTAAAACACTTGCTTGGATATCGTCATACCTATCCAACAGGGTACAGTGTGTGAAAATCAAAGACGTGTGCTCTAGCAATTTGAGAAATGGGTGTACCACAAGGATCTTTACATCAATGACCTTCCACAGTACTGTCATGGAACAGAGGTACAACTATACGCCGACGTTCTATATACACATGTTCTATATACTGTTCTATACATGCTACAGTAAATCAGCTCAGTTAGCAGCTGAGAAACTAGCCAGTGCCCTGGATGGAGTGGTTGAGTGGCTAGACCAATCTTGCCTTACTTTAAATGTAAGCAAAACAAAAGGCATGTTTTTTTCCAAAACCAAGCTGCACACCCCAGAAGTAAACATCTGCATTAAGGGTGAAGAAATTGAGCCTGTCACCTCGGCACCTCTTTTAAAAAGTTTTAAACACATTGAACCTGTGAGTCTTCACTTAGATTGATGCTCAGCAGTGTCACTTGTCAGAATTTTTCATCTTTTTCCATTTTCAGAAAAAAAAAAAAAATCTTCCCCACTCGCCCATGTGCTGACCGCACCCCTGGTGGCTGGAAGTGTGCTGATCTTCCCCGAAAGTGTCAAAAGGCCATCAGACCTGTCAGACATCATTAGGCTTGGTCCTCTGCAGTGTTCTTGTTCAGAAAAAAATGTTTTTTTTTTATTTTTCAGAAAAAAAAAACAATCTGTAGCACAGAGCGTTGGTCGCCGAGGCTGGGGAACAAAAATGTCCTCCCTTCAAAACCTGTTAGACTTGTTAAAACTTGTTAAAACACATTAAAACAAACAAAAATATCATTCTGACACAACATTGAACCTCCAGGCAATGCCTCCAGCATGTTTTCCCCATACTTTGGGACTCTTTTGTGGCCTTTTAGAGTATCAGACACATGGTCAGTACTCTCATTCAATGGATTTGAATGGATTCATTGAATTTCCTCTGCAGTACCTGCTCTGGCCACAAGATGGACACGTGAGCTGTGCTGGCAGCCTGTTGTTCAAAAAGGCCTGAACAAAGGAGAGTAAAGGGCTGGTCTGTGGGGGATGGGTTGCAGGTTGGGGAAGTCCAGGGGCCTGAGGGTCAGTGTGAGGCTGTGGCCCTACTCTGGATGTCCAGAGGTTTATTTGTTTAATAAATGTGATATACATGTGAAAAAACGAAGAAAAAAGGCAAAAAAAAACACTGCACAGCATTTAAATGGGCAAGGACCAGTCATTTATTTCAATTGTCTCTTGGAAAAAGACTCTTGGAACCCCCAGTGAAAGCCAGGGGGCAGTGTAGCCCTATTGACCTCAATTGGATCCCCATTTCGAAATGCCATGAATAGGCTACAGATATTGTATTATTACTCAGCAGTATGAACTGATAAACACACAACTCTTATATTGCTAGAAAGAGCATAGTCTAAGCTTTATTGTGGTCTATGGTTGGGTTTAGAGCATTATAAGGCCAGTAGAGGAGGTAAGACCCACAGCATGATTTCAGGCCACAATTAACAAGCTGAAGGTAGCCACCATAAAATTGTGACCCTAGGAGCACACACACACACACACTGGGAGCACACACACTCCTCTGTCACCCCAGTGTGTGGTGGTGTGTGTCTGTGACCCTAGGAGCACATACACACCACTCTGCAGCAACACACACCAGTTTAAGGCCCAACACAGCTCACACACACACTGGGAGCACACACCAACATACTGGGAGCACACACACTCCTCTGTCACCCCAGTATGTGTTTGTGTGACCCTAGGAGCACACACACTCCTCTCCCACCCCAGTGTGTGTGTGTGTGTGTGACACTGGGAGCACACACACACACACTGGGAGCACACACACTCCTCTCTCACCCCAGTGCGTGTGTGTGTGTGTGACCCTAGGAGCACACACACACACACTGGGAGCACACACACACTCCTCTCCCACCCTAGTGTGTGTGTGTGTGTGACACTGGGAGCAGACCAGTGTTGGGAACGTTACTTTAAAAAAGTAATTAGTTATAGTTACTCACTACTTGTTCCAAAAAGTAACTGAGTTAGTAACTGAATTACTCTACAATAAAAGTAACTTGTTACCAGGGAAAGTAACTATTTGCGTTACTGTTAAAAAAAGTTGCTATCTGTCAAAGAATTTGGATTTTTTTGAGCAGTTTCACAAGCCAGTTGAAATGAGTAGATCAGACAGGTGTTTGTACATAACTTTCGATATTTATTGCACGTTGACAGAAAGCAAGATGTTTACGCTGCACTTCAAGTGTTATCTTTGTAAAAAAAGTAAACAGTTACACCATATAAAGTGCATTTAACTCTAGCAAATTAAATCAAATTCTCCCAACCTGAGACAACTGGTCAAGTAAACAACCTGTACTTCCAAGTGTTTTGTTCACAACAAAAGTAAACTTTTAAACAACAAAAAAGTGTGTATAGCTCTGTAGTCTTATTCTTAATTAAACAAATCAAACTCCCAATCTCAGACAACTGGTCTGGTAGACATTCTGTACTTCATTTTCTTCAAAAGTAAACAGTTAAATAATATAAAGTGTCTTTGCAGTAACTGTAGCAAATTAAATAAATCAAACTCTAACAACCTGAGATAAATAGTCTGGAAGACATAGGCTGCTGTATTTTTTTATCTTCATTAACATCTTATTCAGTTTAACAAGATGGGGTGCTTTTAAAGATTGAACTTTAGCTCCTAGATATTCATCTACCAATCCAAACACTCCGACTAACCCATGTAGCCAAACCATCCTACCCTTCAAACCACTGATTGTATCTAAGAAGCAGCAGCATTTCAAACCTCTTGTCTGTCAGCCTGTTTCTCTTTGGGGTGAAGACCAGCTTCCCCAGGCTAAATAGCCTCTCTACTGGGGCACTAGATGGGGTGGCTGCATTCTATTTGAGTGAAATTTTCTTTATTAGTGGGAATCCGTTAAGTGTGTCCATTCCTTGTGCTCCTGATTTTAAATAGTCAGCGACTTGGCTTTCCACAGAAGCAGCGGTGTCCTCCTCATCCTCAAAAGAAAAGAATTCATCCTCTATGGCTGAGTCGGTGCTGAGGCTGCGCGTTGGTGCGTTGGTACCTGTTGGCTGGTCTTCATCTTGGGCACTTTTCCGGCATTCCGCCAGCAGACTTGCCTTGGCGTTGTCCTTCCTTTCCTGTGTCCGCAACCAACGTAGTTTAAATCTGGGAAGTGTCACCGCAGCCAAGACAGCAGTCTCACTTTCCAGCACCTCTGCGAATCTGGTTTTGATTGCCTGAAATGACACACACACACACACACACACACACACACACACACACACACAGCATTACACATTATGAGCTAAGAGATATACATTTAATTTTACTTTGATTTCATAATTCATAATTAATTCATATTTCAATGTATGGGAGTATGTATTCAATGCATTTGAAGAAATACTAGCTCTTACCTTGACAACAGCCTCTGGAAGGTCACCAAGGATTTGGAGGCCAGTCTTCAAGTCCAGGGTCTTGGAGATCAATGTCTCCAGTGTGGGTAGGAGGGTGCCATAGAAACAGTTGTCTTCGCCCTGAAGAATGTCAAGGGCTACGGTTAGTGGCTTCATTACTGTGCAGTATTCTCTGAGGAACTCAGAGATGGATCTAATCAGTGGGCAGTCACGCCGAGGTAACTGCGGTTGTGCGCAGTCCAAATATCTGCCGTTGTAGACAAATAGTCCAACTCCTCAAAACTCTTTTTAAGCTCTGTGTTCATTTTGGCGTACTCAGCATCTAGGTATTTAGCAAACATCTTTGAGCATGGCGTACAGGCCCCTGCTTTCCCGGGTATTTTAGAAATAATGGCTCGAATGAATCATCCTCCACCGTCGATAATGGCAACATACTTTTAACAACATACCTTCCTATCATACGGTTGACTTCAGCCTGTGTCAAAGGTTTTTGTTGTAAGCCAGAAAGATCTAGCTTTACCTGCTTGGAGGACCTTGCTCCGAATCCTTCTGTGCTAGTGGATGGCGAGCTATTATCTGTGGTGGTAGAGGTATCGGTGGTTTTGGCCACGAGCTTTGTAGATGCGTGTGTCGTTGTGAGATGTTTCATTAAATTAGAGTTGCTTACAACGGATGTCGACAAAGTTTTTGCTCCTGGACATAATGTACACATCACTTGCACGTTCTTGCCTTTGACCGCAATGAATTTGAAATAGTGGTTATATCTCCACCTTGAAAATGCCAACTTCTCATCGGATTGCTCACTTGCCATCTCTGCTTCATTGAATCTCTGTTTCTGTGTGTGTGTGTGTGTGTGTGTGTGTGTGTGGCGCGCGTGTGCTGGCATGTGTGTAAAAACACTGGCTTTGATTGGCTACCATGAAACATGACTCTGCCTTAGCCAATCATAATCGCTTACTTCGTTATTAAGCTTATCTCCTCATTAGCTATGAGCCATACCAGAGGTGCTTTCGGGTTACAGTTTATTCAATCAATGCATAGTAACGCACCGCATTTAACGTCCAGTAACGGTAACGGCGTTGTAACAACGGAAAAAATAATTAGTTAGATTACCCTGTTTCTGAAAAAATAACGTTGTTACCTAACGCCGTTATTTTAAACGGCGTTATTCCTAACACTGGAGCAGACACACACACACTCCTCTGTCACCCCAGTGTGTGTGTGACCCTGGGAGCACACACACACACACACTGGGAGCAGACACACACCTCTCTGCAGCCACTCACAGCACTTTAAGGCCCATAGGAGCACACACACTCCTCTCTGTCCCCTGCGCGTGCGTGTGTGACCCTGGGAGCACACACACACCACTGTGCAGCCAGAGAGGCCTGTTGAAGGCCCAGCACAGCCCACACACACACACACACACACACACACACACACACACACCACACACACACACACTGGGAGCACACACACACACCCTGGGAGCACACACACACACACACACACACTGGGAGCACACACACACCACTGTGCAGCCAGAGAGGCCTGTTGAAGGCCCAACACAGCTCACACACATCCTGGGAGCACACACACACACCCTGGGAGCACACACACTCCTCTCTGTCCTCTGCACGCGTGTGTGTGACCCTGGGAACACACACACACACACCACTGTGCAGCCAGAGAGGCCTGTTGAAGGCCCAGCACAGCCCCCACACACACACACACACACACACACACACTGGGAGCACACACACACCACTGTGCAGCCACACACAGTTCTATTAGGCCCAAGACAGCACACACACACACACATTGGGAGCACACACACACACTGGAAGCACACATACTCCTCTGTGAGTGTGTGTGTGCTGTGTGTGTGACCCTATGAGCACACACACACCCTGGGAGCACACACACACCACTCTGCAGCCACACACAGCTCTATTAGGCCCAATACAGCACACACACACTCCTCTCTCTCCCCTGCGCATGTGTGTGTGACCCTGGGGAAGCACACACTCCTCTCTGCAGCCACACAGCACTAGTTCATGTTCTAGTTGCTTTGCAGGTACTGTATGGCAGTGAAAATTCTTTCATCGCTGCTGAACACATACAGATCTGCACAGAGGATAAGACAGTTTGTTAGTGGGTACTATGCAGTTTGTTAATTCAGCAATATCCAAAATTTGTTGCAGTTTGATCCACAACTATTCAGGAGCACATTTTTGTGAGCTTACGATTTAAAATGCAATTCAAACATGCTTGGCCTGTCTTCTCAGGGCTCTGTTTTTGATGTGGAGGAAGAGTCTCATTCCATTCTGGGCTCTGGGCTTTTTAATGCTGAAAAGATTCACGGTGATGCTCTGGTAGGTGTAGTTGGAGTGAACATGGACAGAAATGTTTTCTAAGCTGATGAACCCTTAAAGGTCAAAGAGAGGATAAAACACTTTGTTAGAATTAAAATGAAATTCCTACCTCTTTGTTCAGTGTTAGCATACACAGCAAGGGGTCAACTTTGTGAACAAAAAAATGATCTGCAGCAGTGTCCTTCCAACATTACCTATAATTTTATAATCAGCTCATTGAATAGACAGTATACTTGCACAGAAAACGTTCTTCAGCGATTCAAATCTCCTTTCATGTTTTTCAGTACATGGATGAATTTGCGGATGAATTCGTCCCCTTTTCTGGGATAATTGAAACGTTTGAGGAGGACCTGGACGAACTGATTTCTTTAGAGTCTAAGCTTGATGTTGATTTGATGAATGTAGGTACAGTATGATAGTGAAAACACACAACAGAAGAACAGAAATTCTTTCAAAGCTGCTGAAGACTGTTTGTAAGCAGATGTGATCATAGACGGTTTATTAATTCAGCAATATCCAATCATCAGTTTGGTCCATGTCTACTCAGGAGCATATTTTCATTTTTGTGACAACAATTACAACAATCACAACAATTTATACTTATCAAGTTGTTACGTAACACAGCATTTTATTTATTTTTTTGCTGTTTTCCTGGCTATGTTGAATTGAAGAATAGACTAGTAAGGATTTGATTTGTTAGACATGAAGATGTTCCGAAATCAAAGCAAAACAGAAAAAAAGGATTTTTAGGTGCATTTCAGTTTGGCAGTTCCTCAGGTGACAAGCAGTAAGTGTTTAACTAGAAACGCAATTCCCAAGGAATTACCAGTGCATGAAAATGCAAAACATATGATGTAAAATATAGTGTTAAAACACTAGAGAGTTGCAATGGTTTTGCTTAGGTAGACATACTGTAGTTGTTGTAATGCTAAGTAAAGCTGTTTCTATGATGGTTACTAGGTTAATCACATTGGTTACAATATTAGTTGCTAGGTTGTTTAGGTTGTTGCTAGGTTATTTGACATGGTTCCCTAACCAGTAGACCACGGATGGTGGTTGCTGGATTGTTGCTTTGATAAATGACCTGATTGCTAGGGTGTTTCTAGGGTAATCATGTTGGTTGCTATGAAGGTTGCTAGGTAGTAATTAAATTAGACATGTTTCTTGATGAGATGCTGATAGACAGATAGTTTAATGGATGTTGATAGACAGATAGTTTAAATTAATAGGTAGCTTTATAGATGTTGATACACAGATAGTTCAATGGATGGTGATCGGCATATAGTTTAAATGTGTTTTTCAACCTTTTTTGTGCCACGGCACACTTTTGACACTTAAAATGTCCCATGGCACACTAACATCCTGTGTGAAGAAAAAATAAACATACCATAGCCTAAAATTTCAAATAATACACAGATATGGCCTTATTATGGCTTCTATGCAAGACCTGCTCAATAAAACAAGCGCCCTCTGTTTCATTTGTAGGTGACTACATGTATATCTAATTTAATTGTTGTTATGAACTGGATGTGTGATGATTCTGTGAATACTGGATATGGGGCCCCCGTTGTACAATGCCTACCACAAATAGTGCAATCATACAATAAATTCTTTGATGCAACAGTTGCTTTTCTGGACCAGTGAGTGACATTTGGGTAATTTTCTGCGGCACACCTGATGACCTCTCACGGCACACTAGTGTGCCCCGGCACAGTAGTTGAAAAACACTGGTTTAGATGGGTGAATGCACACAGGCAATGACTGACAGGTAAAAAACATCCAGAGACGCTGAATAACCGCAGTCTCCTCAGAGTTGACTTTACTTCCTGAGAAGGTTGCGGCCATTTAATGTCTACAGAAAGCTTCTCTGGATGTTTCACCAGTCAGTCATTGCCATTGGGCGACTGAACAGGCTGGTAAGGAAAGCTGGCTCTGTTGTTAGCATTGAGCTAGAGTAACTCACAACTGCAGAGAAACGGACCATGAGCAGGATGCTGGTGATAATGGACAATGACCGGCACCCACTACACAGCACACTCAATAAACAGAGGAACATGTTCAATGATAGACTTCTATCTATCTATCTATCTATCTATCTATCTATTAATCTATCTATCTAGATGGACAGAGAGACAGTTGGATGAACTGCACATTATTTTTCATCTTAACCCAAGATGAATGTGAAACCGTGAATGCACAATAACAATTGTGGGTTTGATTTGTAGTCCTAGAGTTAAAATGATTTGTAGTCTAGGGATTGTCTTCAGTAGTGTTGAAGGAACAGACTCATAATCAGCCATGTCATGCAGGTATTGAATGTTGTTTACCATAAAGGCCAACAATGTTGTCACCTATTTTCCCTCTTCAGAACAGAACAGACCTTTTGGGTTCAGTTTTTAGTACATATGAGAGCCACACCCCATGAGAGCCACACCCCTGTATATTAATACCAACTTAAAACACATTTTGCCAAAATGCCTTCTATGTTGTTACAGCTGGACAATCAAGTCAATCAATTGTTACAGAGAAGCAATATTCAGTGATATAGAAGAGATGTTTTTTTGAAGTTTTTTTTCTATACAAACCAAGACAGCGGACTCCAAAAGAAACGCAACCACCCACACCATAGATGTATCTAAATTAGCTATGTACCAAAATTTTTTACCGTGACTCGAAGAGCTGTAAACAGTGTTGTAAGGCTGCGTTAACATAGTTAGCATGTTAGCATGCTAGTTAGCATTTTTAGCAAAACTGCTTAAAATGATTAGCTAAGTTAGCTAAGTCCCATGGTTAACATAGTTAGCATGCTAGCATGTTAGCATGTTAGTTAGCATTTTTAGCAAAACTGCTTAAAATGATTAGCTAAGTTAGCTAAGTCCCATGGTTAGCATAGTTAGCATGCTAGTTACCATTTTTAGCACAACTACTTAAAATGATTAGCTAAGTAACATGGTTAACATAGTTTTAGCATGTTAGCATGTTAGTTAGCATAGTTAGCATAACTGTTAAAAATGATTAACTAAGTTAGCTAAGTAACATGGTTAACATGTTAGCATGTTAGTTAGCATAGTTAGCATAACTGCTAAAAATGATTAGCTAAGTCAGCTAAGTAACATGGTAAGCATAGTTAGCATGTTAGTTAGCATAGTTAGCATAACTGCTAAAAATGATTAACTAAGTTAGCTAAGTAACATGGTTAACATAGTTAGCATGCTAGTTAGCATAGTTAGCATAACTGTTAAAAATGATTAGCTATGTTAGCTAAGTCACATGGTTAGCATACTTAGCATTTTAACATTGTTAGCATGCTAGTTAGCATAGTAACTTGGTTAACATTATTATCTTTGTTAACATAGTTAGCATAACTGCTAGCAAACATTAGAGCCATTCCAAGTGTTAGTTATCGTCAACTATCTACCTAAATAATTTAACCATTTAAACTATCCACTTATTTAACTGTTAAGTCATTTCAACTATATTAAACCTCATCTACCTAGCAACCAATATAGTTTGTTTTTACTCTGTATGATATTTTACATCATATTTTTGCATTTTCATGCACTGTATTTCCTTCAGGAAATGCTTTTCTAGTTAGTCTTCTTCTAACACAGTTAATGCAGCTTCAACCGTTTAACGTAGAAACTTCATTCAAACTATGTTGCGTAGATCTTACTTAGGACATGGGGGCTTTGTATTTTTCATCTTTGTAACTTTTATACTTTTTAAACTATGAATTATTAACTTTTATAAAATCCCCATAGACTTAACATTAGGCTGATGACATCACAATGGACTAATTAACTTGATTTGCACCTGTATCAACTTCCAGCTGCTCATCCAGGCCCCATCAAAGAATCAGTTCAACTGATTGCACCTGTATCAACTGCTTTCTGCTGAACTAGGCCAACTCTCTCTGTGTCTCTCCATTCTACAAGGATATAAGGAACATTTCATCCAACTTGATTCATCCTCTTCAAACCATTCACTCGTCCACCCATTAAACTATCCATCAACATCCATTAAACAATCTGCCTATCAGCATCCATTCAACTATATACTCTGTCTCAGGCTTTAAGCATACAATATGGCTCTATTAAGACCACCCATTTTAAACTGTCCACCTATTTAACTGTTCAGTCATTCCAACTATATTAAACCTCATCTACCTAGTTCAGTCATTCCAACTATATTAAATCTCATCTACCTAGCAAATAATTTAACCATTTAAACTATCCACCTATTTAACTGTCCAGTCATTCCAACTATATTAAACCTCGTCTACCTAGCAAATCATTTAACCTTTTAAACTATCCACCTACCTGTTCAGTCATTCTAACTATATTAAACCTCATCTACCTAGTTCAGTCATTTCAACTATATTAAACCTCATCATGTTGGTTGCCAATTAGCTCATAATGTTGGTTGCCAGTTAGCACATCATTTGTTTTAACAACATATTTCACACCATATGTTTTGCATTTTCATGCACTGGTAATTCCCTGGAATTGCATTTTCTAGTTCTTATTATTCGTCTTTTATGATGTCATCAGCCAATGTTAAGTCTATGGGGAAATTTTGAGTAGTTTTTAATTAATAGTTTAAAAAGTATAAAAGTTACAAAGATGAAAAATACATAGCCCACATGTCCTAAGTAAGACCTACGTAACATAGTTTGAATGAAGTTTCTACGTTAAACGGTTGAAGCTACATTAACTGTGTTAGAAGAAGAACTAGAAAAGCATTTAGGTAGATAGTTGACGATAACTAACAGTTGGAATGGCTCCAATATTTGCTAGCAGTTATGCTAACTATGTGAAAATGTTACTTAGCTAAACGAGCTAATCATTTTTAGCAGTTTTGTTAAAAATGCTAACTAACATGCTAACCATGTTACTTAGCTAACTTAGCTAATCATTTTTAGCAGTTTTGCTAAAAATGCTAACTAGCATGCTAACAATGCTAACCATGTGACTTAGCTAACCTAGGTAATCATTTTTAGTAGTTATGCTAACTATGCTAACTAGCATGCCAACATGTTAAGTATGCTTACCATGTGACTTAGCTAACTTAGCTAATCATTTTTAGTAGGTATGCTAACTATTCTAACTAGCATGCTAACATGCTAACTATGTTAACCATATTACTTAGCTAACCTAGCTAATCATTTTTAAAAGTTTTGCTAAAAATGCTAACTAGCATGCTAACATTCTAGCATGCTAACTATGCTAACCATGTGACTTAGCTAATCGTTTTTAGCAGTTTTGCTAAAAATGCTAACAATGTTATCAATGTTAACATGCTAACTATGCTAACCATGCTAACTAGCTACAGTGGGTAGGAGTCATAGTTGAGGATAAGTAACAGTTACAATGGCTGAACAGTTAAAAAGTTCAGTAGTTTAAAGGGTTAAATTGTTTAACCCATTAGGCGCCAGAGGTTTTTTTCCGAAACGATCAATTTTGACATCTTCATTTCAAAAGGCTATATCTTAAAAGTGATGAGATAGAGACTTTCTGTAAATTAGAGAAATATTAAGGATGACCCAAAGTTTATGTAGAGATTAAATGTTTATATCTAATTTGCATATTATGACGTCATATGGTGGCGGCCATCTTTGATTATAGAATTTTCATGAAAAGTTGCATGTTTGAATGATAAAATTCACCACTTCTTTCCCCCCAAAATGTCCCTCACCTTCTGTATGCTATATTGCACAATACTGAATGCTCAGGTAAATAGTAAGTAGTGAACAAACTGTGTAAATCATTACTAATAAATGGCAGAAACAAACCAAATGCATGTAGCGGTAGACTGGCCTTTTGCTGTAGAGATTTTCCATTTACTACATACAGTAGGCACTCTGATTCCATGTATGGGGCACATATATATTATTGAGATGACACACAAACACAAGTAGACAAGACCTGTTTAGTTCAAAAGCTCATTTGCCACGGCAAGGCACAGATCAGGAGTGAGATGACAAGACAAGACAAGACAAGAGACAATGTTAGTATTTTTTTTCTTTTTGTTGTTTTTGTTGATGTTTTTTTGTTTTTTTCTTAGCTGACAAAGACACACACATCACAAGGACATGAACACACAAAAAGGAACACATATTGTACTGTATGTCCTAAATGATCAGGGAAGTAGATAGCAAATCAACAGTGTAAATCATTACTAAATGGCTGACATTTTTTTTTATGTAGCAGGCCTTTTGCTGTAGAGATAATGATAATGAATATCCCTATCCATACAGGGCCGACATTCCCATCATCTTGTGATAGACTTTGCATGACCTAATGTGTGTGTGTGTGTGTGTGAGGGAGAGGGAGAGAGCGTGTCACCACCTCCACCATGCGAGCAGCATGGCCAGATCTGCCTCGCCAGCCGAAAGTGGAGAGAATTTGCGCCTTCGGACTAGGCCTACTGTCATTCTCATTGCAACTCCCCACACTGCCACTCGTTCCCCTAACTGTCCTATGAGCACTTCGACCTCGTCTAACATACCCAGTGGCATTAGACAAAGGCTCCACCACGTTACTGTCGCCGCGATTGTGGAGAGGCACACGTTCATAAGACAGAAGCTAGCGCTATGGACATTATGCTACCTCCATTATGCTACCTCCAGCCTCGTTCGCCACACCACTATCACCCTGCTAACTTCCCGATGAACACTCCGAACCTGTGAAACATTATTCCCACCAGTGACATTGGGCAAACGATTCAACGTTTGTGCTTGGTGTAAGCTAAACTATGGAGTAAACTCTCACTTTGTCCAGCTGCATCATTGCAAGGCAGGGGCGATCTGAAGCCCTCACTAAACGAATCACCGTCATTTTCTGAAGGCAGATATTCCCCTTCAGAATCAGGGTCCGCGAATAGAAGACCCAACATTTCATTTCAGGTAAACTTTTTTCATGCCATTAGACGATATTCTAATGCAAATACTCGCTGACGTTGACAATATCGCTCTGACAAAGTGGCTCACACGCACACTAGCTCCGGTATTTCACGCACTGATTCAATGCGCTGTAGCTAGAAAGTTTTGTTTAAGGCGTGCACTTTTTTCGACTCGGGGATGACGTATGACATGTCTGCCATCTAGTGGAGTGGAAGTCGAACGAAATATGACACCCTATTTGACTAAATCGGCCGTTTTATTCAGTACCGCATCTTGTCGACTATAGTCGACTGTGGCGCCTAGAGGGTTAACAGTGAAATATTGTAGTGAGGACTTTTATTTTGAAACAGTTTTTGGCAGAGGAAGCAGTTGAACAGGATGTGTAGTCTTAATAGGGCCAGTTTGTATGCTTAAAGCCTGAGACTGGCAGTTTGATCCAGGTGGCCCGAACACCTGCCATAGGATTCTAATTGCTTAACGGCCGTATTGTGATGTCATAATCATAATGTTAAGTCAATGGGGAAATTTTGATTAGTTTTTAATTAATAGTTTAAAAAGTATAAAAGTTACAAAGCTGAAAAATACATAGCACCCATGTCCTAAGTAAGACCTACGCAACATAGTTTGAATGAAGTTTCAACGTTAAACGGTTGAAGCTGCATTAAGTGCGTTAGAAGAAGAATAAGAACTAGAAAAGCATTTCCTGAAGGAAATACAGAGCATGAAAATGCAAAAATATGATGTAAAATATCATACAGATTAAAAACAAACTATATTGGTTGCTAAGTAGATGAGGTTTAATATAGTTGGAATGACTGAACAGTTAAATAGGTGGATAGTTTAAATGGTTAAATTATTTAGGTAGATAGTTGACGATAACTGACAGTTGGAATGGCTCTAATGTTTGCTAGCAGTTATGCTAACTATGTTAACAAAGATAATAATGTTAACCAAGTTACTATGCTAACTAGCATGTTAACAATGTTAAAATGCTAACTATGCTAACCATGTGACTTAGCTAACCTAGCTAATCATGTTTAGTAGTCATGCTAACTATTCTAACTAACATGTTAGCATGCTAACTATGCTAACCATGTTACTTAGCTAACTTAGCTAATCATTTTTAGCAGTTTTGCTAAAAATGCTAACAATGTTAGCAATGCTAACATGCTAACTATGCTAACCATGCTAACTAGCTACAGTGGTTAGGAGTCATAGTTGATGATAAGTAACAGTTACAATGGCTGAACAGTTAAAAAGTTCAGTAGTTTAAAGGGTTAAATTGTTTAACAGTGAAATATTGTTGTGAGGACTTTTATTTTGAAACAGTTTTTGGCAGAGGAAGCAGTTGAACAGAATGTGTAGTCTTAACCCTTAAAGGTGTAGGTTTTTGAACGTTCTAAGTTCCGCAACAATTGAAGGTTCTAAAATTCTATGTTGAATTCAATGAACCCAGATATTCTTTAGAACGTTCATTTCCCAACATTCCCGTCACACCGGTGTGACGGTACTCCTTTAAGGGTTAATAGGGCCAGTTTGTACAGTGGGTCCCAGTTAAAAATTGACACTTCATGGTGAATGGTGAAATGTAAGTACAACTGCAGCCGCTTGGGGGCAGCATAGTCCGCTGTGGAGTTCCACGGTCGAACCAGACGGCGCATTCGACAGCAAGGGCTGTGATTGGCCGAGTTTTCAGTGCGTTTCTCTGTGTTTTTAGCAGCCCCTGCAACATGCTAGTCCACTGTAGCCTAATGGCTTCTACATACCTGACGCACCCGACCGGTAGCGCGACAATGTGACGTCAAAATGACGTTGATCTCTCTGGCGCGCTAGGGTTTTGGCCGTGTAGCACACGGTAGCGCACCACTCATTTTTTTTCAGACGAGCGCGACAAGGCGGAAACAGGAAGATGGACTAGTTCGAGGGCAAGCGAGTTGCAGTGTTTTGTTACAGTCGTGAATTTTTAATAGTTTGCTGGATAAGTTAACAAAGTTACCAGTGAGAGTTGCAACACATGGAATTAAGAGGAAAGAATAGAAACGATTTATTTTCAAACAAAGGATATCTATTAAGGCCTGAACAAAATCTCTTTCCACTTCAGGAAATTCCACAAACTCAGCCAGCTGCTAGCTAGCTAGCCAGCTAACTAAACTGTTTAAATTATTAAAATTTCCCTTGGGATGATTAAAGTACCTATCTATATATCCATCTATCTATCTATCTATCTATCTATCTACCTGTGCACACACCTTGGAAACTACATGATAATGATGATGGTAGTTGTGAATAGCAGCAACCAAAGTCTGAAGTACCATCACAGAGGCTAGCTACTGGTGTTTCTTACTGCAGCTTCTTCTGCTGTGTAAGTAGTTAATGTTAGTCTTTTCACAACAGCGACACCTCTGTTTAGGAGAATATTGCAACTAGTGTTGCGACCACCACGCGCGAGTATAAATGGTTACGGTGCTTCTGTGACGTCACATTGTCGCGCTACTGGTCGGGTGCGTCGAGTATGTGGGACGTTTAAGCCTTGTACATAATGTTAAACATAGTTTTGGATTCAGTGGCAAGATTTCTTGATTGTACAGTGTCTGTCTCTCAATAATGTTTTAAAATGAGAGCTTCGTCAGCTGGCAGTAGGCTACTTTGTCGGTAGTCATGAGAAGTTCACTTGCTAACAGAACATAAATATGCTGCCCAGAAACCTTGTGAATAGTTCTGATTTTTTTTACTACACTAACGAGGTTGAAATATAGACTTTGCCTACAGCATCTCCTTAACAGTAATGTTAACAAAATGACAGCATTCATATGACAAAGAAAAACGAATTCGGTCACTCAAGACTGTGCCACAGCAACCGTGTAGGCTACAGTCCTACCCAATAGGCATACTTTCAGATATGGCGTTGACGGTCGAAAGTGGGTTAATGCAGTGTTTCTCAAACTTTTTCAGATGGAGGACCACTTAACCAATAAAAATGCATGGACCACCTAGCTAAAAAAATATATTAGACCTACTTCAACAGTATATCAGCACAATAGGCCTACTCACTGAACCACCTTGCTTATTGTATTTTCACTTTGCTTATTGTGTCAGAGGATTCATATGATTTAAACTGGCATATCTTACATAGACAGTGTTGCAGAACTGTTTGGATTTACATACAAGTTGGTTCAATATTGCAAACAACTCATCTATATCATATTTTACCACGCCTGCTCAAGGACCACCAGTGGTCCCCGACCACACTTTGAGAAACACTGGGTTAATGCACGTATTTCCAGAACAGGTCTGCAACTTTCAGGCAGTTCTGAGTTCGAATCTAGGCAGGAGCAGAGCCATATAAAGGCCTAGGCCTATTGTTATCATTTTTTGCAAGGTGTTGCTCCTGGCAATACTTGTTTATAAGACGTTTGGTGATTAATTGATAGCTGTTTTTGGGACACGAAACGTTCTTTATAATGAGCGCATCCGGGGAGTTAAAATGACTGTCACGCACTGTTACAACTGTAGGCTACAATGATTGCAATACAAAAATATGCGCGTGTTAGTTTAGTTAGTTTTGTACTTTTGCCTCATGTGTTTTCAGGTTTGAGGGCTTTTTTGGCAAGATTGACCTTGGTTAGACTCTGCATATGTTATTTCTCCGTATGGAAAATAAAGTTAATTTTCGACACATGTCTGTTATTAGTTCAATAGTGTTGCTTGTTAAAACATGTGACTAGTGAAACTCAAATGATTTTAGAAATATTTAGCCAAAGCCAAAAAGTGTTAGAGAAGGAGAGACGCCGGTGCAGCTCAGATGTCTTCTTAATTTTCTTTATTCTTTAGTAAAAGGTGCAGAACATTATTAAACTTTGACTAACGTTTCGATGTTCGTTAGTCAAAAACATCGACACATCGAAATGTTAGTCAAAGTTTAATAATGTTCTGCACCTTTTACTAAAGAATAAAGAAAATTAAGAAGACATCTGAGCTGCACCGGGCGCGTCTCTAAAAATATCTGTCCTGGCCTGGTTGCAACGGATTGTGGCCAAACGACAGAAGCGCTGAGAACCCTCCTTTGTCTACCAAAAAGTGTTACTTTGTGCCCCGCGCTCCCCCACTGCTTGTGAAAGAAGGGGATGGGGGAGGGGGGCTTAACGTGAAAAAGCTTAATGTCACAAAACGGCAACGAGTCGTTTTAGGCTACAGGCCTTCATAATGGTAGGCTACAGGAAGTGGGGGAGGGTATGGGATGACCAGAGCCGTCATCTATCGTCTTTCCAGGCACACAGCTCGTTATATAGCCTATCGACTGCCTTAACAGATAGGCTTTGCTCTTGGGTTTGGCCTTACAGCGAACTCAATGCTCTTTGTTGCTTGCAGTTTGTTAAATAAAGCGATGCAGATTACATTATTTATTTCTGATTAATTGCATCTTTTGATGTATTTTGCAACATTTGCTTGTTAGGCTGGGCTACTGTCAATGTCCTGTACAGGTCAATGTTCAACAATTGCTGGTGTAGGCCTAGGCTATTAATCAATTAGGGACTGTTCGTTATTTATTTAATTAAGGGGCTACCGGAGGAGTTTTGGGAGCGTTAGTCAAAAAAGACGTGACCCTCCCTCGCCAGCAAGAATTTTTTCTATGACCCTCCAAAGTGATTGAGAAAAAACGCATGACCCTCCCCAGTCCCAACAATTTATTGATGCCTTAGGCTACTGGGTCAATTTGGGAGCTTGCATGCTACCACTCCTTTCATAAAATGCCTTGAAAAGGCTGTCGTTTGCACAATTTCACAAATAATCACCGGGACCGAAACAAACCTGTCAACTTTTCCCGGGTTTATCGCGTATTTTAACTTTTTCCTCGCTGTCTTAGGAGGAGCTGCAGGGCCGTCGCAAGGGGATCACGAGGCCCCAGCGAACTTGACAGATGCAAGGCCCTTTTCACTTTACGTGCATGAAATCATGCGATAGCTTACTTTACACATAGCCAAGGCTACCGTCGGTGTATTTTAATAGTAGCCTAGTCTAATAAGCTACACCAGCTTGCCTTTAAGAGGGGAAATTCAATTGTATAGCCTATAACATTAGCTGAGTCACATATTTTGCCATATGGTGTTTATCATAGGCTACATCACGAAACCAAATAGTGTAACAAAGGCGAACACTTTAACAGGGGGAATTAATTGGGCATGAATCATTGTGCTGAACGGTATTTGTCAATGAGCAGAAACACACACGACATTCAAACTATTGATAAGATGTACTGGTCTGTATCTATAGGCTAACATTGGACAAATAAATGACACTGACTCGCCATATCCTGACTCAGGAAAAAAACATTTTCTTGCTTTTGCCGCAAACTCAGCAATGAAATCATAGGCCAGTTTGCAGGTAGCCTAACGCCTTTTCATAGAAGGGAGAGCCCAGTCTCTCCTGTGACATGGAGGTGCTAAATAGTTTTTAATAGCCTGTTCAACTTCGAAAAGCTTTGTTCACCCGAGGCCAGTCACTGATCGCAATTTCAAAGTTCGAAAGCTTCATCTTTTAAGTTTTAAGTGCAGTGGCCCCTATCTGCCCCTTTGGAATTATATCTCGAGCCTATTATAAGGTCCAGTGCGTATGTCCTGGGATTCGATGTGCTCAAAAAGAAAAGAAAAACACTTTTTATAGATGGTTATGAGGAGCAATGTGAGAGAGAAATTTGATGATCATTGATCGTTGTTTTGGGACGTTAAGCCTTTTCCATAGGCGCCAGTGAAGGAGATTGAAGAATGACCATTTTTTATACGAAAATATTTCTTAACTACAAAACTCAGTGTCTAAAAACTCAGTGTCATTCAGACTCAACCCTCTTTGTTGTTTTATTATCGTTTTCGTTGTCGTTTGAACGCTGGCAAGCAGGCATGTTGCGGTTGCAATTTAAGTGAAATTTCTGCAGTAGGCCTACAACATGCTGTTAGGCTGGGCTACTGTCAATGTAATTTGTACAGGTAAATGTTCAACAATTGCTGGTGTACAGGTTATATAATCAATTAGCTAAATCATTTGTCCAGCTGTTTAAAAAATTTTAGCTACATTCAAACGCAAAAAGGTGCTTTGATATATTTTTCGCTTTGAACGCCGGGCAGGCATTTTGGTTGCAATGAATGAGGATAATTGCTTTTTTTTTGCATTATTTTGAATATGACTCGCCCAGTCTCAACAGCACGCATTTTTTTCCACACGCTAAGTTCTAACACACATACTGTAGGCCTATCCCCTCTCGCTTTCTCTCTCTCCATCCCTGCACACGGTGCTTTCTTAAAGGAGCTGCACCATTTTACAACAATTGCATCTACATAGCGTCATGGAAGCAGTAAGTCAGTCACATCAAAAATAGTAGTGGCACCCAAGTGACACCTTGTGGTTGTTTGTGTCAACTGCAGTTTGTGCCATTTCTGCTGAGAAAATGCGTGATTCATGAAGGAACCCGTCCAAACTTAACGGGGACCCACTGTATGCTTAAAGCCTGAGACTGGCAGTTGATCCAGGTGGCCGGAACACCTGCCATAGGATTCTAATTGCTTAACGGCCGTATTGTGATGTCATAATCATAATGTTAAGTCAATGGGGAAATTTTGATTAGTTTTTAATTAATAGTTTAAAAAGTATAAAAGTTACAAAGTTGAACTACATTTGAATGAAGTTTCTACGTTAAACGGTTGAAGCTGCATTAAGTGCGTTAGAAGAAGAAGAAGAAGAAGAACTAGAAAAGCATTTCCTGAAGGAAATACAGTGCATGAAAATGCAAAAAATATGATGTAAAATATCATACAGAGTAAAAACAAACTATATTGATTGCTAGGTAGATGAGGTTTAATATAGTTGGAATGACTGAACAGTTAAATAGGTGGATAGTTTATATAGTTAAATGATTTGCTTGGTAGATAAGGTTTCATATAGTTGGAATGATTGAATGGTTAAATAGGTGGATAATTTAAATGGTTAAATTATTTAGGTAGATAATTGACGATAACTGACAGTTGGAACGGCTCTAATGTTTGCTAGCAGTTATGCTAACTATGTTATCAAAGATAATAATGTAAACCAAGTTACTTAACTTAGCTAATGTTTTCATTTTTAGTAGTTATGCTAACTATGTTAACTAGCATGCTAACATGTTAAGTATGCTTACCATGTGATTTAGCTAACTTAGCTAATCATTTTTAGAAGGTATGCTAACTATTTTAACTAGCATGTTAACATGCTAACTATGTTAACCATGTTACTTAGCTAACCTAGCTAATCATTTTTAAAAGTTATGCTAACTAGCATGCTAACAAGCTAACTATGCTAACCATGTTACTTAATTAACTTAGCTAATTATTTTTAGCAGTTTTTCTAAAAATGCTAACTAGCATGCTAACTATATTAACCATGTTACTTAGCTAACTTAACTAATCATTTTTAGCAGTTATGCTAACTATGCTAACTATATGTTAACATGCTAGCATGCTAACCATGTTACTTAGCTAACCTAGCTAATCATTTTTAGCAATTATGCTAACTATGCTAATTAGCATGCTAACTATGCTAACCATGTTACTTAGCTAACTTAACTAATAATTTTTAACAGTTTTGCTAAAAATGCTAGCAATGCTAACATGCTAACCATGCTAACTAGCTACAGTGGGTAGGAGTCATAGTTGATGATAAGTAACAGTTACAATGGCTGAACAGTTAAACAGTTCAGTAGTTTAAAGGGTGAAAAGGTTAAACAGTGAAATATAGGCCTTTATCACGGCAGCCGAAGTAGGAAGTGAACAGCCCTGTTCCTGTGTGACCACAGGTGTTTCTAATTAAGTGTCAGATTCGGCCACAGTTACTTCAACCAGAGGCCTCGTTAATGTTTTTAGGAACACCTGTGGTTTGCCTGCCAACAGGAAATTGAACAGCCCTGCTTCAGCTGCCCGTGGGCTCCCGTGATAAAGGCCTATTGTAGTGAGGACTTTTATTTTGAAACAGTTTTTGGCAGAGGAAGCAGTTGAACAGGATGTGTAGTCTTATAAGCTTAAAGCCTGAGACTGGCAGTTGATCCAGGTGGCCCGAACACCTGCCATAGGATTCTAATTGCTTAACGGCCGTATTGTGATGTCATAATCATAATGTTAAGTCAATGGTGAAATTTTGATTAGTTTTTAATTAATAGTTTAAAAAGTATAAAAGTTACAAAGCTGAAAAATACATAGCACCCATGTCCTAAGTAAGACCTACGTAACATAGTTTGAATGAAGTTTCTACGTTAAACGGTTAAAGCTGCATTAAGTGCGTTAGAAGAAGAATAAGAATCAGAAGAATAAGAAGCCTAGGAAGAACAGTACAGTGCATTTTCATGCACTGTAATAAGAAGAAGCCTAGGAAGAACAGTACAGTGCATTTTCATGCACTGTAATAAAATGCCTTGGAAGAACAGTACAGTGCATTTTCATGCACTGTAATAAGAAGAAGCCTAGGAAGAACAGTACAGTGCATTTTCATGCACTGTAATAAGAAGCCTAGGAAGAACAGTACAGTGCATTTTCATGCACTGTAATAATAGTAAGAATAATTCGGATAACAATAGAGTGCATTTTCATGCACTCTAATAAGAAGCCTAGGAAGAACAGTACAGTGCATTTTCATGCACTGTAATAAGAAGAAGCCTAGGAAGAACAGTACAGTGCATTTTCATGCACTGTAATAATAATAATAAAATGCCTTGGAATAACAGTACAGTGCATTTTCATGCACTGTAATAAGAAATTTTGGAAGAACAGTATAGTGCATTTTCATGCACTATAATAAGAATAAGAAGCCTAGGAAGAACAGTACAGTGCATTTTCATGCACTGTAATAAGAAGCCTAGGAAGAACAGTACAGTGCATTTTCATGCACTGTAATAATAGTAAGAATAATTCGGATAACAATAGAGTGCATTTTCATGCACTCTAATAAGAAGCCTAGGAAGAACAGTACAGTGCATTTTCATGCACTGTAATAAGAAGAAGCCTAGGAAGAACAGTACAGTGCATTTTCATGCACTGTAATAATAATAATAAAATGCCTTGGAATAACAGTACAGTGCATTTTCATGCACTGTAATAAGACATTTTGGAAGAACAGTATAGTGCATTTTCATGCACTATAATAAGAATAAGAAGCCTAGGAAGAACAGTACAGTGCATTTTCATGCACTGTAATAAAATGCCTTGGAAGAACAGTACAGTGCATTTTCATGCACTGTAATAAGAAGCCTAGGAAGAACAGTACAGTGCATTTTCATGCACTGTAATAATAAGAATAATTCGGATAACAGTAGAGTGCATTTTCATGCACTCTAATAATAATAAAATGCCTTGGAATAACAGTACAGTGCATTTTCATGCACTGTAACTAGAAAACGCAATTCCAGGGAATTACTAGTGCATGAAAATGCAAAACACATGGTGTGAAATATATTGTTAAAACAGATGATGTGCTAATTGGCAACCAACATGATGAGGTTTAATGTAGTTGGAATTACTGAACTAGGTAGATGAGGTTTAATATAGTTGGAATGACTGAACTAGGTAGATGATGTTTAATACAGTTGGAATGACTGAACTAGGTAGATGAGGTTTAATATAGTTGGAATGACTGAACAGTTACAGTTTTTCTCAGCCGCTTTGGTGCTTTTCTCATCACTATTAACATTTGCACAGCAGTTAGTGCATTTCTCAAAACAATTAGTGCAAACTGCAAAACCTAGTGGATAACCTGCAAAAGCACGTCACTTGCTCAAAATGGATAGTCCATTCCTCAAAAGCAAGTATTTATGTCAATGAAACTGTCAGTGTCATCAAAATGAGAAGTCTTGACACCATCGTTTATGAACAAAATAGTCAAATGGCTTTGTCATGTTTTCATTATGATAGTTCTCTCAGTGTTTTCCAATGCAAAAAGAGGTCAGAACTCGGTGACACTACCTGAACATGCTCAAGACAGCACTATACAGTACTTGTAACCATTTGAAAACTACAGTAAAGTTACACATTAGGGGAGTAAGTGAGTACAAGATACTGAATACGTACATTTTTACAGTATGCTCTTTGCAATTCTACAGCATTGTGACAGAATTTGATAACTAGTTCAACAATTTTGTATGTAATGACTCAAGCAATGAAATGAAGACTATTAGTTTTATTGGGAACGACTATTCAGCATCGAAAAGTATAGTTCATTTTGACTGACATGACATAAGCAAATGATAATGTTAAAAAACAGCAGAGAATTGTATGAAAGAAACTGATACATGTCCAAAAGCATTTGCAATTTGTTCAAAGGAAGGAGAAATTGCTACTATGATGTGCACAAATGACTAAATATTGTGGAGGTTGTACTAATAGTTCATTCTGATCTGAAAAAAGCATCAAAGCGACTGAGAAAAACTGTAAATAGGTGGATAGTTTAAAAGGTTAAATTATTTGCTAGGTAGATGATGTTTAATATAGTTGGAATGACTGAACTAGGTAGATGAGGTTTAATATAGTTGGAATGACTGAACAGTTAAATAGGTGGATAGTTTAAAAGGTTTAATTATTTGCTAGGTAGATGAGGTTTAATATAGTTGAAATGACTGGACAGTTAAATAGGTGGATAGTTTAAATGATTAAATTATTTTCTAGGTAGATGAGGTACCATATGTAAGGTTGTGGCCAAAACTGGTACTGCAATCACTTTCAAATTACTGTAGAGCGGTGTATCCCCTCCCCCCTGACTGGCAGAGCTGGCAATCGGATCTGGATGCCGAAACACTACTGACTTCGTGATTAGTAGATAGGTGGAGGGTGGCGCATCCAGCCAAAACACAACATGACAACATCAACATCAGTTGAGGGCTGCAACTTCACATTTTAAATGACAATATCCGGGCTGGACTACTGTTGTCAGTGATATAAGTATTTGAAATGAACATGATTTCTTAATGTCTAGTGACATATCAGGGCCATTTTATGATCGTATATTGATTTATGAAAATAAGAAGAAGAAGCCTAGGAAGAACAGTACAGTGCATTTTCATGCACTGTAATAAATCGGATAACAATAGAGTGCATTTTCATGCACTCTAATAAGAAGAAATCGGATAACAATAGAGTGCATTTTCATGCACTCTAATAATAATAAAATGCCTTGGAAAAACAGTACAGTGCATTTTCATGCACTGTAATAACTAGAAAAGCATTTCCTGAAGGAAATACAGTGCATGAAAATGCTAAAATATGCTAACTTAGCTTATCATTTTTAGTAGTTATGCTAACTATGCTAACTAGCAAGCTAACAATGCTAACTATGCTAACCATATGACTTAGCTAACTTAGCTAATCATTTTTAGTAGTTATGCTAACTATGCTAACTAGCATGCTAACCAAGGATACAAGGATACAAGGAAGTTTATTGTCACATGCATATAGTTACTGGAAGTAAGAAATGCAGTGAAATTATGTCTGGTGTCAGCCTATTTGTGCATTAATGGGGTGGGGGGGGAAGTGCAGTAGAAGAGGGGTTTAGTAGATTAAGTGGCAAGGGCTGCATAAGAAAGGTGGGGGAGGATTGGGTATATGAAGGTGTGTGCATGTGACCTTTGACCCGTATGTCCGATATTCATAAATGAGGTACCGTTGGAATCCTTGAATGAAGCCCAGTTCAATGCCTTGCCAGCACCAAGTGTAAAGGTCATGTAAAAAAAGATGGCATCTTTTTTTTAAAGTGAATCCATGTTCATACAGGTCATTTACAAAAAAAAAATTCCCAATCCATTCAGCCCAGTTCAATGCCCAGCTAGCTCCATTCAAATTTAGTTGTATAGATTCTAACATTGAGAAACACACATTCATTCAGATATCATGCACATCCACGCAACACTACTATTCAAGTTAAGTTACTCATCATTGCCCGGCAAGAAGTCCACAATCAATTCAATTGTCTTGCCACGATCTGTGGAGCTTACAGACAACGTTTAATTACTATAGGTTCTATATGCTATTTAAAGCCGACCTAACGATGAGTCCCTTCATGACGGTGTGTTGCAATGCATTCTGGGTGTCTCATGTCTCTTCATGTCACGTTCACATGTACAGACGGCGCCATCTTGGGAAAACAGAACTCTCTAACTTATGAACGTGTCGGGTCAACGTCAACGATAAGTAAGTTAGGCTAAAGTAAACGTTAGCTATTTGCTGTTGTCATATGCTTTACGTGATGGCCATTCATCACACTGTTTGGATATTACTTGGCAGTCTGAATCAGAATTACCTTAGCTCTCAGTAAGTTACAGTTTATTATAGTCATGTGATTTACATAAAGTAGTAAACAACAGTAATGTTAAACGTGTCAACAAGTTAGATCAGGGGTGGGCAAACTGCGGCCCGCGGGCCGAATCCGGCCCGCCAAGCTCTTTCATTCGGCCCGCTGAGCATTTCATTTGGTTATCAGGCTGCTCGCTATTTTTTTCCTGCGATAGAGACGACGTTGGTTAGCTTTACTGCAAACTGCTTTTCACTCTCCTTAGAGAACGTTTACAATGTCAATGTCAAAACATCATGTTAAATAGAGATAACATCATGTTAACTCTTAGTTATCTCCTTTGCAGCAGATCTAACGTGAACATTATGCGATCCATTTAATTGGGAACGCGTCTGCACTCACGAGAGGGAGAGAGAGCCGCAGGTTCTGGCTTGTCATTGTTGATAAGTGATATGTCCTTCTTATAAGAAACTTTTAAAAGGAAATCATGAAGGAAACAGCAGTTCCCACTACTGACCATTTAAAAACTGTGAGAGGGCCCAGCCGTAGGTACAGCACTAGCCATAGCGGAGCAGGCAGAAGATCATTGAGAAATAAATGTGAATTAAAGCGACTGTCTTAAAGCGACAGTGCACAATTTATACATTTGTTAAACAGCATAAAATTAGCAGTATTTTTAAGCAATTCACATTTTAAAACAAATACTTTTCATACTAAATTATAGGCTATAAAAAATGTATTTTTTTTATGTGTGTGTCGGGGGTGGGGGGGTTGTTGTGCGGCCCGCCGGGCAATTTTCAAAACCCAATGTGGCCCTTGAGCCAAAAAGTTTGCCCGCCCCTGAGTTAGATTCTACCCCACAAGCCACAATAGGGAACGTTCAAGTAAGCGTTAGCACATATACAAACCTATTAATGTTAGCTAACATGCTAAGCATTGAAAATGAATGCGTTAGCAATAGCCACTGCTTTTTTTGAGCTGACAAGCGTTAAAAATGCGTGGAAATGCGTTAAAAACTTAATCAGCCAATCAGTGTTACAACGATGTGGAGTCGAAATGTAAATTGTTAGTATGGTTTTAATGTGTAAACAGCCCAACCGCGATTTTGCAATGAAGTGAATGGAGTCATTTTAGGTACTACTTTTCTTTAGGTCTGTAGTTCTGTCAAAATTTATCTTATCTTTTGAACAGACTACATGGTTATCTTCCTTAGACTTCTCAGATGTAGTTACTACAATTTGGAGGCTTAAATTCGGCAAAATATGGTTTTAATGTGTAAAACAGAACAAACTTCAAGATTTTAGAGCTAGAAAAAGGAAGTGAATGAAAGAATAGTTACTGCTTTTCTGAGGGCTGGCGTTCTCATAAAATCGGCGTAATCTTGAAAAAGACTACCTGGTTATCTTCCTTAGACTTCGTAGATGTAGTTACTACAATTTGAGCTCGAAATTGAAGTGCAAATATGGTTTAAATGTGTAAACAAGACTTCGATGTTTAATATATGTTAATGAATGGGCACAGTATTATTGTGTACAGTAATGGGCTATCAGTAGTATGTAAACAGTTCATGTTTATGTGATTTACATAAACTAGTAAACAACAGAAATGTTAAAAGCTGGTATTGTGTTTCCTGAATTCTTACATTCAGGCATTCAAAATGAAATGTAATTCAATAGCATATATATACACTCTCTATCAGTGTATGGTGCTTGTACATGGGAAACATCCCAAAACAACGGCACCCATAAATTGCTTATGTTTTGAGAAGTATTTCTCATGCAAGCATCATGCAACAATGCAAAAAACAATGAAACTATTGTAGGCCTAATTTTATATTTTACATTAGTAAAAGCAGTACTCTGATGTGCATGCTTTCACAAACTTTTGTGAACAATCTTTAGCACTTTAAACATTGACTGTTTTGAAGTGCATGTATAGCAATATAGTATAAAAAATAATAATAATTGTGATATCATTACAATTTGATGGGGTGGAGGACGGGGTGGGTTCATGTAGGTGGGCCCTATGACCCCAAAGTATGCCTTGACTGGGCCTCCCAGGTCAAAGAAGTTTGAGAAAGGCTGATGTAGGCGACAAAGCAGCAAGGGGAGGCGCTGTGTGATCATTTAAACAAGTTTTATGACAAGGTTGATGAGGGGGGAAAAATCGTGACATTTCTGTGCAAACTTTTGCCCAAGACTTCAGTCACATTGTCTTTTAAGAAAAATGTAGTCCATTTTTCGGTTCCAGCAGCCAACAACCTCAGAACTGACCCTTCAGGCCTCTCAGGAGGCTGGCCTTCTAACCTAGTGACCACCATATCAACCAGCATGATTGCCTAGTAAACAGCATAGCAACCACCTATATTTATGCTTTTAGCTTATTGGATGTTGCGTTAATGCAGATAACTTTTGATCCGTGTGCCCGATTTTTCATAAATGAGGTACCGTTGGAATCCTTGGATGAGGGCGAAGTTCCATGCCCCTGATCAAACCCACTCTTGCAGTTCTTCGAACCGCAAATCTAAGTTATTAGATATGTGCTTGGCAAAGCAAGCAGCATGGGCCATCCTATATCATTAAGATGTATAGTCTGGCATCGAATCATTCACCTCGCTTAATCCAAGGGGGGCAGAGAATTGTCTTTCAAACTGCCTAGGCATGCAATAGGCCAGCGCCACGGTTCATATCCGTATCCGTCGGCAAAACGGCAAATACATCCTTCTTCGAAAAGTAATGACTTAAGTGCATTGTGTTGCTCAACTTTCAAAGAAAGCACAAGTCCAACTCTCCAAAGTTGACGCTAACGCCGATTCAAACAACCGCCTTCGCTCGGCCATAGCCATACCTTCCTTGTTGTTCACAGTCGGCTGACTGTCGCTATCCTGTTATCTCTTTAAGACTCTCTAACAAAAATAGCTGTGATTGAGAACATCCACGGTGCTAAGCCAATAGAAATCCCTATGGTTCGGATACTAGACGCACAGGCTGAGCAAATACCGTCACGCTAGGGTGCTGCCTAGATTTCTAGGCTACACCTCATTGTTCTTAAGTTTTATTAAGTGTGCTAAGCAACTAATGCTGTGGACATTACTTTATTCTTGAGACACATCAATAGGCTCTAAAACAATCCTAAACAGACAAGGTTATTATAGAGTAAATCCATATAGATTATTTGTCAAATACACCAGTAAAACAGAATTATGGGATGGAATATATAACATTCACACTCATAGCTCATATTTTTAAAATAAATCAGTGAAAAGTATCCTGACAAACAAGCAGCATTTTAATGCCTTGGTCATATTTCATAATTTCAATTCTTCTCTAAGTTACCTGATAGCCCAGTTTGAGAGGTGCAAGACGCGTGACATTATTTATTTTGCAGCCAATCACTGCTGTTGTTTTATTTTATTGATTTGATCTTAGTCATAGAAGCTAAATTCGAAGGCAGGCCACAGGTAAAATCCAACGAACCGCATTCACCCCACAAGCCAATAGTTGAATAGCCCTCTCCTAGAGCTTTAGAGGTATTGCCACTGCTCCAACACTGAAAGCACTGTTAGAATGCCTGGATCAAGCCAGGTTCAGCATAGCGTATGCCACTGTCTGCTCACGTTGGTGACCGGACCAGGGCAAGCACACTTTTCGCAGTTCCTGCCGGAAATGCAGTCTAGTGTGGAAGTGTGCTTGCAAAGCCTCAAAAGCCTCAAAATTTACATACAGACCAGCCCACTGGTGTTCTGAGCCCAGGAACGTGAATGGAGAGCGAAGATGAGACAAACACTAGTTTAGCTGCCTGCTCGTTTACTTCCACAGGAATTATAAAGCAGACAGTTCTTCAAGGATATCGAAAATGAGCCACGGTCAGAAATGCAGTGTTCCAGGCTGAAACTTGGCTACAAAGAAAGCTGAGACTTTCCATAGTCTTCTCAAGGATTAAAAAGTTTAGGGGCATGGATAATGTTTTCTACCAGAAGATCCCTGCAAAGTTCGACACTCCGTTATTAATTTGTAAAACATTTCACCAAGGCAGTTTTCAAAATCTTGTACAGTTAAGCAGGATTTGCTAAGCTGCTGTTACTGAAACGAGGGGTTGTTCCGGACCGCATGCTGTAAGTATTATTTTGTCGCTAAGCAGTTATTAGGCATGCTAACGTGTATCTAGCAAGTATGTGTGATTTAGTTCATTGGCAAGGCTATTTAATTTTTCCTGTGTGTCATTCGGTTAAAACCTGTGTTGTCATGTTAACCTACATTTTACTAGGCATGTTTGTCGAGATCTCTGACAGGTTATGTTCTCAGCAAGATAGCTAACTGAAGCTGAGTAACACGATAGTTTGGTTGCTAAGCTGTAATATAACCAATACCCATATAACACATACGCTTTTTGACGTCAGAAGTTGAAACAACTTCATCGTTATCAATTCAAATGATATCTAGTCGATATGTTGAAAACCGTGTTGTCTAGATACAATGGATTTATTTGCACGTTCTTATTTTAGAACATTACAAGAACAAAGCCAAACAGATGCTCCAAGTGTGGCATCTTGCGGGGCTTAGAATATTAGCAAATGCTTTGCTGTGAGTTAACAGCTTGGTGTGTGCATGCAAAATTGACTTTCACTTGTGTTACAACATTTCTGTTGTTTGGTTTAGGTTTTATCTAGCAGCCATGCACTTCAATGAGATTGCGGAGTCCCCCACAACAGAAGACAGCCAAGGAGAAACTATGTACACACTTGCCAAACAATTTGTAAGTTTAATAAAATATATGTTTTTATTACAAACAACAAATCAAAATGTGCAACAGTATAGGCACTAAAAAGAACATTCGATTCGATTCACACACAACAGGCTGTCTTAGACCTGATGCTTCTGGTGTCAAAAATCATCATCAGTACTGTAAACAAAGCACAATGTTCAGGGCCATACAATTTGTTTATTGTACAGTATACAGCCTACAATGCACTGTATTACAGTATCCAATATAAGTCCTCTTTCTTGTCCTCGAGATCATCAAAGACCCTCTTCCTTATTGGGATGCCGGCCCAGGATTCCTGTGCCCCAGGACTTGTGTGCTCAGCTTGACAGACCTTCCATGGAGGATGCTGTTGCTGAACATGTGTCACGGTTCAGTCGAAAAGGTCTGAATCCAACGTACTACCCTGAAGTATCCGGAAGCTCCCTCCATATCGTAGCACCACAAACAAGGGGATCATGACACGGACGCTTCTTCTAAGGAAACCCCAGCTCCTGCTCACAAAAGACCTGTAGGCCAAGTCACTTCATTGCCTGCAACGAGAACAGGGTGGAAAAGCAAAAAAAAATTTCTATTTATTTTTTTCTATTTTACATCAGAGTATCACTGGACGATTGTTGAAAAAAAAAAAAAAGTTTATCATTTTGTGGTGTTGATCAAACTGTTTTTTTGCAATATGCTGAACCAATAATGAATGTGTATTGGTTAAAAATATTTTATTTATACTGTATATTGTAACTGCTAACACTTGTATCAGATTGTCCTCACCTTTCCATTCCTCTGATTCTCAAACGGCCATGGTCAGCTCTGTAAATATTCATTGCATTTTGCAAAGAATATAGAGGCACAACGGATTGAGGCCATGACGGTCATTCAGGTCAGCTCCTCAGGAACCTGGGTCATTCTTTTAATAACCTGTAAAAACAAACATAATTTCCCTGCTGTTATTTCGTAATGTTGAATGAGCAGGTAGTACAAAGTAGCAAATGTCTCCAGTTTTAGTTACCAGAGTTGTAAGCTAACATATTAGGCTACTACATGGAAAGAAGGTAATAATCTCAATCAGATGTCAGCAGGATAGTTACAAGATTACATTACACTGACTGTACCTACTGTATTTTAAACAGTGATATTTATAGGATTTTTGATCATTGTACTCTACCCATTGTAGCCTACTATGTAAATTGCCCCTTGGGGATAAATAAGTGTTTTTGAATTGACACAAATTGGCCTAGTAATATTTTCGTTGACCTCGTTTCACTTCAGCCATAGGCTACAAACTGCACAGAGCTCTTGCCCAGCTAACTGGACGTCCCGTTGTAAGATCATACGTTACTACATGGAAAGAACGTAAAAATCTCGATAATCAGATGACTTAATCAGCAGGATAGTAGTTACACGAGTACATTAGACCTACTGACACAAACGTAATATTTTCATTAAGGCGAGCAGTAGGCTACTCGTTTCACTTCAGCCATAACATTATAGCCTACTTAACTGCACAGAGCTCCTGCCCAGCTAACTGGACGTCCTGTTGTAAGATCGCATATTACCACTACAATAATGTATGTAACTCCTAATCAGATGACCTATTCACCAGGAGAATATATATGACTAAAACGAGTACTTTCCTTGCAAGCAGCACCTTTTCACTACAGCATAGCCTGAACTGCCCACAACGGGCTACAAACTTTTCAGCTAGCTTCTAACTGGACATCTTGACAAAAATTGCACAAGGGGTACAAGTTGTAAAACATTTCTTTGTGTGCAAATTAATAACTTCTTGTTGCTTACAATGCTAAAAACGAACCTAATACAATGTTTAGCTTAGTCTACGACACTAACGCGGCGAGTATTACAGCTAGCTAACTGGGCTACGGTGGGAAACTCAAGTAAATGACAAAACTTACCACTCTGAAGTAGTCATTTCCAATCTATGGGCGACTGGTTACTCCTCTATTTCAGATTCTTCCTCTGATTCAGGCTCAAATATGCTGTTCAGCACCTATGTCTCCATAGTATTTCCACCTTGGCTGTTTCAGTGAGTGCTGTCGCCATGTTTATGCGTTTTGCTCCAGAGAGCTTTCGTTGTAAACCAACCAATCAGCACGCAGGTCATCTAAATATTCATGAGCATACCATAAAAGGAAGAAAACCTCTCTGCTTCATTCTAGGGCTTTTAACCAGGCTTTGCATTAGGGCCATAGAACAGCACATATGCCATTTTCAGCCCAACCAATGTTACACACCCTATTCAGAGACCTTAAGGACCAGCACAAAATACCCTATATCATCATTCTATCACCCCTTTAAGTTTTATTATTATTATTTTTCCGCCTCCCTAATTTTTTGTCAGCCCTAGCTTCTTCCCCTTTGAGACAGAGACACTGCTCCAACTTTAAAACGTCC